>NC_138769.1:253071172-253456172 GCF_965119305.1 Pelophylax lessonae
ACTTCCTCTTCCTCTGAAGTGTTTGGGAGATGGAAAGCTGAACGCTTCCACGGGACATTGTGGAGATGGTTGGTGACCCAGGTGGTGGTGTTGCTGACAGATCGTCTGTTTGCGGGGTGGCAGGTGCCGGTATCACTACAGAGGTGGATGAAGAGGCCGAGACTGCAGCAGAAGAGGAAGCAGGAGGAGCCAGAGACCTTTCTTGGTTTTGAAGGTGTCTACTCCACTGCAGCTCGTGCTTTGCACTTAGATGCCTGATCATGCAGGTTGTGCTCAGGTTGAGAAGGTTTATGCCTCGCTTCAGGCTCTGATTGCACAGGGTGCAAACCACTCGTGTCCTGTCATCATCACATTTTCTGAAGAACTTCCACGCTAGAGAACTCCTTTGAGCTGGCTTTGGTGCGCTCGGTCCCTTGCTGCGTTGGGCAGTAGCAGGCGTAGTGTCTAGGGCACGGCCGCTCCACTTCTGCACCCTTCTCCCTCTTCTGCTGTGCTGGTGGCTCTGTGCAACCACCGCCTCCTTCTCCAAACTACTCAGGTCACCTGCATGACCTTCATTCCATGTGGGGTCGAGGACCTCATTGTCCTCCACATCATCTTCCACCCAGTCTTCACCCCTGCCCTCCTTGTCGGTCTCCACAATTCTGAGTGCCGCAGCAGTTGGCACCTGCGTTTCGTCATCATCAGAGACGTGCTGCGATGGTCCTTCCATGAACTCATCTTGAGAAATAAGTGGTTGGGCATCGCTGCACTCAATCTCTTCCACTTCTGGGGCAGGGCTAGGTGGATGGCCCTGGGAAACCCTGCTGACATAGTCATCAAAAAGAAGAAGAGACTGCTGCATGACTTGGGGCTCAGACTGCTTGCCTGATTTGCAAGGGGGTGAGGTGAAAGACGGTTGGACATCGGCTGCAAGTGCCAACTCTGACCTTTCTGCAGTAGACTGGGTGGGAGACAATGTGAAGGAACTGGAGGCACTGTCAGCAGCAAACCAATCTACTATCGCCTCTACTTGTTCTGGCCTCAACACCTGTAGAGGCGCATGATGCCCTACCAAATACTGCTGCAGGTTCTGTCGCCTACTCACACTTGAGGAAGGTGTTTCACTTGTGCGTGTAGCTGGCACAGATCGACCACGTCCTCTCCTTGCAACAGGAGCTCTACCAGCAGCACCACGACCCAGGCCACGGCCCCTATTTGACGGTCTCCTCATATTTCTGTAATTTATGATCTTGCCCTAGAAAGGTGTTTATTGAAAAGCAGAACAAAACAACAACAGTATCGCACGGGTGTATCTTACAGTCAAATATGCAAACTATGCCGCAATTTAATTTTTTTTACCCAAAAGGGTGTTTATTAAATAGCGGAATAGAAAAACAGTATACAAATACAACGGGTGTACCTCACAGTCAAATATGCAAAGTATGCCGCAATTTACTTTTTTTCACCCCAAAAGGGTGTATATTGAATAGCGGAATAGAAAAAAGGATATAAAACGGTGTATCTCACAAGTACAAACACAGACTAGGCCCCGATTACAATTTTTTGCACCCTAAAGGGAGGATGAGGAAGAGGAGTAGGAGGAGTTCGGAACAGGAGGCAAACTGAAGCGCCCTGCAATCCTTGGCGGTGGAAGGAGATGCGCCAAACAAATTTAAAAGGTGTATCTCACACGTACCGATACAGACTATGCCGTAATTTAATTTTTTTCACCCCAAAAGGGTGTATATTGAATAGCGGAATAGAAAAAAGGATATAAAACAGTGTATCTCACACGTACAAACACAGACTAGGCCCCGATTACAATTTTTTGTAACCTAAAGGGAGGATGAGGAAGAGGAGTAGGAGGAGTTCGGAACAGGAGGCAAACTGAAGCGCCCTGCAATCCTTGGCGGTGGAAGGAGATGCGCCAAACAAATTTAAAAGGTGTATCTCACACGTACCGATACAGACTATGCCGTAATTTAATTTTTTTCACCCCAAAAGGGTGTATATTGAATAGCGGAATGGAGAAAAGGATATAAAACGGTGTATCTCACACGTACAAACACAGACTAGGCCCCGATTACAATTTTTTGTACCCTAAAGGGAGGATGAGAATGAGGAGTAGGAGGAGTTCGGAACAGGAGGCAAACTGAAGCGCCCTGCAATCCTTGGCGGTAGAAGGAGATGCGCCAAACAAATTTAAAAGGTGTATCTCACACGTACCGATACAGACTATGCCATAATTTAATTTTTTTCACCCCAAAAGGGTGTATATTGAATAGCAGAATAGAAAAAAGGATATAAAATGGTGTACCTCACATGTACAAACACAGACTAGGCCCCGATTACAATTTTTTGTACCCTAAAGGGAGAATGAGGAAGAGGAGTAGGAGGAGTTCGGAACAGGAGGCAAACTGAAGCGCACTGCAATCCTTGGCGGTGGAAGGAGATGAGCCAAACAAATTTAAAAGGTGTATCTCACAGGTACCGATATAGACTATGCCGTAATTTAATTTTTTACACTCCAAAAGGGTGTATATTGAATAGCGGAATAGAAAAAAATTCATAAAACGTGTTATCTCACACGTACAAACACAGACTAGGCCCCGATTACAATTTTTTGTACCCTAAAGGCAGGATGAGGATGAGGAGTAGGAGGAGTTTGGAACAGGAGGCAAACTGAAGCACCCTGCAATCCTCGGCGGTGTAAGATGCTCCCAAAAAATTGGAAAGGTGTATCTCACACGTACCGATACAGACTATGCCGCAATTTAATTCTTTTTACCCCAAAAGGGTGTAGATTGAATAGCGGAATAGAAAATATGATATAAAAAGGTGTATCTCAAACGTACAAACCCAGACTAGGCCCCGATTACAATTTTTTGTACCCTATAGGCAGGATGAGGAGTAGGAGGAGTTCGGAACAGGAGGCAAACTGAAGCATCCTGCAATCCTCGGAGGTGGAAGATGCGCCCCAAAAATTTGGAAGGTGTATCTCACACGTACCGATACAAACTATGCCGCAATTTAATTATTTTTAGCCCAAAGGGTGTAGATTGAATAGCGGAATAGAAAATATGATATAAAAAGGTGTATCTCACACGTACAAACCCAGACTAGGCCCCGATTACAATTTTTTGTACCCTAAAGGCAGGATGAGGATGAGGAGTAGGAGGAATTCGGAACAGGAGGCAAACTGAAGCACCCTGCAATCCTCGGCGGTGGAAGATGCGCCCCAAAAATTTGGAAGGTGTATCTCACACATACCGATACAGACTATGCCGCAATTAAATTTTTTTTACCCCAAAAGGGTGTAGATTGAATAGCGGAATAGAAAATATGATATAAAAAGGTGTATCTCACACGTACAAACCCAGACTAGGCCCCGATTACAATTTTTTGTACCCTAAAGGCAGGATGAGGATGAGGAGTAGGAGGAGTTCGGAACAGGAGGCAAACTGAAGCATCCTGCAATCCTCGGAGGTGGAAGATGCGCCCCAAAAATTTGGAAGGTGTATCTCACACGTACCGGTACAAACTATGCCGCAATTTAATTATTTTTAGCCCAAAGGGTGTAGATTGAATAGCGGAATAGAAAATATGATATAAAAAGGTGTATCTCACACGTACAAACCCAGACTAGGCCCCGATTACAATTTTTTGTACCCTAAAGGCAGGATGAGGATGAGGAGTAGGAGGAATTCGGAACAGGAGGCAAACTGAAGCACCCTGCAATCCTCGGCGGTGGAAGATGCGCCCCAAAAATTTGGAAGGTGTATCTCACACGTACCGATACAGACTATGCCGCAATTAAATTTTTTTTACCCCAAAAGGGTGTAGATTGAATAGCGGAATAGAAAATATGATATAAAAAGGTGTATCTCACACGTACAAACCCAGACTAGGCCCCGATTACAATTTTTTGTACCCTAAAGGCAGGATGAGGATGAGGAGTAGGAGGAGTTCGGAACAGGAGGCAAACTGAAGCACCCTGCAATCCTCGGCGGTGGAAGATGCGCCCCAAAAATTTGGAAGGTGTATCTCACACATACCGATACAGACTATGCCGCAATTAAATTTTTTTTACCCCAAAAGGGTGTAGATTGAATAGCGGAATAGAAAATATGTTATAAAATGTTGTATCTCACACGTACAAACCCAGACTAGGCCCCGATTACACTTTTTTGTACCCTAAAGGCAGGATGAGAATGAGGAGTAGGAGGAGTTCGGAACAGGCAGGAGGCAAACTGAAGCACCCTACAATCCTCGGCAGTGTAAGATGCGCCCAAAAAATTGGAAAGGTGTATCTCACACGTACCGATACAGACTATGCCGCAATTTAATTATTTTTACCCCAAAGGATGTAGATTGAGTAGCGGAATAGAAAATACGATATAAAAAGGTGTATCTTACACGTACAAACCCAGACTAGGCCCCGATTACAATTTTTTGTACCCTAAAGGCAGGATGAGGATTAGGAGGAGTTCGGAACAGGAGGCAAACTGCAGCACCCTGCAATCCTCGGCGGTGGAAGATGCGCCCCAAAAATTTGTACAAAAAATAAAGGAACAGAGCGCACACCGCCCTAGTGTAACACCATTTATTTGAAGTTAATAGAAGCCATAAAAACAGGTACTCACAAACAGATAGGAAGTCATGCATGGAAATAAATATCCCCCGATGATGTTTACAGGGCTCTCTCCTCCTAGCCTCGGCGGCTCAGCTGTTCGTCCTGCACTAGTCAGTGAGTATCGTACGGCTAAGCCAACCACCTCGGATTACTCAAGGAGACTCGATGTGGTGAGCCTGCGCACGGTCCAGCCGCCGCCGCACACCCTCCAAGAGCTGGATGCTATAGCCGCTCAGAGAAACTGACAATGCGGTTAAGCAGAGGGAGACTCCACGATCGGGACCCAGAGCATGACTTGCATGGGGTTGCTAAGGACAACGTTTCGGAGGCGTAGCCTCCTTCTTCAGATCTCAACACCCCAGAGATCCTTTGCCCTCATTTATATAACAATATAGCGGCTCCTCCCCTCACTATTTCTTATAGGGACATGACAATAGAGAGCCTGTAATCAGGGGCAATAATATCTAAACATTCATATATATCCATGAATTGTACATATCTAATAAAAATTTATAAAAGTGAATAAGTTCATAATACAATAAAAACTTTAAAAAACTTAAAAAAAAAATATATATATATATATATATATATATATATATATATATATATACATATATAAACCTACATGACACTGTGGAGACTAGACTAACAAAACAAGATAAACACCATATATGTGCACATATGTATCTCAAAATATTCCCGTATACTGATACTGGGTACGTATAAAGGAACACACATGCCAACATATATGTACACTGACATAGAAGACCATAAGAGATGAGGAAGATATAAATATATGCTGACAACATGTAAAATATATAGACTAGTACATACATAAAAACAAAGTTTTAAATCAAAGTGCGAACCTCCAATTCCTCATTCAAGCCATCGGGGGACATAGAGTTAAACGTAAATATCCAATACGTTTCGCGCATACATAGACGCGAAAATCTTTCACCTTCTGATAATGTCATAGGGATGGCTTCAATACCAAATAACTCTAACCCCTCAGTGCTGCCCCCATGTACTTGGCAAAAATGACGGGGAACACTATGTTTGTCTTTCTTTTGTTCGATGAACCGGCGATGTTCACCAAATCTGGTTCTCATAGCCCTCACCGTTCTGCCCACGTAGAATAATCCACATGGGCACCGCAGACCATGTACAACAAATTGTGTGCCGCAGCAGACAAACTGTTGAATATTAAATGTCCGCCCATCTTTTCCAACAAAGTGCTTTTTCCCATGGTGCATGAAATTACAGGCCATGCACCTTTTGAGTTTACATCTATAAGAGCCCACCATATTTAGGAATAACGGGATATTATTTACTGACCGTTGTTTCTTGTTTTTAATTTGACTAGGAGCCACAATATTCCGGACACTTCTAGCCCGTTTAAAAACGATCTTAGGTTTAGTAGGAAGTACTCTACATAGGGCGGAGTCTTGCATAAGGATGGGCCAATGTTTTTTAATGGCCCTTTTGACAGCCCAATGTTGATTTTTTAAACTTGGTAATAAAGAGGGTATTAGAGGGTTCCTCACTTTTACCTTCAATCCTTCTACTCTCACCACCCATAGTATACCTATCAATGGCCTCATCAATGTGCTCCTCACGGTACCCTTTTTCTAGAAATCTTCTCTTTAATATATCAGCCTGCACCAGGTACTCTGAGACTTCTGTAAAATTCCTACGCAACCTACAAAATTGGCTGTGGGTTATATTCTCCTTCCACTTAGGTAAATGGCAACTTGTACGATGTAAGTATGAGTTGCCTGCAGTCTCCTTAAAATGCGTCCTAGAGGTGATGTTTCCATCAGCATCCCAGGATAGATCTAAATCCAGAAATACCAAAGTTAGCGCATCGACTACATGTGTGAAGCTGATACCATAGGGATTGGAATTGCAGTAGGCCACAAATTCAGAAACTGAATTGAGGTCACCATCCCATATGATAATCAAATCGTCGATGTAGCGCCCATAATAAACAAGATGCTTGGCAAATGGGTTCCGGGTCCAAATATGATTTTTTTTCCCAGAAACCCATAAACAAGTTAGCATAGCTCGGCGCAAAATGTGCACCCATAGCTGTGCCAGCAACTTGTCTATAAAATGAGCCATCAAACTGGAAGTAGTTTCTTTCCAGCGCAAATTTAGTGCACGAGCATATAAATTCAGACTGAAGCGGGTGCATGTATTCCGCCTCAGAAAGAAAATACTCAACTGCTCTTAACTAGGGTTGAGCGAACACCTAGATGTCCGTGTTCGACGGGTTCGGCCGAACTTTAAAAAAAAGTCCGGGTCCGTGTCCCGGACTTTTACCGAACTTTTCCCGGACACCGAACCCCATTGAAGTCAATGGGGACCCGAAGTTTAAGGCACTAAAATGGCTCTAAAACACCAAAGGAAAGGGCTAGAGTGCTGCAAATGGCAGCAAAACGTAATTAAGAGCATGGCAAGTGCTCTGCAAACAAATGTGGATAGGGAAATAACTTAAAACAACAAAAAAAAACAGAAAAATAAAACAATGTTCTTCTTCATCTCTGAAGGACGAGGCCCATATGGAGTAGGAGGGAGGTTAAGGTGGTGGTGGATGTGGCGGTGACATAGGCGTGCGCACAGGGTGTGCTGGGTGTGCCTGGGCACACCCTAATCACCTAGGGCACATAGCATTGCCAGTGAGGAGATGGGAAAGATCTCCCTGGGACCTGCTCTGCTCTATTTCTCCTTGCCTACAGGTACATGGCCCCGATACATTACTCTCCCTGCTGGCAAACACATGCATGTGTATTTCAACTTTGGGGTGCACACCTTAATGCAATAGGCTGCGCACACCTATGGGCGGTGTAGGTGGAAGCGGCGGTGGAGGAGGACCAGGGCCGGATTAACAGCATCATGGGCTTGGTGCTGAGGATTTTGAAGGGCCTTAGGGCCGTGCCTTGCCATGCACCCAGAGGAGGAAGGGTGCAGCCATGCATGCCTAATTCAACATGGGATGCTGTCTCTGAAGCCCATAAACACATCCATGCATCGCCAACTGTCCCTCCTTGTCCGGCCTTCACGCTGTGTGGGGAGGTTCTGAGGGTGCTGCCTGGGGAAGCGAGCATAGAAGCCAGACTTCTGTGTTTACAAGTGACAGAAGAGCGGTAACAGTGAATATGGCCAACCCGGGGCCTATATAAAAGGTAGGGGCCTGGAGCTGCAGCTCCAATAGCCCCTACATTAATCTGGCCCTGAGGAGGAGGACGAGGTAGCCAACACTGCTTCTTTTCACAAATTTTAAATGAGGGTACACCCCAAAAGAGTGAGAAAGAGCAAAAATGGAACAATGGGTGGGTAAGGTCGGTATCCATTGCTATTCTGCATAAGGTACGGAAAAGTCCCGTGGGATCCATGCCTGGTTCATTTTAATGAACGTGAGCTTGTCCACATTGTCTCTGGACAGGCGGCTGCGCTTGTCTGTTATAACGCCCCCAGCCGTGCTAAATACCCGTTCAGATAATACACTGGCTGCAGGGCACGCCAGCACCTCCAAGGCGTAAAGGGCAAGCTCAGGCCATGTGCCCAATTTGGAGACCCAGAAGTTGAAGGGGGCAGACCCGTCATTCACTACATGTAGGCGTGTGCACACATACTGCTCCACCATGTTGGTAAAATGCTGCCTCCTGCTAAGACGTTCCATCTGAGCTGCTGGTGCTGCTGTTTGTTGTGGCGTGCTGACAAAGCTTTTCCACATTTCGGCCATGCTAACCCTGCCTTCTGAGGTGCTGGCGGTGCCCTGGTTGCGTTGGCGACCTCCTCCTCCTCCTCCTCTGCCTTGTGCTTCCACTGTGGCCCCGCTGTCAGATGGGAATGCCAGCAGCATGGCGTCTACCAGCGTGCGCTTGTACTCGCGCATCTTGCGATCGCGCTCCAGTGAGTGAATTAAGGACGGTACGTTGTCCTTGTAACGGGGATCCAGCAGCGTGGCCACCCAGTAATCAGCACAAGTTAGAATGTGGGCAACTCGGCGGTCGTTGTGGAGACACTGCAGCATGTAATCGCTCATGTGTGCCAGGCTGCCCAGAGGCAACGAAAGGCTGTCCTCTGTGGGAGGTGTATGGTCCGTGTCCTCTGTATCCCCCCAGCCACGCACCAGTGATGGCCATGAGCTGGCCTGGGTGCCACCCTGCTGTGAACATGGTTCCATCTCCTCCTCCAGCTCCTCCTCCTCCTCATCCTCCTCATCCTCCAGAACTGTGCCCCTGCTGGACAATTGCGTCCCTGGCGTTTGCGTGTGCAGGAACCCACCCTCGGAGCCCCTTGCGAATGACTGCCCTGAAAGCCTTGGAAATGTTACCTCTTCATCCTCCTCCTCCTCCTCATCCTGTGCCACATCCTCTTCCATCATCGCCCGAATTGTTTTTTCAAGGAGGCATAGAAGTGGGATAGTTAAGCTGAGAACGGCGTCATTGCCACTGGCCATGTTGGTGGAGTACTCAAAACAGCGCAACAAGGCACACAGGTCTCGCATGGAGGCCCAGTTAAATTAAATAGCGGAATAGAAAATATGATCCAAAAAAAGTGTATGTATATCACACGTACACAACCACACTAGGCCCCAATTACTATTGTTTGTACCCCTAAAAGGCTAGATGAGGAGTAGGGGGAGTATGGAACAGGCAGCACCCTCAAACCTTCAGAAGTATGAGATGAACCCCAACAACTTGGAAAGGTGGATCTCTCTCACACGTACCGACACAGACTATCCCGCAATTCAATTGATCCTCAAAGGTTTTTATTGAATAGCGGAATAGGAAATATGATCAAAAAAAGTGTATGTATCTCGCACGTACACAACCACACTAGGCCCCAATTACTATTGTTTGTACCCCTAAAAGGCTAGATGAGGAGTAGGGGGGGTATGGAACAGGCAGCACCCTCAAACCTTCAGAAGTATGAGATGAACCCCAACAACTTGGAAAGGTGGATCTCTCTCACACGTACCGACACAGACTATCCCGCAATTCAATTGATCCTCAAAGGTTTTTATTGAATAGCGGAATAGGAAATATGATCAAAAAAAGTGTATGTATCTCGCACGTACACAACCACACTAGGCCCCAATTACTATTGTTTGTACCCCTAAAAGGCTAGATGAGGAGTAGGGGGGGTATGGAACAGGCAGCACCCTCAAACCTTCAGAAGTATGAGATGAACCCCAACAACTTGGAAAGGTGGATCTCTCTCACACGTACCGACACAGACTATCCCGCAATTCAATTGATCCTCAAAGGTTTTTATTGAATAGCGGAATAGGAAATATGATCAAAAAAAGTGTATGTATCTCGCACGTACACAACCACACTAGGCCCCAATTACTATTGTTTGTACCCCTAAAAGGCTAGATGAGGAGTAGGGGGGGTATGGAACAGGCAGCACCCTCAAACCTTCAGAAGTATGAGATGAACCCCAACAACTTGGAAAGGTGGATCTCTCTCACACGTACCGACACAGACTATCCCGCAATTCAATTGATCCTCAAAGGTTTTTATTGAATAGCGGAATAGGAAATATGATCAAAAAAAGTGTATGTATCTCGCACGTACACAACCACACTAGGCCCCAATTACTATTGTTTGTACCCCTAAAAGGCTAGATGAGGAGTAGGGGGGGTATGGAACAGGCAGCACCCTCAAACCTTCAGAAGTATGAGATGAACCCCAACAACTTGGAAAGGTGGATCTCTCTCACACGTACCGACACAGACTATCCCGCAATTCAATTGATCCTCAAAGGTTTTTATTGAATAGCGGAATAGGAAATATGATCAAAAAAAGTGTATGTATCTCGCACGTACACAACCACACTAGGCCCCAATTACTATTGTTTGTACCCCTAAAAGGCTAGATGAGGAGTAGGGGGGGTATGGAACAGGCAGCACCCTCAAACCTTCAGAAGTATGAGATGAACCCCAACAACTTGGAAAGGTGGATCTCTCTCACACGTACCGACACAGACTATCCCGCAATTCAATTGATCCTCAAAGGTTTTTATTGAATAGCGGAATAGGAAATATGATCAAAAAAAGTGTATGTATCTCGCACGTACACAACCACACTAGGCCCCAATTACTATTGTTTGTACCCCTAAAAGGCTAGATGAGGAGTAGGGGGGGTATGGAACAGGCAGCACCCTCAAACCTTCAGAAGTATGAGATGAACCCCAACAACTTGGAAAGGTGGATCTCTCTCACACGTACCAACACAGACTATCCCCCAATTTAACTGATCCCCAAAGGTTTTTGATTAAATAGCGGAATAGAAAATATGATCCCAAAAAAGTGTATGTATATCACACGTACACAACCACACTAGGCCCCAATTACTATTGTTTGTACCCCTAAAAGGCTAGGAGTAGGGGGAGTATGGAACAGGCAGCACCCTCAAACCTTCAGAAGTATGAGATGAACCCCAACAACTTGGAAAGGTGGATCTCTCTCACACGTACCAACACAGACTATCCCCCAATTTAACTGATCCCCAAAGGTTTTTGATTAAATAGCGGAATAGAAAATATGATCCCAAAAAAGTGTATGTATATCACACGTACACAACCACACTAGGCCCCAATTACTATTGTTTGTACCCCTAAAAGGCTAGGAGTAGGGGGAGTATGGAACAGGCAGCACCCTCAAACCTTCAGAAGTATGAGATGAACCCCAACAACTTGGAAAGGTGGATCTCTCTCACACGTACCAACACAGACTATCCCCCAATTTAACTGATCCCCAAAGGTTTTTGATTAAATAGCGGAATAGAAAATATGATCCCAAAAAAGTGTATGTATATCACACGTACACAACCACACTAGGCCCCAATTACTATTGTTTGTACCCCTAAAAGGCTAGGAGTAGGGGGAGTATGGAACAGGCAGCACCCTCAAACCTTCAGAAGTATGAGATGAACCCCAACAACTTGGAAAGGTGGATCTCTCTCACACGTACCAACACAGACTATCCCCCAATTTAACTGATCCCCAAAGGTTTTTGATTAAATAGCGGAATAGAAAATATGATCCCAAAAAAGTGTATGTATATCACACGTACACAACCACACTAGGCCCCAATTACTATTGTTTGTACCCCTAAAAGGCTAGGAGTAGGGGGAGTATGGAACAGGCAGCACCCTCAAACCTTCAGAAGTATGAGATGAACCTCAACAACTTGGAAAGGTGGATCTCTCTCACACGTACCAACACAGACTATCCCCCAATTTAACTGATCCCCAAAGGTTTTTGATTAAATAGCGGAATAGAAAATATGATCCCAAAAAAGTGTATGTATATCACACGTACACAACCACACTAGGCCCCAATTACTATTGTTTGTACCCCTAAAAGGCTAGGAGTAGGGGGAGTATGTAACAGGCAGCACCCTCAAACCTTCAGAAGTATGAGATGAACCCCAACAACTTGGAAAGGTGGATCTCTCTCACACGTACCAACACAGACTATCCCCCAATTTAACTGATCCCCAAAGGTTTTTGATTAAATAGCGGAATAGAAAATATGATCCCAAAAAAGTGTATGTATATCACACGTACACAACCACACTAGGCCCCAATTACTATTGTTTGTACCCCTAAAAGGCTAGGAGTAGGGGGAGTATGGAACAGGCAGCACCCTCAAACCTTCAGAAGTATGAGATGAACCTCAACAACTTGGAAAGGTGGATCTCTCTCACACGTACCAACACAGACTATCCCCCAATTTAACTGATCCCCAAAGGTTTTTGATTAAATAGCGGAATAGAAAATATGATCCCAAAAAAGTGTATGTATATCACACGTACACAACCACACTAGGCCCCAATTACTATTGTTTGTACCCCTAAAAGGCTAGGAGTAGGGGGAGTATGGAACAGGCAGCACCCTCAAACCTTCAGAAGTATGAGATGAACCCCAACAACTTGGAAAGGTGGATCTCTCTCACACGTACCAACACAGACTATCCCCCAATTTAACTGATCCCCAGAGGTTTTTGATTAAATAGCGGAATAGAAAATATGATCCCAAAAAAGTGTATGTATATCACACGTACACAACCACACTAGGCCCCAATTACTATTGTTTGTACCCCTAAAAGGCTAGGAGTAGGGGGAGTATGGAACAGGCAGCACCCTCAAACCTTCAGAAGTATGAGATGAACCCCAACAACTTGGAAAGGTGGATCTCTCTCACACGTACCAACACAGACTATCCCCCAATTTAACTGATCCCCAGAGGTTTTTGATTAAATAGCGGAATAGAAAATATGATCCCAAAAAAGTGTATGTATATCACACGTACACAACCACACTAGGCCCCAATTACTATTGTTTGTACCCCTAAAAGGCTAGGAGTAGGGGGAGTATGGAACAGGCAGCACCCTCAAACCTTCAGAAGTATGAGATGAACCCCAACAACTTGGAAAGGTGGATCTCTCTCACACGTACCAACACAGACTATCCCCCAATTTAACTGATCCCCAAAGGTTTTTGATTAAATAGCGGAATAGAAAATATGATCCCAAAAAAGTGTATGTATATCACACGTACACAACCACACTAGGCCCCAATTACTATTGTTTGTACCCCTAAAAGGCTAGATGAGGAGTAGGGGGAGTATGGAACAGGCAGCACCCTCAAACCTTCAGTATGAGATTGTGTTCACTGTACCCCACAAAGATTGAGTTCACTGCACCCCACAATGATTGTGTTCACTGCACCCCACAAAGATTGTGTTCACTGCACCTCACAAAGATTGTGTTCACTGTACCCCCCAAAGATTGTGTTCACTGCACCCCACAAAGATTCTGTTCACTGTACCCCACAAAGATTGTGTTCACTGCACCCCAAAAAGATTGTGTTCACTGCACCCCAAAAAGGATGTTGTTCACTGCACCCCAAAAAGGATGTTGTTCACTCCACCCCAAAAAGATTGTGTTCACTGCACCCCACAAAGATTGTGTTCACTGCACCCCAAAAATGATTTTGTTCACTGCACCCCAAAAAGGATTTTGTTCACTGCACCCCAAAAAGGATGTTGTTCACTCCACCCCAAAAAGATTGTGTTCACTGCACCCCAAAAAGATTGTGTTCACTGCACCCCACAAAGGATTTTGTTCACTGCACCCCAAAAAGATTGTGTTCACTGCACCCCAAAAAGGATGTTGTTCACTGCACCCCAAAAAGGATTTTGTTCACTGCACCCCAAAAAGATTGTGTTCACTGCACCCCACAAAGGATTTTGTTCACTGCACCCCACAAAGATTGTGTTCACTGCACACCAAAAAGGATTGTGTTCACTGCACCCCAAAAAGATTTTGTTCACTGCACCCCAAAAAGATTGTGTTCACTGCAGCCCAAAAAGATTGTGTTCACTGCAGCCCAAAAAGATTGTGTTCACTGCAGCCCAAAAAGATTGTGTTCACTGCAGCTCACACACAGAAAAATGGATGTGGATCACTGACACCTGCCTATCTCCAATCCCACACCACACAGCAATATCGATTGTAGTTTGTAGAACACAGTTTCCCTAAAATTCAGCAGACTCTGTCCCTAACAGGATTGAGAAGAGATCGTAGATCAGGATTGAGTGCAGACCCCACCCCCCACACAGCAATATCGATTGTAGTTTGTAGAAGACACTGACCCTATATAATTCAGCAGACTCTATCCCTAAAATGCCTACAACTCGCCCTGCCTAAACACTCCGACCTGTCCCTCAATTCTATCCGGACACAAATGGTTTTTTCCTGCCTATCTTTCCCTAATCAGCAGCCAGCACGTTGATGTGTGCTCTGTCCCTGAATCTAAGCAGCATAATGACGCCGCTGCGGCTGCCTCGAACTTATAAAGACTTGGTCACATGCTTCAGACGGCCAATCACAGCTACTGAGACATTTGCAGGCATGGCTGGGATGGCTTAAGGCACACCAGTTAAACGATTGTTGATTGGCTGTTGAAAGCCCGCCATGAAAAGAGCGCCAAAGCATGCAAAACCCGGAAATAAAACGACCGAACACGGATTTTTACCCGAACATACAGTAAAGTGTCCGTGTCCGTGTTCGGGTACAAAAAATCCAATTATTCGGTACGAACACGAATAATACAGTCCGTGTTCGCTCAACACTACTCTTAACCCACCCTCATGCGGAATAGATGTGTAGAGAGAACACACATCTAGGGATAACCACAGATAGTTGGCTTCCCATTTATATTTTACCAAGGTGTCCAAAACCTGGGAGGAATCCCTAATGTAGGCCGGCAGGGACGTCACCAATGGTTGTAAGAATATATCTACATATTGGGATATTTTGCTGGTGATGCCTTCCATACCAGCCATAATAGGTCTCCCAGGTAGACACCTGGGGTCCTTGTGGACCTTAGAGATGTGGTAAAAATAGGGCGTCTTGAAATAATTATTAAGGAAAAAAGATTTTTCTGCCTTACTGATGATTCCAATACCACATGCCTGATTCACCAATTGTTGTAATTCCAATTTATACCCTGGTAATGGATCCTCACTTAAGCGCTCATACGTGTTTTCATCAGATAACAGTCTGTGGGCTTCAGCAAGATAGTCCATCCTATCTTGAATCACCAATCCTCCACCCTTATCTGCTAAACGTAGAACAATGTCATGATTTTCCTTTAAAAGATTCAAAGCACTCTTCTCTGAACTAGATAGATTTTGGGCACTAATCTTCCCCTTGGGCTGCATACATATTTTCTTAAAATCGGCATAAACCATGGAGTAATAGGTCTTAATATACTCATTCTTCACATGGTGTGGATAGAAGGTAGATTTAGGACGAAAACTCGTGTGAATGAAGTCATTGCCAAATTATTATATATAATTTTACATATATTTTTATATTTTATATAATAAATAAACTTAATATTTTAGGATGTTGATTGAAATTTATGAATAAATATGCATTTTAATTTTTATGTGTATATATATATTGGGTACATTTTAAGGAATTTTATAACTTCCTTAGTGCAAACAGCATTCCATCCATGGTATTCATTGATTTATCGCAATTTGGAAAACTGGATCATTGACATAGTTTGCAATCGTTTGCTTTAAGGATTAGTGATTTACACACCGGAACAGCAAAAATAGTGTTAAACATGTCTAAAGAAATCATTCCTAATTTTGTCCCCGGAAGGCACCCGTATGTAGGTGCAGAACCTAACAGTCTCTCAGAGAGTGGGCGGTTACAGGAGCCGGCGGACAGTGATTGGATGCTGTGAGTGTACCAGCCTCTATTTATATTGTGAGGAAAATTACGGTCACATGATCCCCCTGATTACGTCAGCGCGGCTGACGAAACGTGCGTCGGGAGCGTGAGACCGTAGAGTTCCGGTGAGGTGAGGCGCGGAGCGTGAGTGGCGTCCCATCCACCAGACCAGCTGTATGCATTGTACTTCTAAGCGTTGGAATACTGCTATGATGTAAGTGCAATATATTTTATTAAAACCCAGTATATGACGGTAATGCACTATTGGAGTTTCCTTATCTTTTTTGCACGATGATGTCCGGAGATCCGGAACCTTGTTAAGGCATTGGGGCTAAAATCCTTTGATGTGATGACAGCGATGAGGACAATCTTGAGCCAGTGTGGAGTTAAATGCCGGTTTTGCCCCCCTGTAATTAAGGGGTCATCGCATTCTGGTAAGGAGTATACTATCTGACCACTGGGTGGAGGTGTTTGTGGTGGAGGTTTCCCATCAAGTCCAAGATTGCTGAAGACATAAGTTTGCACAGTTTGCACAGAGCACTTTAAGGACTTTTTAGTTTACTATTTATGCCATTATTTATTCGTACATTTATTATATTTGCATATTGCCAGATTGTGACCAATCACATATGCTCTTATGCACTATAGCACTTTTTTAATAAGAATTGATTGCTGAGCGCAATACTCACCTTTGTTATCAGCTTTTATCTGTGTTTGTTTCTGTCCATTCTAACATACGTGAAATTCTAACTGCTGCATAGTACCTTTTTATATCTGGTACTGCCAATCCTCCTTGTGACTTACTTCTACTGAGTTCCGTGTACTTTATTCTAGGTTTTTTCCTTGCCAAATACCTTTGAAAAACATTGATTTTATTATTTTAAAGTACTTCAAAGGTAAAGAGATTGGCAACATTTGAAATTTATATAGTATTTTAGGCAGTATAATCATCTTAATCTTAATTTATTCTCCCTAACCAAGTTAGTGGGCGACTAGATATCTTCTTTATATCTGTTTTTATTTCATTTAGCATGTGTATATAAATTGCCTGATAAAGATTTCCCAAAGATGGAGTTATTTTAATCCCCAAGTATCCGTGATTTTGCCTAGATGAATGGAAATTCCCTCTGTAATGCTAAGCTTTCTTTCCTACTTAACACCATGTTCAAAATTTCCGATTTTTTGGGGGTTAATCTTAAAATTAGATAATTCCCCATTTTTCTTTAAGCTCCTTCATTTCGTTGGGGAGGGTTATTCTAGGATTTTTCTAGGATGTTCTTTGTATCCTACTTATATTCCCCTTATAGCTACATTGTTTCTTATTTTCGCCAATAATGGCTCCAGAGACAAGATGAACAATAGTGGCGAAAGAGAGCATCCCTGTCTTGTCCCGTTACTTATCTCTAATTGGGGGGATAAACTACCATTTACCCTTACCAACACTATGAATTTCCTGTATAATGCCTTTATTCACTGAATCATTTTTATGCCTACTTCCTGATTTTCTATTGTTGACAATATGAACTCCCAGTCCACCCTGTCAAACGCTTTTTCTGTGTCTATTGACAGCAAGATGTCTGGGGCTTCCCAGCTTCCATCCTTATGTGTTAGTAACAGTAGTCTAATCCCATTATCTTTCCCTTCTCTACCTGGAACAAAACCTGTCTGGTCCAGATGTATCCAGTCTTTCATTACATTTTTTAATCGAGTAGCTAATAGTTTTGCATATATTTTGGTATCAAAATGTAACAATGCTATTGGTCTATAGTTAGAGCAGAGAGTTGAGTCTTTTCCCTCTTTAGTTATTACTATTATGTAAGACTGCAATGATTCTAATCTCATTTCCTCTCCTTCTCTTATCCTATTCATATATGTACAATGTTTTGGTACTAATATTTCTTTAAATCTTCTATAGTATTGGATAGTATATCCATCTGGGTCAGAGCTTTTCCCGATCGGTGTATTTTTAATTGCCTCAATTATCTTTCTTTGTGTAATTGTTGTTTCTAGCTCTAGTAATTTATCTACTGGTAATTTTGGTAATCCTAACTTTTTTTTTTTTTTTTTATATTTCTTTATTAAATTTTCCAGGTAAAAAATTATTTACAACACTCCAATCGCTGGAGAATTTTTTCATATACATTTTACACATATTACCTTTTATCCCTTTTTTTTTCCCCCCCTCCCTTCCTTATCCCTCCCCCCCCCCCCCCCCGTCTCTTCTTATCATTCGACTCCTATTATTTCTCTGTATTCCCTTGTGTCCTTAAACTCTTGCCACTCATCCCAAATCTCCTCTTCATTCCCCTGTTCTTCCTCCTCCCAGGTCCTCAGCTGCTCCAACTTTCTTATTTTCTCTACTTTTAACAGCCATTCTTTCCTGGAGGGGGCCTCTTCTTTTTGCCAATTAAAGGGAATCAAGCTCTTAGCTGAGTTTAATAAGTGAGGGAGTAATGTTTTTTTATATTGTTTCACTGACATATGGGTTCCATGAAACATGCATTTCCAAGGATCCAAGGGAATATCTATTTTAGTAATTTTACTTATTAATTCTATAACTTCACTCCAGAATACTTTAATTTTTGGGCACTCCCACCATATATGGGCTATAGTCCCTACCATCTGACATCCCCTCCAGCAAAGTCTTGAACTCTCTACCTGAATTCTTCCCATCTTATCAGGAGTGTTGTACCACCTTGTGATCAATTTATAGTTCATCTCCTCCGTGTTGGTGTCTATCGCGGATTTATGTACTAATTGAAGGCTCTTATCCCACTGTTTGTTGTTACTACACGGGCCGAGGTCTCTTTCCCATTTTTCTTTTAATGTTATTCCTCTCTCTTTTGTTATTGTTAATAGTATTTTATACACATTCGAAATATTGTTTATTATCTTATCTTTAAGACATAATTGCTCAAGAGGGCGGAGGTCGTTTTTATCTCTCAATGGCTGCGGTAGTGACAATGTGAAGTGCTTTAGTTGGATATACCTCCACTCATTTATCTTCCAGTTTTCTTTCCTTTGTTTCAGCTCCGCCAAGGTTATAATTTTCCCCTTCTCTACTATATCCCCTAATTGTGCTTCTCCTTCTTCTATCCATTTACCCAATTCCTTCTCTTCCCCTGGTGCAAAAAATTTTGTGCCCTGTAACGGGATCAGTGGTGAATTGTGTTTCCAATTTTCTTTTTTATGTATATTATCCCAAACCTTAATAGCATGTCTTGTGATTATATGCGTGTTAGTGTCCAGATTTCTAAACCTCTCAGGTATCCATATAACTTTTGCTAGGTGTGTACCACTCATCGTGCTTTCTATTACCACCCAATTTCTATCATTATTTTTTTTTGTCCATTCTATCACCCTTGTGAGTATTGCTGCAAAATAATCATTTTTAAAGTCGGGTAGGGCTAGTCCCCCTTGTCCCTTACCTTTACATAGTGTAGTGTACTTTACCCTTGGCTTTTTGTATTTCCAAATAAAGCGGGATATTAATCTTTTCAGTGTTTTAAAAAATACTTGAGGTAATGAAATCGGAATCATCTGGAATTTATATATAATTTTTGGCAGGATTATCATTTTTATCGTATTTATTCTCCCTATCCAGGAAAAAATTCTCGGAGATAATCTATTTAATTCTGATCTTACTTCATTCAGAAGTTCTAGAAAATTTGTTTTGTAGAGTTTTTCTGGAGTTGGGGTTAATTTTATCCCTAAGTATTTAATCTCATCTTTTCTCCAGTTAAACTGAAATTCTTTTTTTAACATCTCCTCTTCTTGTTTAGGGATATTAATATTTAATATTTCTGATTTTTTTTGATTAATTTTTAAATTGGATAGTTCTCCATATTGTTTCATTATTTTAATTATGTTGGGCAAAGTAATCCTCGGATTACTTATGTAGAGCAGAATATCATCTGCAAAGGCAGATACCTTATGCTCCACTTGTCCCACCTTTATGCCCCCGATGTCCACACTATTTCTAATAGTTGCCAGTAGTGATTCCAAAGATAAAACAAATAACATCGGAGACAAGGGACATCCTTGTCTTGTTCCATTGAGCATTTTAAACGAGTCTGACAAAGTTCCATTGACCTTTACCTTTGCAGTTGGTTGATTATACAAAGTTTTGATCCAGGCTAACATTCTAGGTTTTATTCCCAACTCCACTAGGGTGTTTATCATGAACTCCCAGTCTACCCTGTCAAATGCTTTTTCCGCATCTATTGACAGAAGTAGACTGGGAGCTCTGCTTTTTACCATATGGTCTATCAACAGTATAGTTTTTATCCCATTGTCCCGTCCCTGTCTCCCCGGGATGAATCCTACTTGATCATTGTGTATCCACTCCCCCATTAGGTTCTTCATTCTAGTGGCCAAAATTTTTGTGAATAATTTAGTATCAACATTAAGTAGGGAGATGGGTCTAAAACTAGAACATAGTACCGGGTCTTTTCCCTCTTTCCGTATAACTGTGATTGATGCTGACAGGGCCTCTCTACTCATCTCGTACTGAGTCCCTATTCCATTTATATATTCTTTAAATCTTGGGATTAAAATGTCCTTAAATTTTTTATAATAACCCATGGTAAACCCATCTGGTCCTGGGCTTTTACCTAGACTCGTTTCTTTAATAGCTCTCTCTATTTCTTGTTCTGAGATTGGTCTTTCTAGGAATGTTAACTTTTCCTCATCTATCTTTGTCAATCCTGCGTCTACAAGGTATTTTTTGATTTTCTCCCTCCTTTCTGTTTCATTCCCCTGTATCTCACCTTTCTTTACTGCATACAGATTTGCGTAGTAGTTTTGGAATTCTTTGGCTATTCCTGTCGTTGTTTGAATTATTTCCCCATTTTTATTTTTAATTTTATCTACAAAATTTTTTCCTTTCTTCTTTTTCAGGATTTTTGCTAGGTTTTTCCCAACCTTATTACTTTCAATGTATTTTTCTTTTATGCATCTTTTCATTTCCTGCTTTATTTCCTGTTCTAGTAGATCTTTCAATTCTTCTCTCTTCACCTCAAGTAAATTATTTATTAATATATCTTGTGTATTTTTATGTTTTTGCTCTAATTGATGTACTTCTGTCATTAGCCTAATCTTATCTTTTATTCTTTCTTTTTTCCTTTGGGTCCCCTTTGAGATAAATATGCCCCTCATATAAGCCTTATGAGCTTCCCATACCATGTCTTTTGGTGCATCTTTTGTATCGTTTATTTGAAAATAGAATTCCAACTCTTTCACTATTTCTTTTTCCCACTTTTTATCTCCAAAAATCTCCTCATTTATTTTCCAAGCATCCATCCTAGGCCGCTCTTTCGCCATTTTTATTTTTACCATAATGGGGGTATGGTCCGACCAAGTCTTGACCCCAATCTCAGCCTCGCTTACCCTTTCGATCCACCTATGTTCGATTAGTATATAATCCAATCTTGAGTATGTTCCATGTACACTTGAGTAACATGTATAATCTCTATCTTTCGGATGGAGAATTCTCCAAATATCTGCCAGTTGATTTGTAAATAATTTTTCCTTTATTTTCTTTGCCTGTACTTTATTTATCCGTAGGGTTTTTGATGTGGTATCTACTTTAGGGTCGAGGCAGAGATTGAGGTCCCCTGCCAGTATGACTCCTCCTTTTTTAAACTCCAATAATTTTCCCAGTACTTTACCTAGGAAGTCTACTTGTCTCTCATTAGGGCTATATATATTTACTAGGGTCAAATCTTCATCTCCTATTTTTCCTCTTAGAAAGAGGTATCTTCCCTCTGGGTCTACCATTCTCGACTCGAGAGCAAATCCAAGGTCCCTAGAGATGCCAATGGCTACTCCCTTGGACTTCCTCCCGGGTGAGTCCGCGTAATACCAGGTAGGTTGGCTCTTAGAATATAATCTAATATTAGTTGCATGAGATAAATGAGTCTCCTGTAAGAATGTCAGATCTGCCTTCAAATAACTAATTTCTTTTAAAATTTTTTTCCTTTTTTCTGGAGAGTTTAAACCTCGGACATTGTAAGATAATATGTTAACTATAACCATTGTTTCTTAATCTTCATTACTGTCTTTCTCTATCATCTCTTCAACTCTAAGGTGGCCATAAAAACTGTTCAACCAACACCAGGGATCCCTAAGAGATGGCATTAATCCCTCTGATTTTTCTTGTCTTTTGGGTTCTCTTAATTCTTGTATTTTCTTATAGGAGACGTTTTGATCTATTGACTTCTTTTTCCCTCTTTCTTCCCCTTTCCTCTTCCCACCCCTACCCTCCCCTCCCCCAACTGTTCCCGGTCCCTCCATCAGGGTTGTCGATTCTCCTTCCTCCCTTTCCAATCGACTTGTGGCCGAGGTCGAGCTCTGCTAATGGTCACCGTTCCCTCCCATCTTCCCTACCGTAGGGTCTAATGGTGACGGCCCGCTGATCTCCATAGGGCCACCTGTTTTTTATTCTTACTTACTCCTCCTCCCCTCCTCCCCTTCTTCCGCCAGCCCTCCCCCCTCCCCCAATCCCCCCGGTCCCCCCAGTCCCTTTTCATCCTTTTGTTTTCTTCTTTTTCTTCTGTTTCCACTGATTCAATTCTCCTTCATCAACTTCTTCCTCTGGGCACTCCTGGTCTGTCCAGCCTGGAATATCTATGAGTGGGATTTTTACTGCTTCACAAAAGTCTTTGGTTTCCTCTGGGTATCTAAGTAGTACTGTCCTCCCATCTCTTCTCACTCCTAAGCCTGCAGGGAAGTTCCAAAAGTATTGTATATCTTTTTTCTTTAATATTTCTACCATTGGTCTAAGAATGCGTTTTCTGTTAATTGTCTCTTTTGCCAGGTCTGGGAAAATCTGAATGTCCTCCCCGTCATATTTTAATTCCGGTCTACTTCTCATTTTCTCCCAGATCTGGGCCCTTGTCTCGTATTTATGGAATCTTGCAATCACATCTCTTGTTTTCTCTTTTGGTAGATTGGTTGGTTTACGCAACCTATGAATTCTCTCGAACTCAATTTTATCTGTGGTCGCCTTTCCCAGCAGAGGGTTAAATAACTTCTCCAGGGTTTCTTCTAATTTTTCTGTTGGCCCTTTCTCTGGTAATCCTCTTATTCTCAGATTTTTTCTACGATTTCTATTCTCCTGATCTTCGATTTTGTATAACATATTTCTCTGCTCCATTTTCATTTTTCTCATTTGTTCTTTTAGATTTTTTAGTTCTTTTCCTTGGGACTCCACCTTCTCTTCTATTTCTTCTACTCTGCCCAGAATATGCCCAAAGTCGGCGTGTAAGGTAGCCATCTCGGCTTTGATGGATCTTTCAAGGCTGGCAAACATTTCCCGCATTTCTGATTTTGATGGTGGATAATCTTTTTCATTAAATTTCTCTTCTCTATTCATGTCTCCATCCTCTATTGTTATACTGCTTTCTCTTGACACTTGTAGGCTTTCTTCACCACTTACTCCTATATGCTTTTGATTCTTAATTTTCTTGGTTCCCTCTGTATTTTGTTTGGGTCTAACAACCGGTTGATCCTCTTGCTGTGTGTTTTGATCTTTTCCCTCAGATGTCATGTATTTTTTAATTGTTCCTGGGCTTGCTGTAGTTTTTGGAGGTTTCCCTGCCACTTCCTTTGCCGGTTTACCTCTCATTGTGGATTCGGCTCTGGGGAATAAGCCCTCAGTGTAGCTTCCTCTTATGTCTCAGTATGAACTAAATATCATATATATCATTCAGTGATTCAGGTAAGAGAGGTCCCACACTTTTTGCACGACGGTCTCCCTAGTTCTTAAGCTATAGACTCACGCATGATAATATAGCTGTGCTACCAGGGGAAGCAGTTTGTTGAAATCAAACGTATGAAAACCCTGGTGGTTTCCCCTCTCACTCAAGCACTCAGACTCCCGCACATCTCTCAATGCGCGCAAGCAAGATCTGAGGGGCCTCCGCACTCACCCAAGTGAGTAGAGTCTCGCACTTTTTCCAGGGCCGTTCAACTGGCTCCTAAGCATACACTCGTAAATAAATACTGTAGCAGTGCTTTCTAAGAAAGCTAGTATTTGAGATTGGTCATATAGGAATTCTGGGGGGTTTCCCCTCTCATTCAAACAGGCAGAGTCCCGAACCTTTTCAACACAAACCCACCTTCTCTTAAGCCTTATACTCATAGATGACAATATGTCTTTGCTTTCAGAGAGGGCCGGTATATTATATCCAATGAAGGAGGATTCTAGGGGGTTTCCCCCCTCCCTAAGTAAGCAGAGTCCCACACATTTTTTCCAAACAGTCCCGACAATTCTTAAGCTATACACTCATGAAAGATAATCTAGCAGTACTTCCAAGGAGGGCTGATATTGAAATCCTGTGCAATAAGTCCTGGGGGGTTTCCCCTCTACCATAAGTAAGCAGTGTCCCGCACAATTTTCAGAACCATCCCCCTGAATCATTAAACTGTAAACTCATAGATGAAAATATACAGATGCTTTCACAAAGGTCTGGGAATGAGATCAGGTGTAGTGCAATTCTATAGGGGTTTCCCCTCATACTTTGGTAAACAGATTCCCGCACATTTTTTCTCAACAGTCTCGTTGACTCTTAGGCTATATACTCCTGGGTGATAATTTAACAGTGCTTCAAGGAAGGCTGATTTTAGGATCCAACGCAGGGGGGTTCTAGGGGATTTCCCCTCTCGCTTAAATAAGCATAGTCCCGCACTATTTTCAGATAAGTCCCTCTGTTCTATTAAACTGCATGCTCATAGATGATAATAAGACAGTGCTTTTTAAGAAGAGCTAATGTTGAGAAATAAACGTACAACCTCTCTGGGGGGTTTCCCTCGCACTCAAGCAAGCAGGGTCCCACACCACTTTTCCATCACAGTCACATTAGCTCTTAAGTTATATAAGTAAGCAGAGTCCCACACATTTTTTCCAAACAGTCCCGACAATTCTTAAGCTATACACTCATGAAAGATAATCCAGCAGTACTTTCAAGGAGGGCTGATATTGAGATCATGTGGAATAGAATCCTGGGGGGTTTCCCCTCTACCATAAGTAAGCAGCGTCCCGCACAATTTTCAGAACCATCCCTCTGACTCATTAACCTATAAACTCATAGATGAAAATATACTGATACTTTCACGAAGGACTAGGAATGAGATCAAATGTAGTGCAATTCTATAGGGGTTTCCCCTCATACTTTGGTAAACAGAGTCCCGCACATTTTTTCTCAACAGTCTCATTGACTCTTTAAGCTATATACTCCTGGGTGATAATTTAACAGTGCTTCAAGGAAGGTTGATTTTATGATCCAACGCAGGGGGGTTCTAGGGGATTTCCCCTCTCGCTTAAATAAGCATAGTCCCGCACTTTTTTCAGATTAGTCCCTCTGTTCTATTAAGCTACATACTCATAGATGATAATAAGACAGTGCTTTTTAAGAAGAGCTGATGTTAAAAAATAAACGTACAACCTCTCTGGGGGTTTCTCTCGCACTCAAGCAAGCAGGGTCCCACACCATTTTTCCATCACAGTCACATTAGCTCTTAATTTATACACTCCAAAATGATGATAGTATTTTTAAGAAAGACTGTTTTGATATCGTTCATATGAAAATTCTGGGGGGTTTCCCCTCTCACCAGTCCCCTTCGGCTAATCTGTGGCGTCCCTTGTATAGTGGTATGGTGGGGATGATTACGATATCCAATGTTGCTGGATCTCTCCAGACTGGATCCCTCCAGCACTGGCCCCTCGACGGTGTTCACTCCAATCAAACCTTCTCTCCTGATCCTGGACGCCGGCTCTCCCAGCTTCTCAGCAGCTCCTGCACTCGGCGGCCACCTCTCCAATACACAGCCGATTCCAGTCTCCCGGAGGGACCCAGGGTGCTCGTTCTCCCTCCTCCAAGCCTCAGGGGGGGTCGGCAACCAGGACCGGGTCGGGGCCTCCGGGTAGCGGGGTGGGTGGGGGGGCAGCGGGATCCAGCTAGGCAGGCATCGAGGCTAGGTGAGAGAGCATTCCCTCACATCTCTCTGGGCGGTGGCTCAGAGACTCAGCAGGCCGTCGGGATCAGCTCCATTAGCAGGCTCCTCCCTCCATCAGGGCTTGTAATCCTAACTTTTATATACTTCTGTATCCTTTGTTTTCTGTTTTTTTCTATGTCTCTAGTTTCTTTCTGCTGAACATTATATAAAGTATCATAGTAACTTTGAAAAGCTTTAGCTATCTCTGTTGTTAAATATACCATATTCCCTTTATGATCTTTAATTTTTTCTATATCATTTGTTGATTTTTGATTTTTGAACATCCTTGCAAGATATTTCACTGGTTTGTTTCCCCATCTATATCTTTCTTTGGCCATTCTATTAAAGTTGCATCTAGTTTCTTCTTCCAATAAATCTTTTAATTTTTCTCTTTTTAATTCCAGAGCTTGTTGTTGCCCTTCCTCTAGGTTTTTCCTATGTTTCTGCTCGATCTCATGGATCTCTGCAATTAATCTTCTTATGTTTAAAGTTCTTTCCTTTTTTTTCTAGAGCTTATTGAGATGAGTACTCCTCTGATGTAAGCTTTATGGGCTTACCATACAGTATAGTGGCTATAGGGACGTCTGCAGTTTCATTTTCAGAGAAGTATTGTTCCAATTCCTTCTCTTTGTCTTTTCCTATTTCAATATCTTGTATTAGATTGTATTTAGATATTTATCTTTTTCTGGGACTCTGGAATTTTTATCTCCATCATAACTGGGGCATGATCAGATATAGTTATTGTTCCTATAGATGTTTTAACAGCTTTATCCAAAGATCTATGTTCTATTATAATATAATCTAATCTTGAGTACATGTGGTGCACCAGTGAGTGGAAGGAATAATCTCTTTCTATCAGATGTTGTGTTCTTTATACATATAATAATTGACATTGAAAATTATTCTTTATCATCTTTGACTGACGTCCTTCCACTTACCGTGCACCCGACGTACTATCCAGAGATGGATCCATACAGAAGTTAAAGTCACCCGCTAATACTATATTACCCTTTTTAAAGAGCATCAGCTTATCTAATAATTTCTTCAGATAGCCTCTTGGTTTTTTATTCGGGCAGTACACATTTGCTAAGGTCCAGTCTGAACCCATCAGCTGACCTTTTAAAAAGATGGATTGGCCATCCGGGTTCTATCAGTCTATCTTCTAAGGAAAATCTAACTTCCTTCAAGAATCCAATTCCTACTCCCTTTGCTCTCTTAGTAGGTGTATTCCCATAATACCAGACCGGGGAATGTCTTGAATATATTTTTACATTTGTACATTGTACCCTGTGCAATATACGTTTCCCACAAAAATACTATATTAGCAAAATTACAACTAAATTACGTCTAAGCTCTTCTAATACTTTATATCTTTTGGGGTATTCATCCCTCTGACATTATATGTCAATAATTTTAGAGCTTCCATACCATCTCTCTTTCCCCTCCCTTCTCTTGAAACCTTGTTGCCTCTCTCTCCCCCACCTAGCTGAAGCCCGGGGGGGAGGGGAGGCAACCATCTTCCATATCAGAGGGCTTATCTTTAACTCAGGCAAAGAGGCAGTATCATCTATTCCCTTTGTGTAGTGAATACAACATTGATTACCTTTTATATCCTGTCTCCCCCTCACCACCTCCCCCTCTCCTCCCATCCCTTCTCCCATATCTCGGCCTTTTCAGGATATTTCTGAAATCTTATACTGATGTCCCTGGGGGCTTCTGCTGGAATACCCAACAATCTTCGGATCTGGTGAACTCTCTCAACATGTAGTTGTTCCTTTTCATCTCTCTTCCTAATAAAGGGTTAAAGACTTTTCTAATTTGTCTATTAAGTCCTCTTCATGCGTTACATCGGGTATTTCAAAAAATTCTTAAAATTTTCCTCCTGTTTCTATTCTCTTGATCCTCCATCTTATATGCAGGATTTCTGATTTCTCTCTTTTTATCCTTCATTTCCTTTGTTAATTCCTGAATTGTGTTTTTATAATTTTCCTGTCTTTTTTCCAACTCTTCCACCCGCTCCAGTACATAGCCTAGATCCTTATGAAGTTTTGTCAGTTCAGTTTTTTGGGATTTTTCTAATCTAGTAAACATTGCCGCATTTGAAGGGGCTGCTGTGCTGCATGAAACTTACAAAAAAGGTACGAGCACCTTTTTTAAAGTGTGACCGCAGAGAAACTGTATGGTCTTTTTGACCTTGTGGTTTCTCTGCGGATCCCGCACCTAAGATTGAAATGCTGAGATGCGTGGGGGTGCCATTCAGAATAAAAGGCAGCCCTGGGCATCTGGCAAGAGCAGTGCAATTCACCTGCGGGTGGTTTTAGGTGTCAGAATCCATGCGATTCCTGCACCCGTAACTGGAACCTGCGGCCTGCACTAGTGTGAACTGAGCCTAAGACCCCGTAGCACAACATTTTGAGCTCATACATGATAGTAGGATTGATTTACTCAAAATTTGGGTCACTGAAAAGGTACACTGGGACTCACAGTGATGTTCATTGTATTCATGTATTCATAATCATCATTCACAAGAAATAGTTAACAGTAATGAATGGCTTTGCTTTCTATTGACATGTTGTGATTGGCTACAGCTCATCACATGGGGCAGGGTGTCAGCTACCATGTGATAGATGTGAGCCAATCATAGCTTCACAACACCATTCATGACTGTTTGTCTACATTGTAATCATGTGATTTCTATGAGTTACCGGGCACTGTAATCAGCTGTGTCCACTGGACACAGCGGTCATTGAATTGTGCCGCTGCGCATCCCAGACGGCATGCTAGTGCAAATGTGCTGGGTAACACACCAGTACGTCATCCAGCTTGGCTGTGGCACTCACTAGCAGTATATTTACTGTTAGCGGGCAGCAAGTGGGTGAAAGGATGCTGGTGAATAATGCAACTACAAGCAACCAGCCCTCCATGCCCTAATGACAGCCTAAGTTTCAGCTGACTTCTTTAGTACATTTAAACTCGTCTATATGTGTATGTATAGCATATTTGTCATTATGTAAATTTGTATTTGACTAAGACTTACAAATAATCAATCACAATAGCATATTGGAAAAAAATTATATTTTGGAACAATGCACTACAGAAGGTGACAGATTTCCAAAATCAAATTACATGAAAATATACATCACATTTTATCTCTTTGTACATTGGGTGAAGCAAAAACGGCTGGAGGAGAATATATGTGCATATATTAAAATATATATATTTTATGTTTTTACATTTACAGTATCTCACAAAAGTGAGTACACCCCTCACATGTTGCCACAGGTTGCCACTGGAGTCCTCTTTCACTCCTCCATGACAACTTCACGGAGCTGGTGCATGTTTGAGCTTTGCGCTCCTCCACCCTTCATTTGAAGATGCACCACAGATGCTCAATAGGGTTTAGGTCTGGAGACATGCTTGGCCAGTCCATTACTTTTACCCTCAGCTTCTTTAGAAGGGCAGTGGTCATCCTGGAGGTGTGTATATGGTTGTTATCATGTTGGAATACTGCCCTGCAGCCCAGTCTCTGAAGCGATGGGATCATGCTCTGCTTCAGTATGTCACTGTATATGTTGGCATTCATGATTTCCTTAATGAACTGTAGCTCTCCAGTGCATTCAGCACTCATGCAGCCCCAGACCATGACACACCCACCACCATGCTTGACTGTAGGCAAGACACACTTGTCTTTGTTCTCCTCACCTGGTTGCCACCACACACGCTTGACACCATCTGAACCAGATGCGTTTATCTTGGTCAGTCTGCTTGTCTTCAGCAAACTGTTTGTGGGCTTTCTTGTGCAGTGCATCATCTTTGGAAGAGGCTTCTTTCTGGGATGACAGCCATGCAGACCAATTTGATAGAGTGTGCGGCGTATGGTCTGAGCACTGACAGGCTGATTCCCCCACCCCTTCAACCTCTGCAGCAATGCTGGCAGCACTCATACATTTATTTCCCAAAGATAACCTCTGGATATGATGCTGAGCATATGCACTCAACTTGTTTGGTCAACCATGGCAAGGCCTGTTCTGAGTGGAACCTGTCCTGTTAAACCACTGTATGGTCTTGGCCACCATGCTACAGCTCAGTTTCAGGGTCTTGGCAAACTTCTTATAGCCTACCCCATCTCTATGTAGAGCAACATTTCTTTTTTATAGATCCTCAGAGAGGTTTTTGCCACAAGGTGCCATGTTTAATGTCCAGTGACCAGTATGAGAGAGTAACACACCTGCTCCCCATTCACACCTGAGACCTTGTAAGACTAAAGAGTTACATGACACTGGGGACACTCTGCTACTGCTGAATGAGTCACGGAGTAGAACAGAGAGAGATTGAGCAGCATGGAATGGAGGATATGGTGAAGCTGCTGTACCTTTCTTGGTTCTCACAAACAAATTGGCTGCCTGAAATCATAAACCAGTAAAAGGGAAGAGAGATAGGCGGGGGAATATTGCTGGTATCTTGCCACACAATGGACCTTAGCACTACTTACAGGAAAGTTTTTTAACTTAATAGTTACTGATGGTTTTTTGACAACAGAAATACTTTGCTTTAATGTACCCCTGTATTATTAGCTGGCACATTCTACATTAAAAAAAAAAATAAAAAATGTGCCTTTTTAACTCTTTTAATTCAAAATACTTCCCTTGGAGGCTCATGGCTAGGGGATCCAGCATTGTGTATAGCTAAGGAACAAAGATTAGTCTGTGCAGAATGAAATAAAACATCCACGTTTTGCACTTGAAAAATTGTTACCATAATCTACAATATGTACAGCGCATTTGCAAACCAAAAGTGATTTTTAGTTTAATAACTACTAGGTATAACAATTCCTCATGAACACTTCTTAGAGGATCTCAAATGCACTCTGTCACAGTTAAAAGCTTCTGAAAGCTCATCCAATAGGCTATTATCTACAACCTATGCATGAAAGTTAGAAAAAAGTGTTTTCCATACACAGGTAGCTTAATGCCTGAGGAGAGATTCCATTGTTCATAGTTACCACTGCCACCACCTGTAGTTGCTCTATTATGTAGCTAGTTCCACTGTGTCCTACTGTTTCAATGCTAGCAATTTCACTTTTTTTTCAGACACATTCTTTATGCATTTTTCTTCAATCTTCATGTACATTTCCAAGTACAGAAAGGATGTAAAATGTATTGAAAATAAAAGGTAGTCAGCATGCACCTCCACCATACACAATAAAAAATGAAATTACCGATTTATGGTGTGGAGTTTTGGTTCGAAATTACCTGCTGAACAAATTGTGAATGGTTTGCTTATCACTAATTACAAAGTCAAGAAATTACAGGTTTATATAAAAATGTATAAGATGACTATTAAGTTGGACCATATGATGCATTAGCAGGGCCCCGGTGAATATTTTATATTGTTAATTGTCATGAGATAAATAAATATGTTATTTTTATGGCATATTATTATGGTTTATATTTGCAGGCCTGTTATTGCTGCACAAAATAGAATACTGCCACATTTCTAATTAACTCTGGAGTGACTCATAATTTATCCAAGATGTATCGTTTGTTGTTCTTTTGTTATTGATCTCTGTCAGGTTCCTACATGTTAACACTACCCTGAACATGATTTGTATTAATTTTTTCTAAGTAAAAATATTTATTTGCATAAGCAGCTAGCCATTTAAAAAGTAAGGCAGTTAAAATGGTAATGAGCAATCAATTTAATTTCACACGCTCACCCATAAAGCAAAATATTTGATATGGTAAAGAATGTAAAAACAACACACACTATATAAGGTTAAGTTGTCTTGTAAATTTCCAACAGGCTGATTTATCTCTGCCAATGGATAGCTTGTAATAACTGTTTGGAATTTATATTGAAAAGCCTGGTGGAGGGAAGTAAAATGAAGATTCAGTCTTATAGAAATCTATGTAGAAAAATCAATCCCCCATGCTAGAAGTTGTCACCTGCAACATATTGTAGGTTATTAAAGTGGTTGTTACTCTAAAAAAAATAAAATGGTCTTGTTACCTTTATGGCATGATATATAGCATAGTGCTTTTGCAGTGTCATTTGTCCCATTCCATGTTCTACAATACCAGGTTGATCCTGCCTGTTCCTCTGTTCCCCTGTGTAAACTGGCCATGTTAATTATGGCTGCTGATCCATGATAGCATGGTCAAATTACGCCCCTCTCTTATCCTGCTGTGTCTTTGGTGTGAGTGCATCTCTCCCTCTCCCCCTCCCTCCCTGTCATTTCCGTAACCTCTGTTTGAAGTTGATCTCGTCCCTGTCCCTACCCTCTCCTCGGACCTTGATTGAGTAAAACTATTCCCCTGCAGCTGCTCCAATCCTCCTCTGATGCCGATGAGAAGAAATTGAAACCAATGATCACAAGATCAGAGTAAATGAGTAATAACAGCCACTCTCACTGGAGTCCTTCTGCTCGGTAGTGAGAACAGACTGAACCATGTGACTGCAAGAAGAGCTCCTTATTAAAGGTACTTAGAAAAGATATTGGAAAAAAAAAAACACTCCCATTACTTTTGCCACATAAGAGAATGAATAATGGGAGCTTATTTATGAGACTTTATGTATGAAGGATTCTAGTAACATGCAACTGAAATAAAAGAGTTTTCATCAGAGAGGTTGTGATAGAAGAAGCGGAAAAACAGCTTTTAGATATGCTAACTAATAAAGGAGAGAGATTTATCAAATAATGTGAGGAGAGTAGTGATGGACGAACATCGGCCGGGGCGGTTCACGAACGTCAGCCGCAAATTTTCTCAAAAGTCCGCGAACCGCAAGTTCGCGGCGAGCCCCATTGACTTTAATGGGAGGTGAATTTTAAAAACATTTAGGTCATATTTGCAACCACAAAAGACGTACTAGCGGTGCACAAATAGTCCCAGCACATGGACAATGTCATAACAGAAGTATTGCAATTGAAAAAGTTTCCCTCATTTTTTTTTTTTTTACAGCAAAAAATACATATATTTCTTTTCATAAATCAGCCAGAACTGACAGCAGCCGGTAAATACATGTCTAATACATATAGGGTCCATTCACACATCTGTAAAATGGGTCCGCATCCATTCCACAATTTGGTGGAACCTTTACAGACCCATTATTTTTCATTTCCAATCTGAAAAATTAGGCATTCACATGAAAAAGAAGTAAGTGTCGGCCATTCCAGGCCCCAAAAATTAGCCACATGTGTTTACCTGACAGCTAAGAACGTAGTATTCTGTGGCTGAAGGTACATTAGGCATTCACATGATACAGAATTAAGTGTCGGCCTGTATAGGCCCCAAAAATTAGCCCACATGGGTTTACCTGACAGCTAAGAATGTAGTATTTGATGGCTGGAGGCACATTAGGCATTCACAGTATACAGAAGTAAGTGTATATAGGCCTATATAGGCCCCAAAAATTAGCCCACATGGGTTTAACTGACAGCTAAGAACGTAATGTATTTGATGGCTAGAGGTACATTAGGCATTCACACAGGATACAGAAGTAAGTGTCGGCCTGTATAGGCCCAAAAAATTAGCCCACATGGGTTTAACTGACAGCTAAGAACGTAGTGTATTTGATGGCTAGAGGTACATTAGGCATTCACACAGGATACAGAAGTAAGTGTTGGCCTGTATAGGCCCCAAAAATTAGCCCACATGGGTTTAACTGACAGCTAAGAACGTAGTGTATTTGATGGCTAGAGGTACATTAGGCATTCACAGTATACAGAGGTAGTCGAGGCGTGCTGACGTCATCTGAGTGAGACCAAGGGCGGGCGGAAGAGCCGATCGGCCGGCGGCTTGATATCCTTCTACACGCTCTACCCCTATTGATGTTTGTAAGTTTTTTTCTATTTGATTTTAATAAATTATGCAGTTTTACGCTATGGGGTGTATATTTATTTTATACATGTGACCTGGAGATTGATGCCCATGCTGCGTGACCTGAATTTACTACCATTGGAGGTTATTGAGCTTTTCGTTACTGGATTGCTGGAGCATATAAGACCGTGGGTGTACCCTATTCCATTTGGCATTATACATACTAATATCTGGTAAGCGGTTTGCAGCTTTGGGTGGCGGTCACTGTTTGTATTAGGTGGAGTCTGGTCTACACCTGGATTGTCCATTTTTTTACTTTGCGATTTTAATTTTACCTCTGGTAAGCAGTTTGCACTATCTGTGGTGGTTACTTTTCTTGAAGTTGATCACAGTGCCTGTATCATCTATTATTGCATTTTGGCGATTATATATTATATAACTGGTAAGCAGTTTGCACACTTGGTGGTGGATACTTTGGTGGAATCCGTTTCTTTGAATTTGTCACTTTACGGATCCTTCAAGTTTTTTTTTTTTTTGTGTGATTCATTGTCACATTATATATCCTGCACACTTCTTAGTTTCCCTCCTACATTTTACATAATTTATATCAGTATTACGCTATGGGATTCCATATCTTTTTTCCTATGTGTATGGTCTAATATCGGTTGAGGCTACTCATGGTCCAGAACATTTGGAACACAGTGGAATAATCAACCCAGAAGAGAGTTATCTTTCGGAAGCTTTGGGAGTGAAATCCCCTGAATTGGCTCACTATTCACTACACTCTGGTAAGCAGTTTGTACTACCAGTGGAGGTCCCACTACACTTGAAGATTCCTGTCATTACCATTGAGGAATTCATTTGAATAGAGACTATATGGACTCTTTTTATTGCTTTAGCGCAGCTTGGTTTATTTAATTTATTGTTTCGTGTTATCACACTTGAAGCTGCTGCTTTTTTTATTTCCAATCACTTAGCGCGGTTATCTTTTCTTACACATACAGAAGTAAGTGTCGGCCTGTATAGGCCCCAAAAATTAGCCCACATGGGTTTAACTGACAGCTAAGAACGTAGTGTATTTGATGGCTAGAGGTACATTAGGTATTCACACAAGATACAGAAGTAAGTGTCGGCCTGTATAGGCCCCAAAATTAGCCCACATGGGTTTACCTGACAGCTAAGAACGAAGTATTTGATGGCAGAAGGTACATTAGGCATTCATAGTATACAGAAGTAAGTGTCGGCCTGTAATAGCCCCAAAAATGAGCTCACATGGGTTTAACTGACAGCGAAGAACATAGTGTATTTGATGGCTAGAGGTACATTAGGCATTCACACAGGACACAGAACCGTAAGTGTCGGCCTGTATAGGCCCCAAAAATTTGCCATTCAATGGACATGAAATGCCTTTTATGCCAATGTATGTAGCAAAGCCAAGGACAAGGAATTGCTGTGGGTGGATGGCGGTCTGGCGGATATTTGTGGCCTGGCATGAGGAATTTCAATGAAACATGGTCTACTGGTCACATGTGTTGAATTCCTCAGAGATTCATGCCTCATTCATTTTTATAAATGTGAGGTAGTCTACACTGTCATGAGCTAGGCGAGTTGGTCATGATCTCCCCTGCTGCTCTGAACGTCCTTTCGGACAGGACACTGGACGGGGGGCAAGCCAATAGTTCCATTGGAAATTGTGCAAGCTCTGGCCAGAGGTCAAGCCTGCCCACCCAGTAGTCCAGGGGTTCATCACTCCTCAGAGCGTCCACATCGGCCGTTAACCCGATGTAGTCGGACACCTGTCGGACACCTTTTTTTCCGCTCCAACATTTGGGCCACAGAAGCCTGCCTTTTTCCAAAACAATGTGACAACGGCATCATGGAAGGTGGAGTGGAGGACAAATGTGAGGAGAGAGGAGAAGGAGAAGGAGAAGAGGCTGGATGTTGAAAGCCTGGAGTGTGGCTTTGTGGGTTCTGATGGTGTTGCTCCCACTGGGCTCGGTGATGGGATTTCAGGTGCCTTCTTAAGGCGGTTGTCCCTAGGTGAGTGTTGGGCTTACCACGATTTATGCATTGACTGCAAAGACTGCAGATGGCAACACTGTTGTCAGAAACGGACACATTAAAAAAAGCCCACACTGCGGAGCCATGTGTAGGTGTCCTGGGAGCGCCAGATGTGACTGTTCATGGTTGATGGCTCGCTCCTGATACATTTGCAGTCTGCTTTGTACCTCTTATGCAATGCAAATTCTGCCTGCCTCTCCTCTCTATCTGCCGGTCCGTCAGTCCCCCAGCTCTACAAATAATTGGTCAGTAACTGTTGTCACTGTGTGTAGCACAGTTAACAGAGCAAAAGCGGCCAAATTTTTGCAGGACTAAAATACAATCTTAGAAAAGTATACTGTTAAATAACACCTCACTTCAATCTGTGGTATTGGGGGGCCACAGGTTTATCACACCAGTTCTACAAATAATTGGCCAGTAACTGTTGTCACTGTGTGTAGCACAGTTAACACAGCAAAAGAGGCCAAATTTTTGCAGGACTAAAATACACTCTTAGAAAATGATACTGTTAAATAACACACCACTTCAATATGTGGTGTTGGGGGGGCCACTGGTGTAGCACACCAGTTGTTCAAAAAAGTGTCCAGTGAGTTTGGCACTGTGTGTACCAGACTTAACTCAGCAAAAGAGGCAATATTGTTGCAGGACACAAATACACTTGTAAAAGTATACTCAGATAACACCCGACTTCAATCTGTGGTATTGGCCAGTAACTGTTGTCACCGTGTGTAGCACAGTTAACACAGCAAGAGAGGCCAAATTTTTGCAGGACTAAAATACACTCTTAGAAAATTATACTGTTAAATAACACCCCACTTCAATATGTGGTATTGGGGGGCCACTGGTCTATCGCACCAGTTGTTCAAAAAATTGGCCAGTGAGTTTGGCACTGTGTGTACCAAACTTAACTCAGCAAAAGAGGCAATATTGTTGCAGGACACAAATACACTTGTAAAAGTATACTCAGATAACACCCCGCTTCAATCTGTGTTATTGGGGGGCCACAGGTTTATTAAAACAGTTCTACAAATAATTGGCCAGTAATTGTTGTCACTGTGTGTAGCACAGTTAACACAGCAAGAGGCCAAATTTTTGCAGGATTAAAATACACTCTTAGAAAATTATACAGTTAAATAACACCCCACTTCAATATGTGGTATGGGGGGGGGGGGCATTGGTCTATCACACCAGTTATAATGCATTATAAGTGCTTTTGTCACTGTTTGTAGTATTGCTGCAGCAACGCTCAGTCACCACAGCTGTCACAATGCTGCACAGTGCACAATAATACTACTAATCCACTATAATATGCTTTCTTTTTTTTGGTTAAACAATTTTATTTATCCAATGAAAAAACAAAACAATAATACAAAACAGTATACAGCTTTCAATGTATATACAATTTTCATGTTCAGTGTTAACAAGTTTTTAAAGGTATTTGTACAGAAGTACATGGGGTTTCCCTGAGATACAGCAAGGGTTTTTGTTGCAAGACAAAGTTTAAACTTCATGGAACAACATCATAAATTACACCACTTTGTTATGGGAGAGTGATAACTGTGAGGGATGATGTATACAGCAAGATTATTCACATGTGGCAGACTCTTTGAGCCAGCGGTCCAAAATCTTATTGTATTTTGTAGGGATACCTCTGTGAGCGTATATACATTTTTTTATAAGGAAGGGTATTATTCACATCAGTCATCCAATCTGTTATTTTTGGGGGGGCTTGTCGCATCCACACTTTGGCTATCATCTTTCAGGAATAATGTTTCATGTAGGAATGTCTTGAAATATATTATCCGTGTTAATTTCAGGGAGGATTCCAAGTAGGCAGGGCTTTGGATCTAGAGTCAGGGGGGACTCCATGTCATCATGAAGGAAATCTATCACTTGACTCCAAAACCCCCGTATATACGGGCAAGACCACAACATGTGAAAGAATGTACCCAATGTTTGTTTGCATATTGGACATGTCGGTGGTTGTTCTTGTTTAAATTTAGCTAGTTGTACAGGAGTGAGATATGCACGGTGCAGTATATATACCTGAGTCAGTCTGTCCGGCAGTCTGGGCGAAAACTATTTTACATGTGTCTAAGGCCTCACTTCAGTCTTCATCCTCCAGTTGTCCCAGGTCTCCTTCCCACTTCACTTTAACATTATACGCTAATTTTGTGGATGACGGGGTGTGTGGCATACTGTAGAATGTGGATATTAATTTATGAGACTCCCCACTCCTAATGAATTCCATAATAGGATTGCAAGGGGGGTGGGGAGCTGAGTCTGGAAAAGCCTAAAAACATGCGGTTCGGGAGATTAAATTCTACCTTTAGCATGTCAAAAGTTTTAAAGGCTCCCGCCGACAGTATATGTGAGAGATAAAATATTCCCTTCTTACACCAAATCTCCGGATCCGACATGGTAAGGAATTCAGGAAGAGTTTTATTGTGCCAAATGGGGGAAAATTTGTGATGTGTAGGTATATCCATTTTAAAAGAGGCGAGTTGCCATATTTTCCTATAGTGAAAAAGGAGTGAGCTGCGGTTTTTTATAGGGATATTGCCTTGTATTCCCACCGCTATAGCACAGATAGGATCCGCCGTTAATTGGGCCCAAGTAGGGCATAGGAGTCGCACAAAAAGTTATTTGTTGGTCCAAGCTATATGAAACAATTGAGACAATTGGGACGCTAGATAGTATGAGCTGAGGTCTGGTAGAGCTGTGCCTGCTAAATCTGTTGGATTTTTAAGTATTCGCCAAGTTAACTTGTGTCTTGTCTTACCCCAGACAAAGGGCTTCAGGATCGGGCCTATAATTTTTCAAGGGTATATATATGGGAGAGTGCCACAGGATATACAGAATTTTAGGAAGGAGAATCATTTCAATACGATTAATGTGACCCAATACTCCCAGGGGAAGACGGGTCCAAATTTGTGTTTTGGATTTAGTCATGGACAATAGAGGTTCAAAGTTTAAAGCAATGTAATCAGCTGGGGACCTAGTCACCTTCACTCCTAAATATTTTATGGTGCTAACTCGTTGCAGGGGTAATTGGGTTTGTAGCTCTGTTTGGGGAGCGTAATCTAACGAGAGGATTTGTGACTTTTCCCAGTTGATTTTGAGCCCAGAAAAAGAACCTGTTAAATATTTATTCCAAATTCATAATTCGGCACTTATTGGAATTATATTATATTCACAGCAAGCTTGCAAAATATATGTGATTTTATGATTAATCATAGTATTAAATATGTGTGAATGACCTTGATCCGGTGATTAACAATGAGGTTCTTCTTCTGAGCTGAGACAGTAAAATGTCAGATAATTCTGGAGTATGTAGCTAGTTGGAAGATGACATATAAGGTATCTGTGGTATAGTATGTCATGGGAAGTCTAGAATAGGATCCATGTGTAATACTAGGAATGACATATATTAGTTTAAATATGTTAGTTAAGGATTAGTGTAATTCCAGTCATAATTAATCGTATTTGTATGTATTTACTTAAAGTTATACAAGTCGTATAAGTTGGTTATATATGTTACTTATTGTGTAAGATAAATGATGGTTATTTAACATGACATCAGCCACATTAGACTTACAAGAATAGAGTGTTACATGTGGGCTTGTCAATCAAAGTAGTTCAAGACTAATCAGCTTTTTGGTCATATACATATTAGGAATTATGACTTTATGGGCTTAGTACCTCCTCTTGTATAGTATAACTGACGTTAGCAGAAGTTATGATGCCATACAAGGCTTGGAGTATGGAAAGATGATGACGTCTACATGTAAGATAAATTGTCAAGTGGTTCACACTCACACAGACTAGGACACACAGACACTCAGACTAGCGAAGATCACACACATTACTTCTGCTCTACACAAATCTATTCATAGACTCTTATTTTACAACCTAAGCAGGTGTTTTGCTCTCTGAAACCTAGCAAACGTCATTTCCTGCTTCTTCCCAGACAAGAAAAGATTAACACGGAAGAAGGACACACACAGAGGAACACACATGGCTATATTGCCATGAATTCACGCTGAACACATCTTTTCCATGAATTATTATTTTATTCTTCATATTTTTACCTACACTGAACTGAACTGAACTGTTATACCTTTTACATTGTATTGTTGATGCCAAGTGTGTTTGAATAAACTCACACTTTGTTTTTAAAGTCAGTCTGGCTATCAATGCTAATCGTCCAGAAACGCCTTAAGAGATTAAAATATAGAGATATATTCTATATTTTACAGAACCGAAATGTTCAATCGTCCGTAGTGCCTCCGATAGAGAGGGGCCTGAATCTGCTAAGTATAGTAGGGTGTCGTCTGCGTAAGTACTATTTTTTCCTCTAGGGTGCCAACTCGTAGACCTTGTATCGTCGGATTGCCTCTAATGGATATAGCTAGGGGTTCCGCCGCCAGAGCATATAGTAGTGGGGAGAGGGGACAGCCCTGTCTAGTACCTCTCGAGAGTTCAAACACATTCGACTGCCATCCATTAGCAGCAACCTTAGCGACCCGCGTTCGGTACAGCAGCTGGCACTATAATATGCTTTCTACAAAGTATATTATACCATGGATTACCCCCTCCCCCCTATATAGTACACTGCACAGCAATACCAAAAAATTCAGCCCTTTAAATGACTTTTGTGGACATTAACAGAGCGATTTGTGTGACTGCTGCCGATCTCTAACTGCCCCTAAAGCACAGACTGGATACCTGTCCCTAGCCTGAAAAGAGACTGGACCTATACCGAAATACCAGCGCTGAAAAGGACTTTTGTGGATCTTAACAGAGCTATTTGTGTCTGGCAATCTCTCCCTCATGAACACAGCAGACCTCTCCCTACGCTGGCAAAAAGCAGAATGTGAAATGGCCGACAGCCCAGGTCTATTTATAGGGTAGGGGGCATATCCATGTGCTGAAATTTTTTAATTTGGCTGTCCCATTCCACCTGATGGCTGTGTCATGGGTCAAAGTTCTTCTGAATGAAAAAGAAAATGGTGGCGCGGACATCTTCATGAACATCGGTAAAAGTCAGACTTTTCGCGAATTTGCGAACAAGCTAAATTTGCCACGAACAGGAGAGTAGTAATAGGGTATGGTGGGACAACTGTTCAGATAGTGTTCTGGAAATGTTATAGATAGGCAATGTCAGGGAAGGCATGTACGTGCAGATGGAATTTTGTGGCACATATATTTATGCGCATGCGCAGACCAGCAACTATTCAAGCAGATGTACATGTTGAGTAATGTGCAAAGGCATACTCATGCATTGGAGAGCGCTCGCCTGTCACTTATATTGGCATCAAGCTGGCTATTTAAACTGGCTGCAGTATAGACTCATTGCTTTTTGGTCAGTAGCTTTTGTGTGTTGTTCCAGTTTCCTGTGCTGATTTCTGATACCACGTCCTTGGATTGTCTTGGATTCCACTTCTGCATCCTGTCTCTGTTTAATTTATATTCCGTTGCTGACCCGGCTTGTGACCCAACCATCCTGTTGTCTGCTGTCTATACTTGATCCACCTGAACATTACCAACCCGTCTCGTCTGACCCTGCATTTGCTCATGCAGTCGGCTACAGCTTCCAGCCCAGCAAACCACATCTGGTTCCTGCTTCAGCTGCTTACTACAGTCTGCCAAGTTCTGTGCCAGCTCATCTACCATCAGCATGCCTGCTGCACATCCACCTGCTGACTGCTGTCACACAGATTCCTGGACTGATTAAAGGCGATCCTACATCACCATGCTCCTGTGGCTGCTGTCTCACGATCAGTAACCCCCGAGTCGGCGGTGTGCTCTCCTCTACACGTCAGGCTCACTGACCAGGTACTTGACAGGCAACTCCTATTCTAATATTGATTAGTGGTTCCAAATGTATAACTACTGCAGTAGGAAACAAACAAAAGATACAGTATACTCAGCATATTTCCAAATAACTGATCCTTTTATTCTGCGCAATTTCATTTTTTTTGTAAACATGCTTATGTACGTATCACATTAATATTACAATTGTACTTTTATGGTAACAAGGGGAGTAACATAGGCAGGCTAATTTCTAAAAAGGTCTTGAAAGAATGCAAACATGTAATAAAAACATTATAAGTGCCATGTGCACAATGAGCACAGTGTGCAATACATTGACAAACATACAAAATAGAATGCTATTATATACAGAATGTACAATTCTTTTAAAGATAATTTTTCTACAAAATACAGTACAGAATTCTATAAGCTAAAAAAAATTGTCAAAATAATTATACCGTAGAGATGTGTCTTGTAAAGAATTGGATAGGGAGTACATTTTACAAAAACGTGCAACAATTGTATATGAGTATGTTCCCATAGAAACATAGGTGAGCTGCCTGGTTTGGGTCTTTATAAAGTGTTGATGCTAGATGTTCCATTTGTGACCAATTGGAGAATAGTAAGGTTGTAGCTGTTAACGTGACTCTGTGATAGGGGAAGAGATCATTTGTATGACTTTAAAGATGGGTAAAAATAGTAGTGTAGCTAGACACTGGAAACAAGTTCATGAGTGAAAACTGATTTTCACTCATGATAGGTCAGTAAGGGTAGGAGATAGAGTGGCTTTATTCATTTAGAGAAAAGTAAATTGCATATTGTTCTTGGGGATGAGAACACCACAAGGGTTGAATGATAAATGGCACATCATATTATTATGAATAATCTTTTTCCTTTCCTTTAGATACAGCAAGTTCATGGTCCAAATTACAAAACATTTGAACCTGTTGGTTATAAGACAATATATGCACTGCTAGTAGATGATTTATGCTACCTCTGCTTACATAGTTACATAGTTACATAGTTAGTGAGTTTGAAAAAAGACATCAGTCCATCCAGTTCAACCCAGTTTACCACTTTAATCTATTTCACATATTACATAAGCATTTGTTCTTGTACCATCTGATTTAATATGGTAAATAACACTGGTTTAGATGTACTATTAAAATCAATGTTTCTTCTTTCTCTGTACGAATATGAGAATTAGACCTACACTTATTTAATTTGTCTACTTCCCAATGTGAGTGTAAAGTATCAGTGTAGTTTAAATGTAGTGCAGCATGAGTGTAGTGCTACCATTCATTTTTACAGTAGTATCAGTGTAGTGTGCTATTGTGATTCTTTTGTGAGTGTTAGTGTATTGTGAATATAGTGATAGTGCAGAGTGAGTGTAGTGCGAACGTTCATTTTTATGTGTCAGTTTAGTATGAATATAGTGATAGTGAAGCATGAGTGTAGTGCAACTATTCATTTTTATTGTAGTGTTAGTTTAGTGTTTAGGGCAGGTTACCTGAAGTATATTGAAGTGTGTCAGTGTAGAGTGTCAGGGCAGTTATACTGTAGTATAGTAGTGCATTAGTGCACATTTACTGCAGTATGTTAAAGTGCGTTAGTGCACTTTACTGTAGTATATTGAAGTGCATGCGTGTATGTTTACTGCAGTATATTAAATTGTGTTAGGGCACGTTTAGTGAAGTATATTGAAGTGCATCAGTGTACGCTTATTGCAGGATATTGAAGTGTGTTAGTGCACTTTTACTGCAGTATATTGAAGTGCATTAGGGCACATGACAGTATATTGAAGTGCGTTGATGCAGTTTTACTACAGTATATTGAATAGCATTGGTGCAATTTTACTGCAGTATATTGAATTGCATTAGTGCAATTTTACTTTAGTATATAGAAGTGCACTAGTGCAGTTTTACTGCAGTATATTTTATTGCATTAGTACACTTTTACTGCAGTGTATTAAAGTGTGTCAGTGCCGTTTTAATGCAGTATTTTGTAGTGTGTCAGTGGAGTATGTCTGTGTAGTGAGTCCTCAAGTTAACCACTTCCCACCCAAGGACATACCCGCATGTCCTTGGGTTTCAGTGGTTATACCGGGATGACGTCTGCACCTACAGGCATCATCCTGGTACCATTATTTTATGACGGTGATTCTGTAGAAGGCAAAAGTGATCTGAGTGGCTAGTTAGCCAAGCAATCACTTCTGCGGGTGGCGGAAGGAGGTCCCGGCGATGGCTGCCTGGGACAGAGAGAGAGGAACTGATGTCGTTCTCCTCTCTCTGTAACCCTGGAAACCAGGCGTGATGAGTTTACCTGGTCATCAGTGGCCAGAGAAGCAGTCAATTGGACCGATCTTGGTCCGATCGGCTGCATGGGGGGCCAGAGGTGAGATTTGGGGTCTAATAGACCCCCAAATCCCTCCATAAAGAGAACCAGTCCCATGCTATCACAAGGGATGTTGTTCATCCCTTGTGATAGTAATAAAGTTTGTGCAAAAACAAAATGTAAAAAAAAAGTGTAAAAAGAAAATACACATACATTTTTGTATAAAAAAATAAATAGTGATGGCACCACGTATGTGCAGTATTGTCGCGAACGTCAGAGCGAAAGCAATAATTCTAGCACCAGACCTCCTGTGCCACTCTAAACTGGTAACCTGTAAAGGTGTTTAAAGTGTCGCCTATGGAGAATACACCATAGCTTGCCGCCATTCCACGGGCAGACACAATTTTAAAGCATGACATGTTAGGTATCTGTTATCTCGGTGTAACACGTTATACAAAAAAATTGGGCTAACTTTACTGTTTTGTGTTTTTTTTATCCATGAATGTGTTTTTTTCCCCAAAAAATTGCGTTTGAAAAACCGATGCGCAAATACCGTGTGACATAAAAAATTGCAACACACACCATTTTATTCTATAGGGTCTCTGCTAATGAAAAAAATCCGGAAAAAAGATAACACTTATAGTGTATCCCCCGTGCCTTAAGATATACTGTAGTAGGAAAAATATCAAAGTGGGAAATAGCAGCAGCAGTAGAGATAATGGTAATATGTAAAAAAATAGCCTTTGGGGTCAGGAAGTGACAAAACGCGTCAGTTATTGGAACGCACGGCGTGACGGCAACTCGCAGTTGGAACGCAAGTCGGAACTCTCCGCTCGCCACTCTTCATGTAGCTCTGTACAGTCACAAATTCTGTATATCTCTTGCTTTTATTCACCCATGGATGAGAAATAAACCTTTTTAATACTAACTACACTATTGGAGCATCTTTCTTTTTATACCCTGGTCCCATGCTGATGTTAGGAAAGGGGAGGAGGAATCCACCAGCTACCCCATTACAGAAGCGGCACGAGGGAACCTACCTTGGCCCTGAGGGCCTACAAGCATGATTGGTCTTAGTACCGTATGGTACATAAGACCCATTACATCTAGTAAGTCACCCATCTTTACAATATCACTGGGAAAAGGAACCTATGCCACCTATAAGTCACAAAGCCGTATTGGAAAAAGTTTACCACTGAGCACCTGCACTTTTGATAAAAGATTGGAAGATTTCTTTGCACTAAGGAAAATTATTTGGACTCTGATAACTACAGTCATTCTATTTACTCACTTATTGATGGACTAAAATATATAATGTTTGCGGGTTCTAAGTAATTTTCTATAAAAAAAAATAGTAGATTTTTACATGTTGGATCGAAGTGTTCGAATAGGCTTGGGAAGGAGGTGGTTAAAGTGCACCAAACACGGCTTTGCATTGATTGAAGTGCATACAAGTACACATTTCCCCATCTCTATTATATTTCAGTAATAAGCCCCTCCATTATGTCTGGGAGGCCAACACGGAGAGGCAGACACTCCCATGGCACTGTGAAAGGGCCAGCAGCGTATGTGTCCAAAGGCAAAGGTGGACGTGGTCTGTCGTCAGGCATAGCACCATTTCCTCTGTTTAGTGATGTTGCCCATGCTATATAACCACAACATGCAAAGGAGGTGGTGGACTGACTTCCTAGAACCATCCTCATCCTCTATCACCTAAGCAAAGACTAGTTTGAGTCCTATAGATTTTAATGGGGTTTGTTATTCGGCACCTAACTTTCAATGTGTTCAAGAGTTCTGGCGCAAATCAAACTGGGGGGGGGGGTGTTCGGCCTATTTGTAGTTATAATACAATAAAATGCAAAAACATTAAGAGGGCCCTGCTGCCAGCTGAGAGAGGAGGAGTCTGATCATGGCGCCAGCACTGAGCTCATGTGAGAATCGCTGAGGGGAACTGTCCATGGGACACTAGTGAATCAGCATCCCTACCTTACCTCTGAAGCACTAAGAGGCCCGTTACTGATCCCCAAGCCTTAGGAGAGAAAGGAGAAGGAGTTTCGGACCTTGTTAGGGCAGAGCACGGAGCGACACAGAACAGTTAGGTAGAGCAGCCTAAGGAGCAGAAGCAGAAGACACAGAATTGAGCCAAAACATTGTGAGAGGGCGGGACCCCAATAGGAGGCTCGGCTGAATGGCCTGAGAGCAGAGAGACAGTCCAGCCAAAATCTCACAGCTGAAGGGGAAAATTCTTCAAAGTGTATAATCAGAGTATAAATAGCGAGAAATAAAAGACGCAAGAAGAAGTAAACAAAACTGCAATGAAGGACAAACAAGCTAAAGGAAGTAGAGTAGCAAAATCCCGTAAAATAAATGCTAACCCAGGGACAATAAAAGAGTATATGTCCCAAGAAGTGAACACAGATAAGCTGGCCAATGAAAAACGACTGGGAGCCCGTGGGAAACAGATGACAGGAAGCAATAAAAGTGGGCAGCATAGGCCATCGCTGGGAACAAGTATTCATAATCAATCAAAAAATCGACCCTGAAGACGAAAGTGACCGAAAAACAGAGATATGGAGGATCAAAGTTCAAAAGCACAATTGCCTACAAAATTAGAAATGGTAGACATGTTTGCTAAATTAGAACATTCTCTCAAAACTGACATGGGAACTTTGCATGGTGATCTGAGTCAGATATTGACACAAGTAGAAGACACAGAAAAGAGACTGGACACCCATACTTAATTAAAAACCTTAAGAAGAAATGAAAACTCTACAAATTGAAAAGAGGAACATCACATATAAAATAGAGGATCAGGAAAATAAAAATAGAAAGAAAAACTTGAGAATCCTGGTTTACCAGAGGCAGCACAGGGAGAGGACCTAACGGAGATAATGAAAAAAGTATTTAAAGCGGAGTTCCGGGCACAAAATTCAATTTCTAATAATTACTGCATTGTATTCCTTACTCTCCGCTGAGTCAGAATTGGATATTCCCATAGTTTTTTTTTTTTCACTTACCTGTTTACAGAGGTTTGTATACTCACCTTTCAAAGGACTTCCTCCCTCCTGTGCCTCGGCTCTCCTCGTCACTTCCTGCCGCAATGCGTCCTGGGAGCTCTTCCTCGGCCCTCCCATGATGCACTTTGCAGTCACATGGGCGGCCGACCACTGTTCTCATTTCTTGACTCACAGGCCTACGCCCACTGGAATCAGGAAGAAGGGAAGACATTTCCCCACAACGGACTCAGCAATCCACAACAAAGATGGCGCCGCACATCAGAAATTATATAAAGTAAGATTTTATTCTTGCAAACTCATTATTTCACCATTCTAACCAGGATTAGCGGATGTATCGATGTGTAAGGGTGATTGTTAGGGGGAGATTGAAAAAAAAAAAACGATTCTGTGCCCGGAACTCCGCTTTAATCCATTATTAGGCAGAGCACCATCAGAGACTCACAGGATAGAAAGAGTGCTCAGGATTAGAAGACCGCAAAATGTTGCTATGGAAACTCCAAGAGACACTGTAGTGAGATTTCACTACTATAAAGAGAAGGCACAAATATGGAAAAAATTGAGGGGAATATCACCACTAATATACGATGGCGCAACTCTGCAGATTTTCGATGATTTGGAGCCTGAAACATTAACAAGAAGGGGGCACCTTAAACCATTGTTGGAACATGACATCCAATATAGTTTATAGGTTTCTCCACCTGTTTGGTAGGGTGAAAGGACAACTGCTCAGCCAGACTTAGATTTTCGGAAGACCTACAAGACTTCTGTAGAAAATTTGATCTACCTGTACCGGATATTCCTGCATGGACAGATGTAGAGAAAGAAAGATCACGACTGGAGGAAGATCAATGGGATAGTAGGCAGGATCTTAACTTTAAAACTCTATCTAAACTTATTCTATAATAAAAACACTGACCCAAAATATCTTGGATTAAAATTGGCCTTTTATTATTGGTTTAAACATAAATAAATAATAAACTCAAATAATTTATGAAACATCCTCAGACAACCTAGCCATTACAGCTCAGGCTGCATCAATAAATAGACAAATTTCCTTTATATTTTAAAAAACAACTCCCACACACTTAAATATACCACTAGTCCCCCTTTGCATAGTTACAAAGGTGACTTACCACATAATAAAAGCCGCGACATAAGGGAAGGGGGGGATGGGGAACAAACAGCTTGGATTCCCTGAGGTGAATGAGCCCCTCAGAAACCGTACTCTCCTTATATAGAGGCTCCTAAGCTCTTCTAGAATTTTCCTTAAACACGCTCCAGAGGACCTATCACCTGCCAGGATATGTAAATCCCGCCTCCTTCAGCTATCTCCAGGCAGGTCCCCCCTCATTCCCTGAGGAAAAATCCTAGTAACCTATCTTGTCTAAATTCTGACTGACTTTCAAGCTCTTTTGCCCTGCCACTTCTCCCATGAGGAAAAGGGGGCATATAACATGCCCCTTTTCCTTTCATGGGATAGTAGGCAGGATCTTAGTTTTAAAACTCTATCAAAACTTATTCTATAATAAAAACACTGACCCAAAATATCTTGGATTAAAATTGGCCGCTGCCTTTTATTTTTGGTTTAAATATAAATAAATAATAAACTCAAATAATTTATTAAACATCCTCAGACAACCTAGCCATTACAGCCAAGGCTGCATCAATAAATAGACACATTTCCTTTATATTTTAAAAACAACTCCCGCACGACAGAAGAGGGGGGAGCATCACCCCTTCTGTCACCTAACCCACCACTGTGGCCATTTCCACACAAGAACCAAGATCAGCATTGAAAATATCAAGGCCTATGTTCGACAGGTGTACCCCATCCAACCTATAAAGGCCATTCCATTTTCCAACTCCGTGTGCCTGAAAGAAAAAATACCTATTCTCTTTAGCAATTTCGCCAAAGCCCTGTTGACCCTCTTCCTTATTTTTTCAAAAGGGCGCAGTGAAGGGGAGACAACCCATCTCAATCTCTGCACCACTTCAGAAAAAAACACTACAGTCTTGGGGGTTGACAAACTAAAATTATAAAGATCATTTCTAATTTTATAAATAAGGTCTAAAGTCTTTATTTAACCTATATCGTCCCCTCCCAGATGTACAACCAGCACATCTGGAGAGGGAAGGACCTGATAAAGTCTACATACCTCAAACAAAAAATCCTCCCAAATCATGCCCCGCCTACCACACAAAAAAACCTGAAATTCCTGTGGGTTCAGTCCCAAATTTTCGGAATACACCCTCTGTCTCGCTCTCTTCTGTGCCCAATAAACAAAAGAGTGGCCGACAATCCAGACCACTTTCTTCCCACTTAGAAAGAATCAAACAGAACAATTAGGACGAACATATAATTTGTAACAGTCCGACTTCCACCTACCCATCTTCTTAATTATCGCCAAATCCAGTCCTGTTCTAGCAGCCTCAGTTGCTGCACCTATCCTGAATGAATGGGAGGTTTTGTTTTTGAAAGCCTAATTTGTCCATACTTAACTCAAAAACTCTCTCAAACTGATATTTAGAAAGGCCCTTACCAGTCTCTTGTATAAAAAATGGACCAAAACTACCTACCGGCCTACATCTAACATAACTGCTTAATAATTGAACTGGACAATATGGCGAACCCTTAAAAGCCCTTAGAGTTATCCAAACCCCTTTCCTCAGTTGATCTGTCTTAGACCCTTCTAAAAAAATGTTTGCCTCTCTCTGGTCAACTTCAACACCCTCCTGACGAAGACTAATAAGTTCAGAAACCCGCAGTGCAGCAAAAAATGCAATTTAAAAAGCAGTTTGAAAAAGGAGAGCTTCAAATTGAGAATAACAGACCTTATCCGCAACCTCACATAAATTACCCAAGAACTGTGGTGTAATTGGTGGGCGCCCATCCCTTTTAAAATTGTTTCTCCTATAACCTTTCACCGCCTGCTTGACAGAGAAAAAAGAAAAACATGGAGGTAAATCATTTAATTTTAAAAAGAAAGAAACACCAGCCAACAATTTCTGAATGTGAGCACAAGAATACTGTGCTTTCATCAATCCTTCTAAAAATAATAACACAAGGCCTTCGGAAAAAGCATTATGCTCTTTTCCTACACTATGCAGGAATGCCATCCACATTAACCAGGCTGATTGATACCCAGCCCAAGTGGAAGGCGCCACAAAATTTCTAATATAATCAGGAATATAGCTCAAATTAGAGTCCATAAATTTGTTGGCCAAGGAAAACCAGCTTGATCTGCCTCTGGAAGCAATAGGAAAAATCTGTAAACGAGATAGAGCATTGAATTTTTTTTTTTTTAAATAATCTTTATTTAACAAGTTCAAAATAACATACAGATACACAAAACATCAAAAGAGTACACAAAGTGCATATAGAAGGTACATAGAAAAGGCACAATCGGTATTACTATTAGTCTGCACACCATGAGTGAAACATAAACGTCCATAGGGTCAATCAATCAGGCATTGTGAAGGCGTGTGCCAATTTCGGCCAGACAGCAAGCACAGTGGGGGACCCCCAGGACGCGCCGTGTCTGTCAGTGCCATCCAAAAAGGTCTCCACAAAGGAAGCCGGATAGCCCGACAGGCACCACGCATACTTCAAACAATAGTACGCATTAGCATCCGTAATACAGTGTACACTACAGAAGGATTAGCCAACAGCCTTAGGAAAAAGATAAAGAAAGAGAGATAAAGGTCAAGAATAATAGGAAAACTGCATGGGACAAGAGACAAATAGGGGGGAAAAGAACAGGGAGGGTGGAGGAGGTCCGGAGAGGGGGCGTGGGCCCCAGGAAGGAGAAAACCAGTCAGGAGTCTTAGCGTTCATTCGCCAACATTAGTCGTGTACACATCTGGGATCTCATCAGAGTAGAACATCCACCCCATCCAGGTGTCTTTGAAGTGCTCCTCTCTACCCTGTGAAGTCAGAACCCGCCGTATCGCTTCCATCACCAGGTTGACCTCCCGCTTCCACTCAGAAAGCGTGGGACAGGCGGAACTTCGCCAATGCCTCGGTATGAGGCACTTGGTGGCGTTCAGCAGGAAAGGAACTACACTACGTTTGTAGCGTTTGAGTGAGGAGCGTGTATCATGGAACAGGTACTGAAGGGGAGTGCGAGTAGGAGGAGTGAGCGACAACTTGGACACCCAATGATGGACAGCGTCCCAGAAGGGCTGCAGCAGAGGGCACTCCCACCAGATGTGGAGGAAGGTACCCACCTGGCTGCAGCCCCTCCAACAATGGGGGTCCGCGCCCAGAAAAATCCGGGCCAACTTGGCAGGAGTCCTGTACCATCGAGCCACAAACTTATAGGCCGACTCCTGTATCCTAGTACTAATGGAGGAAACATGGGTCAATCGCAGGATGCGAGACAATTGTGGGGGAGAGAATTCCACCCCCAGTTCTCTCTCCGATTCCCTCACAAAGTAGGGAGGCGAGGAGGAAACCCCACTCAAAAGTAATTTGTACATATGTGACAGTAGATGGTGGGATTCCGGGGGTCTACAAACCACTTCTCAAAGGCCGAGAGGCTAGTAATCGGACGGGGAGCAGTCGGAAGTGTGGCGAAAAAGTCAGTCAGTTGCCTATATCGCCAGTCGGACATCGGAAAATCGCCAAAGTGGTCGCGCAGAGTCGCTAAGGGTAGCAAAGTGCCCGCAGGAGCGAATTTCCCGCAGTACAATTTGCTGTCAGCACTTTGGGGGCCAAAGGGGACACGCAAGAAGACAAATCGCCAGATGCGTTAAGGCCATCCCAGATGCGAAGTGTAGCTATAGTCAGGGGCGACGTCCAGACCGAAAGCCCGTGTTTACCCGGTGGAATCCACGGGGCTCCCGCGAGATTCCGTCCCGCCAGCGTTTTCTCCAAGGGGACCCAAGGCTTAGACTGGCCTTCGTGTGCCCAGTTCAGCATACGAACCAGTGCCATTGCTTTGTAGTATAGGGTGACATCCGGAAGACCTACGCCACCATCGGCCTTCGTCCTCCTAAGGATAGCATAGGCCAAGCGGGGGCTCTTTTCCCTCCAGACGAACTTCAAAAAAGCCCGACGCAGACGCTTAAAAAAGGACACAGGCAGGTGCATGGGGACCGTGTTAAACAAATAAATCAGTCGAGGGAGAATGGTCATTTTAAGCACGTTGATGCGGCCAAACCACGTAACAGAGTGGGATGCCCACGAGTCCAGGTCAAGATGGATGCGCGCCAATAAGTCCCTGAAGTTCTTGTCATATAGGGTTTTCAAGTCAGGGGAGATGTTCACTCCGAGATATGGGAGGTAGTCCTCCCGCCATCTAAAGCCAAAGGATCGTCGTAGAGTCAAAGCCAAATCAGGGGGCACATGGATAGGTAGCAATTCGGATTTGTCGTAATTGATCTTAAAATTGGAAAGCCTCCCAAACAGGTCCAGTTCGCGCACCAGTACCGGGAGAGAGAGCTGTGGCCGGGTAAGATAAAACAGCAGGTCATCGGCATAAGCCGATAACTTGTGTTCCGTAGAACCCACCGTGACACCAGCAATGTCAGACGTTGCCCTCACTCTCCTCAAAAAGGGTTCCAGGGCCAGGGCGAAAAGGAGGGGTGATAAGGGGCACCCCTACCGGGTGCCATTATAAATAGGAAAGAGATCCGATAGCAACCTGTTCACCCTGACCCTGACACTCGGGCCATGATACAGGGCCAAGATCCACCCCAACATACGGGACCCAAGCCCCAATGATCGAAGAACCTCCGACAGATATGGCCAGGCCACCCTGTCGAAGGCCTTCTTTGCATCCAGGGAAAGGGCCAGACAGGGATGTCTATCCGGTCCATGCTGTGCCCAGTGGAGCACATGAAGAGCCCTGACAGTATTGTCCCGGGCCTCACGGAGGGGCATGAATCAAGCGTGGTCAGGGTGTATCAAGGACGCGACATGGTCTTATCTTGGCGAAAATCTTGGTGTCAGTGTTGAGGAGAGAGATGGGCCTATAACTGGCACAGTGGTGGGGGTCCTTGCCCGGTTTCGGGAGTGCCACTATGTGGGCCATCAGCGCCTCAGGCGGGAGGGGCAGTTCATCCGACACCGCGTTTAAATAAGTGCACATCTGGGTACCAAGAACAGGGAGCAGGGACTTATAATAGTGGTTTGTGAAGGTGTCTGGGCCCGGGCTCTTGCCTGCGGGCAAGCCAGGTACCACCCTGCTCACCTCCGCCTCGGTAATAGGAGCCTCCAGCTCCTCCAGGACCCCATCAGGGAGCCTGGGGAGCCCGGAGACCGCCACGTAGTCGCGGATGTCGGGCAACCGACCCCCCCCTGACGGCGGGAGATGGCATTGGGACTCATAAAAGCGTTGGAAGCAGGTGGCGATGCGAGGGGAACTAACTACCTTCCCCTCTGAAGTCTCCAAGGCGTGGACATGATGGGCCTCCGACCGTTTATGCAGCATACGGGCCAACAGACGGCCACACTTGTTCCCATGTTCATAAAAACGGTGTGCCCAAAAGCGCAGCTTGTCCCGGGCCCGTCTGTCCAGACAGGACGACAAGATGTTCCTTAGCTCCTCCAGGGAATGAACATCCTCCGGAGCCAGGTTGCGCTTATGCTTGATTTCCAAATCGTGGATCCGGTCCAACAAATCAGAAATCTCCTGTTGTCATTGCCGCTTCAATCGGGCGCCATGTAAAATAAGAACCCTTCTGATCATAGCCTTGTGGCCCTCCCAGACAGCGGACAGAGAGACATCAGGCGAGGAGTTAAGCTCAAAGTAAGAGCACACCTCCTCAGTAACTTGACCCAAAATGGAGGGGTCATCCAGGAGATTTTCATTAAGGCGCCACGTCCGGGTCACACGGTGAGCACCGGGGGGCGCGAACGTCAGGGAGACCGGGGAGTGATCAGAGAGTGTAATGGACCCAATTGAAGCGGCACGGACAGAGTCCAGATGGAACTGGTCCACCATGAGCAGATCCAACCTGGAGTACATGTCATGAACCTTGGAGTAGTAACTGTAGTCCCTGACCCCAGGATTGAGGATCCTCCAGCAGTCCACCAAATACAGGGCCCTGAACAGCCTCCGAAGGTGCTTCTGAGCTCGAAAAGAGAGAGGGGAGGAGGAGGAGGAGTCCAGGGTGGAGTCAAGAACCACATTAAAATCCCCCCCCAAGACAACTATGCCCTCCCGAAACCCCTTTAGCTTGGTAAGGGCTGAGGACAAAAAGGAGACCGTCCTAGAATTTGGTGCATAAACATTAGCAAGAGTGTACGTGTGGCCGTGGATCGTACCCTTCAAAAAAAGGAAACGTCCCTCAGGATCTGTAAGGGAGTCATTAAGCACAAAAGGACACTGTTTGTGGATAGCTATGGCAACCCCCCTGGCTTTGGCAATTAGAGATACGCTGTGATACCACTGGGAAAACACCTGGGTAGGCAAACGGGGAGTGGAGGGGGCAGTGAAGTGCGTCTCTTGTAAATAAAGCACATCAGGGCAGTTCCTGCCACATCCTTCCCCGCTTATTGGGAGAGCAAAGCCCCCGCACATTGTACGAGGTCACTCGCAGCACGTCAGCCATGAAACATCAGTGGGGGATCGAGGGGAACAGGCAAATAGCATGCAGGCAAGAGCCTTGCCCCAAGCAGTAAGGTTAACAAAAGGAACTCCAAGACACCGCGGGCCTCAGGCCCCCCAACCAGACCATCCGGGAAAAGGGGGAGAGAGAAGGGGATAGGAAAGGGGAGAGAAGAGAGGGCAGAGAGGGGAAGCAGAAAGAGAGAACGTGACAACAGAAGCAGAGAGCAGAAAAGAGAGAACAGGAGACAAAAACCGTCCCCAGTATTGAGAGCCATCCTAAAAGGATGCGCCCCCTTAGCCTCAAAAAAGAGGGGGCCGCTCCAACTAACCATGACAAAAAGAAAAAACCCTCGAGGACATGGGAATACCCAGACCCATGGGGCCACCTACTGTGGGGTAGTGACTGAACCACCAGTGAGAGGAGCAATGCATCTCCGAGCCGTGTAACAACAATAAATGATTAAACATGACCTGCAGCTGGGCTGGAGGAGACCCACGGCCACAAAGAGCCCTGAGCCAGCCCGCAAGGGGGAGAGCCCCATCCTGAAACCAACAATACATGAATCAAATATAGTTAATAACATAGTGCAAACACCACCATAACGGTAGAGGGACCTATCCATGCCCCCCAGAGCAGCAAAAGGTGGCAGAGCCCGCCATCCGGCAAGGCTCTAGCAAAGGTAAATGACGGTCAATCATGCTGAGAGGCCCGGGCGGAGCCCCGTCGTGAGCCTCTGCGACGTTTCCCTCCTTGCGGGGTGACCTGTTGCCACCGTTCAGGGCGTTTCGGCAAGGGGAGAGCACTCTGCAGTCTCCAATCAGGGAAATCCGTCAGGGGGACATCCAGGGCAGCACAAAAGCGTTGCAGGTCATCCTTGGTGCGGAGAACGGCCGACTTGCCATTCCTAGAAGCAGTAAGGCGGAAGGCAAAGCCCCAGCGATACACCACTTGATGAGAGCGCAAGGTATCCAGCAGGGAGCGCAGGGAGCGCCGTTGCATGAGTGTCCGCCGAGACAGGTCGGGAAACAGAGAAAGTTGGGCGCCATCAAAATCAATCACAGCCATAGGCCGCGCGGCCTTCATAATGTCCTCCTTCACAGTATACTTATGGAGCTTACATATAACATCCCGGGACGGCTCCCCCTCCTTCGGCTGGGGAAGCAAGGCCCTGTGTGCTCTGTCAATGTCAATGACGTCAGGGGCTCTGTTACCCAAAATCTGGCAAAAAATTCCCTGGACAGAGGGGATCAGGTCAGGAGCTCTGGTAGCTTCAGGGAGGCCCCTAATGCGTATGTTCTGGTGCCTGTCCCTGTTCTCATAATCATCAAGCTGATCCATAAGCGTATTAAGGACAGTGTCATGTGTACAGGTAGACTCCTGAAAGGAGGACAGGGAATGCAAAATATCATCCTGGCCGGATTCTAGGGAAGCCACCCTGTGTCCCAAAGCCTCAGTGCCCGCTTGTAGCCCCTCCAGGGCTTGAGTAACTGATTGCTCCACCGTAGTGATAATCAAGTGGACAATCTCTGTCCTAGTCGGCAAGGCCTTAATGTGGGCCTTCCAGTCCCAGTCCTCCTCCGTGTCCCCGGAGTCTGTGGAATGAGGTGACACCGCAGCGTAGGGCAAGAAGGGGTTGGGGATGCGCCCCTGTACCTGAGACAGCTGTAATCCGGGGAGGAAGGTGGTCCTGGAAGCAGCGTGGAGACCGGAAAAGATCGGGGGGCCGCCATCTTGGCCGCCTCGCGGTGGCTCCGGGGAGTCGCTGAAAAGAGGTCGCGGAAGTCCGTGGAGCGTGCAGAGAGCCCTCCGGGGGGGTTGGGAGGATGGTCGCTTCTTTGGTGGCATCGCTAGTAGGTAAGTGGGCGATTGGTGGTCGCTACAGGTCAAGCGTTGGGTTCAGGGAAGCAGGAGCTCACACGAGATGCGTCCTCACACCATCGCGGTCAGGCCACGCCCCCTAGAGCATTGCATTTTAACCAGATATTCAAATCCAAACATTTAAAAATTAAATATCTCAAAAGGGCAATGACGGGCGGAGACTTAGATGATAAACAATTTAATGCATAAAGGACATCTTTGGTGTCTGTCCTAACCATTAATCTCCTATTCTTTACCCCATATCTCCAGAGCAACCAGGATAGGTAATAGCTCTAGCAGGACTATATTTTTCACAAAAACTTTTGCTTTCCAACTGTGTGGCCATACTCATACCCACCAAACTGCTCTGAATCCAGCTGAACCAGCTGCATCCGTAACAGTAAGAAATCCTTGTCCAAGACAAATTCTTCCTAAAACAAGGACCTACCATTAAAATGCACCAAAAAATGGGACCATACCAATAAATCCTCCTTTACCTGAAATTGCCCTATAAATTCGTGTGGAAAAAGCTTTGCCAATGGGCATAACTTGAGATGCAAAAGCAAGCAGGCCCAAGAGAGATTGCATTTCGCTTAAGCACACTTTCTTTTTCCTTATAATTGCTACCAGGCTTGAGGTAATTGTAGCCGTATTAGTGCACTTGCGACAGAGACAATTGAGTACTGTCCGTGATACTTTTTTTATTTGCACTAACATACAATATTTCAGGACAAGCTTTCGGGGTATGTCCCCTTCATCAAGATCCAAGCAGTACTGATCCACAAAATGTTAGCAGCATGGTAAAGAAACACAAAATCTCTGAGCCAAAGGAAAAAAAAAAAAAGTAAAACCAAACAAACATAAGTTTAACTGGCATGGTAATAAAACTAGCTTGATTAGTGAGATAAGATAGAGGGAGAGTTGAAGACAGGGGAAGGTGGGGGGGGGGGGGGAATAGTCAAGGAGGGGGTCGTAAAACTGTAGGATAATGAGAAAGGAAACCCATATCTAAGTTTAAGCCGTTATTTTTTGTGTCAAAAAGAAGTATCATTCTTAGTTCAAAAGTTTTCCTTTCCTGCATGGTTCTGAAATTCCCTTTAAGAACTAAAACATTGAGGTCTAGAATCGCTGTATAGTAACATTCCTCACAAGGATGGATTGGCTGCATGTCACAGATTCTTATCATCCTCACCAAACCACAAATACAGTGCTGAGGATGTTACACAGCTTATCGAATTCATTCTTACACACAACTACTTCACTTTCAATAACGACATCTATCTCCAGTGTATGGGTACTGCTATGGGAAGTAAAATGGCACCCCAGTATGCAAACTTATTTATGGCTGATCTGGAGGACAAATTCCTGAACAGCATACAACATAAGCCATACAGATATTATCGCTATATTGATGATATTTTCATCATATGGACAGAAGGTGAGGAAAATCTCAAACAATTTTTTTCATTGATCAACACCTTTCACCCATCTATCAAACTTAAAATGGATTATTCTAGCAGTCATGCTAACTTCCTAGACACCACAGTATACATCAGAGATGACAAGCTTCATACTTCGATATACAGGAAACCGACTGACCGATGCAGCTATCTCCACAGTTCCAGTTTTCACCCCCAACACACTAAACGGGCCATCATACACAGCCAGGCCATCAGATACCACCGAATCTGTTCAGACCCAAAAGACAGAGATAAACATCTCAGAACACTAGCAAACTCCTTCCGTAAGAAAGGTTACAAAGACAAAACCATCAACACCGGCATAAACACAGCCTTGAAAACCCAAAGGGAAAATCTTCTCCAATACAAAGAGAAAAAAACAAATAATCGTGTGCCTCTAGTCACCACATACAATCCAGGACTAGAAGGGATAAGAAAGATAATCAAAGATTTACAACCCATCATAACAGAAGATGAAACTCTGAAAGGAATATTCCAACAACCTCCAATACTGGCTTTCAGACAACCACCCAACCTCAGACATAAACTAATCAGCAGAAAACTTCATTCTGATTATGAAGTCGCAAATAATGGGAGCAAACCCTGCCATAAAAAACGCTGCAAACTGTGCAACCAGATCAATCTGTCTAAAAGTGTCACACACACTAATGGGACCTTTAATATTATGGGATCATACAACTGCACCTCCAGTAATGTTGTGTACCTCATCCAATGCAAAAGATGTAGCAAAGGATCTTATGTAGGCGAAACAGGACAGAAGTTGCAAGCGAGGATGAATTTGCACAGACATACCATCAAAGAACATAAAGAAGATAGTTTCTGTACACCTGTGGGACATCATTTTTCACAACCGGACCACACTATAGAAGACCTCAATGTTTTAGTTCTTAAAGGGAATTTCAGAACCATGCAGGAAAGGAAAACTTTTGAACTAAGAATGATACTTTTTTGACACAAAAAATAACGGCTTAAACTTAGATATGGGTTTCCTTTCTCATTATCCTACAGTTTTACGACCCCCTCCTTGACTATTCCCCCTCCCCACCTTCCCCTGTCTTCAACTCTCCCTCTATCTTATCTCACTAATCAAGCTAGTTTTATTACCATGCCAGTTAAACTTATGTTTGTTTGGTTTTACTTTTTTTTTTTTTTTCCTTTGGCTCAGAGATTTTGTGTTTCTTTACCATGCTGCTAACATTTTGTGGATCAGTACTGCTTGGATCTTGATGAAGGGGACATACCCCGAAAGCTTGTCCTGAAATATTGTATGTTAGTGCAAATAAAAAAAGTATCACGGACAGTACTCAATTGTCTCAATTGCTACCAGCATATTCCTAAGTCTCTCAAACTTTTCAGATGGCAATCTGAATTCCATTGCTATGGTATCTATAGTGATGCCCTAAAATTCTATGCTAGTTGAGGGGCCCATGGTCTTTTCAAGGGCTAGCGGAATACCAAAATCTGCACACACTTTAAAAAAGGTGTCCAATAACTGCATAAAACCAGGAGAATCACTTCCTCCCATAAATAGGAAATCATCTAGATAGTGAATCATGTCGTCAGAACCTGTGACATGACCCACTACCCACTGCAGAAAAGAGGAAAAATATTCAAAATATCTGCAAGAAATTGAGCAGCCCATGGGCAAGCAACTGTTATAATACTAGTAGGAGTCTGTCGTGTGGAGGAAGGCCTACCGATTGCCAGTGGGCGGAGCTTGGATGGGAACCCCCGAGGTGAGTAGCACAGGCTAACCTGAGGTGCGGAATCTAAGTATCCACTGGTCTTCACCAGAGCCTCTGATGGTGAGGATGGATTTGGCTGCAGGTGAATACCAGGTCGCGGTCCCCAGGGTCGCCCCACCAGGGGAGGACTGGTCAAGGTCCGAAGGCAGATGAGCAGACAAGGAGGATCCAAGAGAATAGTCAAACAAGCCGGGGTCAGGACAGGCAGCAAGCAAACGAAGTCAGGAACGAGCCAAAGGTCAACAGGAATCAGGCAGGGATCAACAGGACGCAGGTTCAGGAACATGGAGAAGCTGAAGACAAGACAGCAAAGGCACAGTGCTGCTGAGGTGTTTAAATAAGGCAGCCTGTTGCCAATTGCTGCAATTAGTCTGCACTAGGTTAACCCTTTGGATGACAAACAGCACATCAGTGTGCTCAGGGAGCGTTCCTAACATTGCCCCCCCCTTAAGGGCAACCTCCGGGTGCCCAACAAACTGCTTTTCTGAGGATGGGCAAGAAAAAATGCCTGGATCAGGTCTGCGGCATGAATGTTCCTCTTCGGTTCCCAGGAATTCTCATTCTCAATTCTCGGCCCATAACCCTTCCACTTAATAAGGAACTGAAGCTGGTTACCTCTTTTCCGGCAATCAAGTACAGCCTCAACTTCGTACTCCATGTCGCCATCCACCATCACTGGTTTCGGAGATCCAGAGTTTCTGCCAGGGAAGGTGTCGGGAACCACGGGTTTTAAAAGAGCGACATGGAACACAGGATGGATCCGTAGGGTATCAGGTAAGGATAACTCATAGGACATGGCATTAAGTCTTCTTTTAATGGGGAATGGGCCGATAAACCTGGGAGCCAACTTCTTGGATTGGCAGGCCAAGCGGAGGTTAGCTGTGGATAAAAAGACCTGGTCACCTGGTTGGAGGATCAGCCCTCGCCTCTTCCTTCCATCAAAGACTTTCTTGGACGCCACCTGAGCCTTGGTCAAGGTTTCCTGCAGGAGATTATTGTTACGAGTGAAGAAGTCGATGGTAGCCTGGACTTCGGGAACTCCGGAATCAGAAGGAATGTCGGGCAGAAAGGAAGGATGGAACCCATAATTGGCAAAGAAAGGAGATTGCCCGGTGACAGAATGTTTTGAATTATTATAGGCAAATTCTGCGAATGGTAATAAGGTTACCCCAGTCGTCCTGAACGAAGGTGGTAAAGCACCGGAGGTATTGTTCTAAGGTCTGGTTCGTCCTCTCGGTTTAACCGTTAGTCTGTGGATGATAGGCAGAGCACATAGCTAGGTCGATCTTCAGATGCCCACATAACGCCTTCCAGAAACGGGACATGAATTGTACCCCTCTGTCGGAGATGATGCTTTTGGGTACCCCATGTAGTCTCACTATCTCTTTAAGAAAGATGTCCGCAGTTTCTTTCAGGGTTGGGTGTACCCTTGAGGGGTAAAAAGTGGGCCATCTTGGAGAGCCGATCTATGACCACAAAGATAGCGGAGCAACCTGCTGAGGGAGGGAGCTCAACAATAAAGTCCAATGGCTATGGTCTGCCAGGGCCGGCCAGGGATTGGGAGTGGTCTGAGAAGACCCCAAGCCTTACTCCTCGCGATCTTTCTTTGGGAACAGATAGTGCATGAAAGAATATAGTTCCGGCAATTATTTTCCATGTCGGGCCACCAAAAAGAGCTTTGCAGCAGGCTGAAAGTCCTCTGGATACCAAAATGACCGGCCAGGGGGTGATCATGACAGGCACCCAGAATTGCCATCCTGACGTCCCCTGGAACAAGCCGTCCCTGCGTGACAGGTGTGTTCCTGGCGGACTCAAGACATTAGCTGAAGCTTGTTCGAGAAGGGTTCTCAGCCCTGTTAATGGAAGCAAAAAGTTATTTTTGGACAAAATGGTGTCCGGTACCGGAACTTCCTTGGGGTTGTCAAACATTCGGGACAAGGCACCGGGTTTGATATTTTTAGACCCGGGTCGATAGGTAATGTGGAATGAAAACCTTGAGAAAAACAGTGCCCATCGTACCTAACGGGGTCTCAGACGCTTAGCGGATCTCAGGTACTCAAGATTTTTGTGGTCAGTAAAAATGAGAATGGGGTGTGCAGCACCATCGAGCAGATATCGCCATTCTTCCAGTGCGGCTTTAATGGCCAGGAGTTCCCGATCTCCCACGTCATAATTCCTCTCCGCCGTGGAGTGTTTTCGGGAAAAGAAGGCTATTGGGTGCATCAGGTCCTTGACCCCCTGTTTTTGGGAGATGACTGCCCCTATGGCGACCTCTGAAACCTCTACCTCAAGGAGGTAGAGTAAGGTGGGATCTGGATGGCTCAAGATAGGGGCTGAGGTAAAAAGAATCTTTAGCACCGTGAAGGCGGATTGGGCCGCAGGAGTCCATGGGAAACAGGCGTTTTTCTTAGTGAGCTGAGTGATAGGAGCGATGATATTGGAGAATCCCTTTATGAACCTCCTATAGAAGTTTGCAAAGCCTATAAAGCACTGTACTCCCTTCTTATCAGATGGCAGAGGCCAGTGCCGAATAGCGGAGACTTTCTGGGGGTCCATTTTTATTCCCTCTGTGGAAATTATCAACCCCAGAAATGGAATGCTGCTTTGCTCAAAGTCGCATTTTTCAGCTTTTACATAGAGACCATGCTGGCGGAGACGGCCGAGAACATTTTAGACATGCTCGTGGTGTTGCTTAAGGGATGCCGAAAAGGTCCGGATGTCATCCAGGTATACAATGACAAAAATGTCCAGCCAGTCCCTGAAAATGTCGTTCACAAAATGTTGGAACGTAGCAGGAGCATTACAGAGGCCGAACGGCATCACTAGATATTCGAAATGTCCGAATTGGGTGCGGAAAGTCGTCTTCCACTCATCCGCCTCTCGGATGCGGACTAGGTTATAGGCCCCGCAAAGATCCAATTTTGTAAACAGGGTGGCAGACCTGAGCCTCTGAAAAAGCTCAGGAACCAGAGTAAGGGGGTAGCGGTACTTAATGGTGATCTTGTTTAGATCCCTGTAGTCGATGCAGGGCCGGAGGGAGTGGTCCTTTTTTTCTACAAAGAAAATACCTGCCCCTGCCGGTGAAGTGGATGGACGGATGAAGCCCTTCCTTAGACTTTCATCCACATAATCCTTCAGCACCTCCAACTCACGTTCGGATAAAGGATAAATCCGGCCGAACGAGATTTCAGCCCCAGGAAGCAGTTCGATAGGGCAATCGTATGGACGATGAGGGGGCAAGGTCTCAGCTCCCCGCTTACTGAAAACATCCAGAAAGTCGTGGTAGGCTTGGGGCACAACAGAGCGTAGGTCAGGCTCAGATTCGAGGCAGAGTAAAGTTTTGGAAAACTTAGGTGGTCTGGGTAGGCAGGAGTTCCTACAGTATGGTGATGGGAACTTGATGGTTCCTGTGGTCCAATAAACTTGTGGGTTGTGTGCCCGCAACCATGGTAAGCCCAGGATAACGGGGAATAACGGGGATGCAATAACATCTAGGCTTATCTCTGTGTGGCCACAAAAGGAGACCATAGGGAGAGGAGGAGTTTCCTTGGTCACGGGTCCGGATTTGATGTGGGATCCATCGGCCAAAAAGATAGTGAGGCCTTGGGTCTTAGGCTGGAGAGGTATGCCTTGTTGGGCAGCGAAGGTACGGTCAATGAAGCAGCTGCAGGCTCCTGAATCAACGATCGCTGTAACCTGGACGGGACCTTCCGGAAGCTGTAACGTCACAGGGAAAGCTAAGTGGGAGGTATTGACAACAGATGCCACACAACTGGGTGGAGGTACAGACAGGAAGAGACTTACTGAACTTGGCAGGGCACATCTGGAGTGGTACCGGCAGGAGCGGGACTGGCAGGAACTGGCCCAGCGGAGGAAAAATGTGCTGGAGGTGTTACCCGTGGCAGCATCCAGGTTGGCCGGAACTGTTGTGGAGACCGTTCTGCGCTGCGTTCCCGGAGCCGACGGTCAATCTGAATGGCCTGAGAAATCTGATCCTCCAGAGCATCAGGTATACCGACTCGAGCCAGCTCGTCCTTTAGTCCTTCAGACAGGCCTAGGCGGAATTGATACTGCAGTGCCGCCGTTCCAGGAGGTGTCAGAACTCAGGCGGCGGAAGTCTGTTACATAGTCTTCGACGGGCCTGCGACCCTGCTGGAGAACATGAAGCGCAGCTTCAGCAGTGGAGGACCGCTGCGGATCGTCATACAGTTGGGCCATGGCTGTAAAAAATGACGATAAGGAGTTCAGGTGGTGACTGGCCTCCTCAAGGAGCTGATGGGCCCAGGACTGAGGTTCGCCTAGGAGCAGCGAGATAACGAACCCCACCTTGGTGGCCTCCAGGGAGAAGATCTGGGGTTGCAAGGAAAAGTACAGCTGGCAAGCATTGCGAAAGGCTCAAAATTTGCACGGTCTCTGGAGAATTTTTCATGGTTCGGGACCCGTGGTTTTGGTGGCAGCATCACTACGGTGGGACTAGGAGCGACTCCTGTGGACGCTGCAGTAGCGGAAGGAGCAGATAACACCGGAGGATTCCCTGGAAGAGTTGCAGAATGCAACTGCCCCTCGAGCTGTGTGTAACCGTCCTGGAGGGTCTTTACGGCTTGCGACAGAGCTGCTAGATGTTGACAGATCTCCTCCAACGGTGAGGCCTCTCTTGCAGGCTCCGACATGGCTGTCTTGTACTGTTATAATACTAGTAGGAATCTGTCGTGTAGAGGAAGGCCTACCGATTGCCAGTGGGCGGAGCTTGGATGGGAACCCCCGAGGTGAGTAGCACAGGCTAACCTGAGGTGCGGAATCTAAGTATCCACTGGTCTTCACCAGAGCCTCTGATGGTGAGGATGGATTTGGCTGCAGGTGAATACCAGGTCGCGGTCCCCAGGGTCGCCCTACCAGGGGAGGACTGGTCAAGGTCCGAAGGCACATGAGCAGAAAAGGAGGATCCAAGAGAATAGTCAAATGAGGTGGGGTCAGGACAGGCAGCAAGCAAACGAAGTCAGGAACGATCCAAAGGTCAACAGGAATCAGGCAGGGATCAACAGGACGCAGGTTCAGGAACATAGAGAAGCTGAAGACAAGACAGCAAAGGCACAGTGCTGCTGAGGTGTTTAAATAAGGCAGCCTGTTGCAAATTGCTGCAATTAGCCTGCACTAGGTTAACCCTTTGGATGACAGACAGCACATCAGTGTGCTCAGGGAGCGTTCCTAACAGCAAAAAATAAAATTCTCCTTGCAAACAAAAATGGGAAGAAGTCGAAAGGCAGATGGTATATCTGCCTTAGCAAACAAAGCCCCCTGACCCAGGCGCCTCAGAATCACCATGGCATCCTCAAAGGAGGCATATGACACTGAAGAGAATTCTTCTGTAATCTGATCATTTAGTGATTCCCTTCTTTAGGGGGATGAATTAATCTGAAAGTTCCTGGTTCTTTTTTATGAACTATCCCTAGCGGTGAAATTCTAAAATCTGAAAAAGGGGGGGATTTAAAAGGACCTGCCATCCTGCCTTCCCTAATCTCTTTTCTTTTCTTATCTTACTTAACACAACATCCATATATCTATCTACCGATTTTAAGTTATCAAAATTCCTGCAACCAGCCCCAGGAAAAAAAAGGTAACATAAAACCTTGCTCAAAACCTTCAGTTAGAAGTAGAGCTGTCTCCCTGTCTGGGAAAGCTTGAAAAAATGGAAGCATGCTTTCCAACCTCACTGGGGACCGTGCCTTTTGAAACCAGTGGCTGTTGCTGATTGGCACTGGCCATTTTTTTTAAACATTTGCCCACCGAATGCGATCCTGAGCAGAATGCACATTCGTGTTTATAGGCTTCATCATACGCAAACCACGCAGTATTCCCAAAATTTTTATACGCCTCTAAAATTATATCAACATGTTGAAATAAACCAGAACTTTCTTTCTGGGGATTTTTCACATAATACTGCTGCATAGATACAAAAGACTGGTAGCCAGTTGTTAAAAGATTTAGACACTGGTCTTCTTCTATCCTCATCTTTGTCATCTTTTTTCTCCAATTTTAAAATAAACTCTTTTGCTGAGGGAAGGAGAGACAATAAGTCTACAAATTCCCCCCTCCAAACTTTTTCCTTCAAAGCTACAGGCAAATGATAGCCTAAGGGGGAAATTTCACACGTTATAGCCTCTTTCATACAAGTCTCAGGGATATTCTGTGCCCTGGCTGCTTCAAAAACTGACACCTCAGAAACCTGTTCCACAATACTGCAGTTTGTAACATTGCCACAAGATGGCGTCCAAACATAGCTAACTGCTGGGCTCCTCTGGACCTGTCTGCTACTCTGAATTTTATGTACATCTTTAGTGAGCTTATTCAAAATTTCAACAATACTAGACAGGATAGGTACATTCGTCAACTCACCCTGTCCAGGTTGTTGTCCATCGATCGAATTAGCTGCTCCTATTACCGGGATTGAGCAACCTCCCATCCGGTTCTCCGAACCATCTTCAGCCTCACAGCTCGGGGACCTCCGCCTGGACTGACGCGCCACTGCAGCCAAGGATCTCTCCTGTTGCCCCTTAGACCGTTCATCTCCGCCTGGCCTCCTGCTTCCATCCTTCGCTTCCTTCCGGGCTTCGCACCTGCGCACCTGCGCACTGGATGGTGCCCGTCGCCTTTCGGCAGAATTTACCTCTCCGGCGACAGAGACTGACAGCGTCTCGGGGTTCTCTTCCGCTTCCGCTTGTCCGCCAGAGGTGATGTCAACCGGACCCGGAACCTCCGCATCTTGAACCGGCGCTACTCCTACATCAATCTGTGGCGGTACGATCAAATCCTGTCCCTCGGTCTGAACTACACTTGAAGCAGCACCAAGAACAGGTAACAGATTAGTAGACTGAGGCAAATTCAGACACTGTCGCACCCCTTCCTCTCCACCTTCTTCTCCTGCTCTTTCTATAAGCTGCCGCAGTAAGCACATGTCTCTGGAAAAAGGGAGTACAGGAACAAACAGTTTGGCTTCTCTGAGGTGAATGAGCCCCTCAGAGACCGTACTCTCCTTATATAGAGGCTCCTAAGCCCTTCTAGAATTTTCCTTAAACACGCTATCACCCGCCAGGATATGTAAATCCCGCCTCCTTCAGCTATCTCCAGGCAGGTTCCTGCTCTTTCCCTGAGGAAAAATCCTAGTAACCTATCCCGCCTAAATTCTGACTGACTTTTAAGCTCTTTTGCCCTGCCACTTCTCCCATGAGATAAAATGCCCCTTTTCTTTTCATGGCAATTAGTCCCAAAGAAGAATGCAACTTCAAAGAGATAGTTTCTTAAATAATCTCTGTTTACATCATCTGTTCCTTTTTTAGTTAAATAACTTACAGGGGGGATCCAGAATAGGTATGGGGACATTAAGAAGTAGAATTTTTTTGTCAAACAATTGACCCAATTTTCTAAAGGAAGATGATAGATCATTTGAAGCTCTGGGTAGGCTAATTTTTGAAAAGACCTCATCCAACCTAACTCCCCTTCTTTCCAAAAATTGGAAAATATCCATATTGAATGCAGCTGAGAGAAAACATAATGTATAACCAAATATTCAACAAGCAAACAATCAGCGCAAACAGTAAAGGTCTTAAAAAAACGATATGCAAGCTGGACACCGACTCAGACAGAAATATACAAAACAATAGTGCAGCACAAATCTTAACTAAGCATATAATGGAATGAGGAAACAGTCCATGTAGGAGTGGTGAAATCCTGAGATCCAAACGGAAAAATGTGCATAAATGATAGGCAAATTCCACACAGGGTGTTGGAGGAGAAACAGATTCCAGTGATAATCCCCTTCACCAAGAGCACACATATGCGCTCACCTCAAACATAGACCCCTGTATTACCAGCGGGTCCAATGGGCAGGGATACAAGATTGCCAGAATCATCCAGTACATATCCCACAGCACAGCTTAACCGTGATCCACAGAAATGCATGAAAAGGAGGGAAACAACACTAATTGTAAACTGTATGCAGTATATACTTTTATTAAAAGATTATCACACTCACAAAAATGCAGTCAGATGTGAGCATATCGGCAAGCAATCCAATCCAATACACGGCAGGATGTAGGCAAACAGTACCACAGTCTCTGGTAGGTAAAAAGAGCACCGTGCGGTACTTGGAACAGCAGTGGGTGATGTCACATGTGGTGGACTCCACCTCCCGTACGTGTTACATCCTACGGGACTTCGTCAGCGGGGGTGGAGTCAACACATCACCCTCACACATAAATAGAGTGAGCGCTGTAAAGGAGGAAGCAACGTAAGCTGGCCAAATAATACTGACATCTAGTGGCCGCAAAGTATATTGCATCCGCCGCACAAAGCAGATACAAACAATTAATACAAAGAAAGGCATATTATTAAAAGCTGGCCAAATACTACTGACATCTAGTGGCCGCAAAGTATATTGCATCCGCCGCACAAAGCAGGGCAGTGGGCAGAGCCACATCAAGCTGGGCAGTGGGAAGAGGCACATCAAGCTTGGCAGGGGGCAGAGGCACATTAAGCTGGGAAGTGGGCAGAGGTTCATCAGGCTGGGTAGCAGGTAGAACTGTGGAAATATCAGGAGTGAGCTGGCCTATGGTTAAGATGGTAAGGTAGTGGCAGGCTGGATTGCACCAACTGGGATTGTGGTGCAGATCGTCTGGCGTGGGTCTGGCGTGGAGGCCGACTGGGGCAGATCGTCTGGCGTGGAGGCCGACTGGGGCAGATCGTCTGGCGTGGAGGACGACTGGGGCAGATCGCCTGGCGTGGAGGCCGACTGGGACAGATCGTCTGGCGTGGAGGCCAACTGGGACAGATCGTCTGGCGTGGAGGCCGACTGGAGCAGATCGTCTGGCGTGGAGTCCGACTGGAGCAGATCGTCTGGCGTGGAGGCCGACTGGAGCAGATCGTCTGGCGTGGAGGCGGACTGGAGCAGATTGTCTGCCGTGGAGGCTAGAGAGGATAGAGGCATAATTGTACGAGTTGGAAAGAAACTCCTTTTCTTTTTAGATTTAGATACTGGAATCTTGTGAGTGATTGCAGGGTTATGAATAGATAGTAAAGAAAAATAAGGTGTAATGGCAGTACTGAGAGATAGTGGAAAAAGAGAAATAGAGAGGCAGTTACAGAGTAGGGTCTCTGAGAGGTTGCTAGGGGCAATGGAACAGTAGAGGAGGTCTTAACTGAGTTATATACAGGAAAAGTGCAGCTAGTGGAGACAGGATAAGGACATACAGTTGGAAACAAAGCATACTGAACTGCAGCTGTGGTTGCTACGGGTAACAGAGGGGGGATCTTTCAGTAAACTGGTGTCTAGTAGGGATGATTGAACGGTTCGGGTCGACCATCGGTTCGACCCGAACATTGGCTGTTCGAGGTTCGGCCGAATTTAGAACTTTTTGCCCAAAAAGTTCGGAATTCGGCAACCAGAACCGACCAAAATGCAATGGGACAGGAAATGGGCTTTAAAAGCCCATGATTGGACCAGAACCATTAGCAAAATCCAATTGAGGGGACAGGAGAATGCTAGGAATGTGATTGGAGTGACTAGGGGGTCCATAGACCAATCATTAGTGAATACACCCCCCCAGTATATAAGATAGCCCCCGCCAAATTCCTAGCATTGTTATACAGGGACATGGAAGAGAGTGGAAGCAGTTCGTGGACTTCTGCTACAAAGTGTCATTTAGCATTTATTAGTGTGAGGAAAGGGATATCTAGTGTAGTTAGGGTGCTCTTTTACAATTTAGTTAGGTTTAATAATTTAGTTTCTGTAGGGAAAGTGTTAAGTGCCAGGGTGACCGTAGTGTAGGGTGAACTGACAGTGACTGCTATGGAAGGGTGACCAAACCCTTCCATATCAGGGTGACCACTATAGAGAAAAGCTAGTTTCTCTGAAGTCACTTTCGCTGCAGTAATATGGCTTCGCCCCCGTCAGCTTGCTTTTTGGCTGCAGGCGTCTATAGGGATCTTTTGAGCACATGTTTGGAGTCAGGCATGACATCTGAACATGTGTATAGGGGTATATATACACACCCATGTATGTATATATACACCTGCACATATATAGGTGTGAAAGGAGCAGAAATATATGCTTGCTCTAATTAAATAATTAACACCAGTATAGTTACGCTCCTATCACACCTATATATGTCTAAGTGTAAAATACATATAAGTATGTGTGTATATATACCACTATACACAAGTTCAGATGTTTTGCCTGCCTCCAAAAACCCCAAAAAAATGCCTGCAACAACACACCTGGGCGTTTTTTTTTTTTTTGGCGCTAGCGTTTTTTTGGCATTTTTGGGGGTTTTTTGTAGGACATATATAGGTGTTATAGGAGCGGAGCCATATTCATGTAAATTATTTCATTAGAGCAAGCATTTATTTCTGCTACTATCACACCTATATATGTCTAGGTGTATATATACATATAAGTATGTGTGTATATATACCCGTATACACAAGTTCAGATGTTTTGCCTGCCTGAAAAGACCCCAAAAAATGCCCAAAAAAACGCTTGCTACTAAACTGGCAAGGTGTGAAAAGAGAGAAGCCACTAACCTGTTCTATAAGTGACAAAATACAAACAATCTTTTTTTATGGTTCTGGACATGCTACAGACATGAAACTTCCCAGTTACACTTTTTAGACCCCCCAGATACTAAATCCAAAGAATTTTTTTTTTAAATTTTTCTTTTTTTAATTTTTTCAATAATTGGCTCTCTATCAAAAATGACAATTTTTAAGAACTTTTTTTGTGTGATTAATAGTCCCTGGGGTATGACCTAGAACCCTAGGCACTTTTTAGGGGCATTAATTGGGTATTAGGGCTTCAAAATGGTGTTTTTTGATTACCGAAGTTCGGGTCCCATTGATTTCAATGGGGTTCTGAAATCCGGGCCGAACTTTTGGGAGGTTCGGGTGTTTTGGTCGAACCAAACTTTTCAAAAGTTCGATCATCCCTAGTGTCTAGAGGCAGAAGTGGATTGGTGCGAGTTAGCTAATGCTGAATCGGAAAGATCTAACCAGGTAGTAAGGGCTGAACAAAACTCAATTTACAATCCCCTTGTGTGACTAGAGAATGTACTGCATTCATAAAATCCAGCAGAGCCTCAGGAGAATATACTGAATAATGTTCAAGGAAATAGGGTTTATCATCTTCCAAGTGCCACACAAAAGATTCTACCTGAGACACATTAAAAGGAGGAGAATAATCATTATTGTTAGGGATACTAAATAAAGCCAACTCTGCACAGAGTTGAATGAGTGGCTGAATCTCTCTGAACAAAACTCTGCTTCGGTCAACAGGAGAGTGAGCCAGGCAGATGCATTTCAACAATTGCTCGCTAGTGTGTGCTTTCAAGATTTGGTGGCAATATTCCCTGTCTTCTATTACAAGCAGTGAAAAATAAAAAACCTGCTCTGACTGCCTCTTGCATCAACTAGAAAATTCCTAATTCCCAGGTGCAACTGATCTGATCATTAGTGGCTTTTGTATTATGTTAGGGATACCACATGCAGGCATCCAGCAAGGGTGATCAGATCAGTTGGCTTCACAAAGGAATCAGTCAGGACTAGTGTTGAGTGAACACGGACTGTATTATTCGGGTCCATACCGGATAATTGGATTTTTGCTACCCGGACACGGACCCGAAAACTTTACTGTATGTTCGGGTTTAAAATCCGTGTTCGGTAATTTTATTTCCTGTTTTGTATGTAATGGCACGCTTTTAATGGCGGGCTTTCAACAGCCAATCAACAAGCGTTTAACTGGTGTGCCTTAAGCCACCCCAGCCATGCCTAAAAATGTATTAGTAGCTGTGATTGGCCATCTGAAGCATGTGACCCATGTCTTTATAAGTTCGAGAGACACATCGCGGTGCGTCATTCTGCTGTAGTGTAGGAAGAGAGCACACATCATACGTGCTGGCTACTGCTGATTAGGGACAGACAGTGAAAAATTGTGCCCGAAAAGAATGCAGGGACAGGTCGGAGTGTAGGCAGGGAAAGATATTTGAGCATTTTAGGGACAGGCTGGAGAGATTAGGCAGGGACAGAACAATCGTCCGTTAGCGATCTACATCGATTTTGCTGTGTGGGGGGTGGTGCAGTGAACGATCTTTTTGCCCTCACTTGAGCCCACTGAGGAGGAGGAGGAGGGAAAAATATATATTTTTATCAGTCTGTTGTGTGCAGCGTTCAGCTATATTTTACTACAGATTGCTGTTCTAATCTGCTATTTAAAAATTACAAAGTTAAAGGGGAATTTTTTTTTTTCCCTTCATAGCCTGCTGCTGAGCTGACCATGACATAAAACATAAGACACTATGTGTTCACATGTGCTATTGATTGATTTTCAATCTTATATACTTTTTTCTATTCCACTATTCAATATACACCCTTTTGGGTTAAAAAAATTAAATTGTGGCATAGTCAGTACTAATCTGCTATTTAAAAATTACAAAGTTAAAGGGGATTTTTTTTTTTTTCCCTTCATAGCCTGCTGCTGAGCTGACCGTGACATAAAACATAAGACACTGCTGTGTTCACATGTGCTATTGAAAAATCACCAATTTTATATACTTTTTTCTATTCCACTATTCAATATACACCCTTTTGGGTTAAAAAAAATTAAATTGTGGCATAGTCAGTACTAATCTGCTATTTAAAAATTACAAAGTTAAAGGGGAATTTTTTTTTTTTCCCTTCATAGCCTGCTGCTGAGCTGACCGTGACATAAAACATAAGACACTGCTGTGTTCACATGTGCTATTGAAAAATCACCAATTTTATATACTTTTTTCTATTCCGCTATTCAATCTAATCGGGGCCTAGTCTGGGTTTGTACGTGTGAGATATACTTTTTTATATCATATTTTCTATTCCGCTATTCAATATACACCCTTTTGGGGAAAAAAAAATTAAATTGCGGCATAGTCTGTATCGGTACGTGTGAGATACACCTTCCAAATTTTTGGGGCGCATCTTCCACCGCCGAGGATTGCAGGGTGCTTCAGTTTGCCTCCTGTTCCGAACTCCTCCTACTCCTCATCCTGCCTTTAGGGTACAAAAAATTGTAATCGGGGCCTACTCTGGGTTTGTACGTGTGAGATACACCTTTTTATATCATATTTTCTATTCCGCTATTCAATCTACACCCTTTGGGGTAAAAATAATTAAATTGCAGCATAGTCTGTATCGGTACGTGTGAGATACACCTTCCAAATTTTTGGGGCGCATCTTCCACTGCCAAGGATTGCAGGGTGCTTCAGTTTGCCTCCATTTCCGAACTCCTCCTACTCCTCATCCTGCCTTTAGGGTACAAAAAATTGTAATCGGGGCCTACTCTGGGTTTGTACGTGTGAGATACACCTTTTTGTATCATATTTTCTATTCCGCTATTCAATCTACACCCTTTGGGGTAAAAAGAATTAAATTGCGGCATAGTCTGTATCGGTACGTGTGAGATACACCTTCCAAATTTTTGGGGCGCATCTTCCACCGCCGAGGATTGCAGGGTGCTTCAGTTTGCCTCCTGTTCCGAACTCCTCCTACTCCTCATCCAGCCTTTAGGGTACAAAAAATTGTAATCGCGGCCTAGTCTGGGTTTGTACATGTGATATACACTTTTTTATATCATATTTTCTATTCCGCTATTCAATCTACACCATTTTGGGGTAAAAAGAATTAAATTACGGCATAGTCTGTATCGGTACGTGTGAGATACACCTTCCAAATTTTTGGGGCGCATCTTCCACCGCCGAGGATTGCAGGGTGCTTCAGTTTGCCTCCTGTTCCGAACTCCTCCTATTCCTCATCCTGCCTTTAGGGTACAAAAATTGTAATTGAGGCCTAGTCTGGGTTTGTACGTGTGAGATACAGCTTTTTATATCATATTTTCTATTCCGCTATTCAATCTACACCCTTTGGGGTAAAAAGAATTAAATTGTGGCATAGTCTGTATCGGTATGTGTGAGATACACCTTCCAAATTTTTGGGGCGCATCTTCCACCGCCGAGGATTGCAGGGTGCTTCAGTTTGCCTCCTGTTCCGAACTCCTCCTACTCCTCATCCTGCCTTTAGGGTACAAAAAATTGTAATCGGGGCCTACTCTGGGTTTGTACGTGTGAGATACACCTTTTTATATCATATTTTCTATTCCGCTATTCAATCTACACCCTTTTGGGTAAAAATAATTAAATTGTGGCATAGTCTGTATCGGTACGTGTGAGATACACCTTCCAAATTTTTGGGGGCTCATCTTCCACTGCCGAGGATTGCAGGGTGCTTCAGTTTGCCTCCATTTCCGAACTCCTCCTACTCCTCATCCTGCCTTTAGGGTACAAAAAATTGTAATCGAGGCCTACTCTGGGTTTGTACGTGTGAGATACACCTTTTTGTATCATATTTTCTATTCCGCTATTCAACCTACACCCTTTGGGGTAAAAAGAATTAAATTGCGGCATAGTCTGTATCGGTACGTGTGAGATACACCTTCCAAATTTTTGGGGCGCATCTTCCACCGCCGAGGATTGCAGGGTGCTTCAGTTTGCCTCCTGTTCCGAACTCCTCCTACTCCTCATCCAGCCTTTAGGGTACAAAAAATTGTAATCGCAGCCTAGTCTGGGTTTGTACGTGTGATATACACTTTTTTATATCATATTTTCTATTCCGCTATTCAATCTACACCCTTTTGGGGTAAAAAAAATTAAATTGCGGCATAGTCTGTATCGGTACGTGTGAGATACACCTTCCAAATTTTTGGGGCGCATCTTCCACCGCCGAGGATTGCAGGGTGCTTCAGTTTGCCTCCTGTTCCGAACTCCTCCTACTCCTCATCCTGCCTTTAGGGTACAAAAAATTGTAATCGCGGCCTAGTCTGGGTTTGTACGTGTAATATACACTTTTTTCTATCATATTTTCTATTCCGCTATTCAATCTACACCCTTTTGGGGTAAAAAAAATTAAATTGCGGCATAGTCTGTATCGGTATGTGTGAAATACACCTTCCAAATTTTTGGGGCGCATTTTCCACCGCCGAGGATTGCAGGGTGCTTCAGTTTGCCTCCTGTTCCGAACTCCTCCTTCTCCTCATCCTGCCTTTAGGGTACAAAAAATTGTAATCGGGGCCTAGTCTGGGTTTGTACTTGTGAGATACACCTTTTTATATCATATTTTCTATTCCGCTACTAATTCTACACCCTTTGGGGTAAAAATAATTAAATTGCGGCATAGTCTGTATCGGTACGTGTGAGATACACCTTCCAAATTTTTGGGGCGCATCTTCCACCACCGAGGATTGCAGGGTGCTTCAGTTTGCCTCCTGTTTGAACTCCTCTTACTCCTCATCCAGCCTTTAGGGTACAAAAAATTGTAATCAGGGCCTAGTCTGGGTTTGCACGTGTGAGATACACCTTTTATATCATATTTTCTATTCCGCTATTCAATCTACACCCTTTGGGGTAAAAAGAATTGAATTGTGGCATAGTCTGTATCGGTACGTGTGAGATACACCTTCCAAATTTTTGGGGCGCATCTTCCACCGCCGAGGATTGCAGGGTGCTTCAGTTTGCCTCCTGTTCCGAACTCTTCCTACTCCTCATCCTGCCTTTAGGGTACAAAAAATTGTAATCGGGGCCTAGTCAGGGGCCTAGTCTGGGTTTGTACATGTGAGATACACCTTTTTATATCATATTTTCTTTTCCGCTATTCAATCTACACCCTTTGGGGTAAAAAGAATGAAATTGCGGCATAGTCTGTATCGGTACGTGTGAGATACACCTTCCAAATTTTTGGGGCGCATCTTCCACCGCCGAGGATTGCAGGGTGCTTCAGTTTGCCTCCTGTTCCGAACTCCTCTTACTCCTCATCCTCATCCTGCCTTTAGGGTACAAAAAATTGTAATCGGGGCCTAGTCTGGGTTTGTACATGTGAGATACACCTTTTTATATCATATTTTCTGTTCCGCTATTCAATCTACACCCTTTTGGGGTAAAAAAAATTAAATTGCGGCATAGTCTGTATCGGTACGTGTGAGATAAACCTTTTAAATTTTTTTGGTGCATCTTCCACCGCCGAGGATTGCAGGGCGCTTCAGTTTGCCTCCTGTTCCGAACTCCTCCTACTCCTCTTCCTCATCCTCATCCTCCCTTTAGGGTACAAAAAATTGTAATCGGGGCCTAGACTGTGTTTGTACGTGTGAGATACACCGTTTTGTAAAATTTTTTCTATTCCGCTATTCAATATACACCCTTTTGGGGTAAAAAAAATTAAATTGCGGCATAGTCTGTGTTTGTACGTCTGAGATACACCTTTTTATATCATATGTTCTATTCTGCTATTCAATCTACACCCTTTTGGGGTAAAAATAATTAAATTGCGGCATAGTCTATCGGCACGTGTGAGATACACCTTTTAAATTTGTTTGGCGCATCTCCTTCCCCCACCGAGGATTGCAGGGCGCTTCAGTTTACATCCTGTTCCTAACTCCTCCTACTCCGCTTCCTCATCCTCTATCGCCTCCTCATCTGGTCAGCGTAACACCTTCACCACCAAATTCAGCAAAGCCAGGGGTAAACGACAGCAGGCAGTTTTAAAACTTGCATGTTTGGGGGAAAAAATCCCACACCGCGCATGAGTTATTGAGGAGCATGGAACAGCAGACCGATGAGTTGTTGGTGCCAGCGAGCCTCAAGCCCGGCATGGTGGTGTGCGATAACGGGCGAAATCTCATAGCAGCTCCGGGCCTAGCCAGTTTGACGCACATCCCTTGCCTGGCGCATGTGCTGAATTTGGTGGTGCAGAGGTTCCTTCAAAATTACCCCGATATGTCAGAGCTGCTGCAGAAAGTGTGGGCCGCCTGTGCACACTTTCGGTGTTCCCACCCTGCTTCTGCTCGCTGCTGCTGTCAGCGCTGCGGCATAACTTCGGCTTTTCCGCTCACCGCCTCATATGTGACGTGCCCACAATGTGGAACTCCACCCTGCACATGCTGGCAAGACTGTGCGAGCAGCAGCAGGCCATAGCGGAGGTTCAGCTGCATCACACACGAGTGAGTCGCTCTGCAGAACAGCACCACTTCACCAATAACTGGGCCTCCATGCGAGACCTGTGTGCCTTGTTGCGCTGTTTCGAGTACTCCACCAACATGGACAGTGCCTATGGCGCCGTTGTCAGCTTAACTATCCCACTTCTATGCCTCCTTGAAAAAACGCATCGGGCGATGATGGAAGAGGATGTGGCACAGGAGGAGGAGGAAGAGGGATCAGTTCCATGGCTTTTAGGGCAGTCATTCACAAGTGGCTCCGAGGGTGGGTTCCTGCACCCACAAACGCCAGGTACACAATTGTCCAGCAGGGGCACAGTTCTGGAGGATGAGGAGGAGGAGGAGGAGATGGAGGAGGAGATGGAGGAGGAGATGGAACTATGTTCGCAGCAGTGTGGCACCCAGGCCAGCTCATGGCCATCACTGGTGCGTGGCTGGGGGGGATACAGAAGACACAGACGATACACCTCCCACAGAGGACAGCCTTTCGTTGCCTCTGGGCAGCCTTGCACACATGAGCGATTACATGCTGCAGTGTCTCCACAACGACCGCCGAGTTGCCCACATTCTAACTTGTGCTGATTACTGGGTGGCCCCGCTGCTGGATCCCCGTTACAAGGACAACGTACGGTCCTTAATTCGCAAGATGTGCGAGTACAAGCGCACGCTGGTAGACACGATGCTGCTGTCATTCCCACCTGACAGCGGGGCCACAGTGGAAGCAAAAGGCCAAGGCAGAGGAGGAGGTCGCCAACGCAGCCAGGGCACTGCCAGCACCTCAGAAGAACCCTTCAACTTCTAGGTCTCCAAATTGAGCACATGGCCTGAGCTTGCCCTTTACGCCTTGGAGGTGCTGGCGTGCCCTGCAGCCAGTGTATTATCTGAACGTGTGTTTAACACGGCTGGTGGCGTTATCACAGACAAGCACAGCCGCCTGTCCAGAGACAATGTGGACAAGCTCACGTTGATTAAAATGAACCAGGCATGGATCCCACAGGACTTTTCCGTACCTTGTGCAGAATAGAGATGGATACCGACCTTACCCAGCCATTGTTATATTTTTGATCTTTCTCACTCTTTTGGGGTGTACCCTAATTTAAAATGACTGAAAAAAAGCAGTGTTGGCTACCTCGTCCCCCTCCACCGCCACCTCAACCTCCCTCCTACTCCATATGGGCCTCGTCCTTCACAGATGAAGAAAATTGTTTTATTTTTCTGTTTTTTTTCTGGTTTTAAGTTATTTCCCTATCCACATTGCAGAGCACTTGCCATGCTCTTAACTACATTTTGCTGCCATGTGCAGCACTCTAGCCCTTTCTATTGGTGTTTTAGAGCCATTTTAGTGCCTGAAAGTTCGGGTCCCCATTGACTGCAATGGGGTTTGGTGTCCGGGTAAAGTTCGGAAAAAGTCCGGGACATGGACCCGGACTTTTTTTTCAAGTTCGGCCGAACCTGCCGAACACGGACATCCAGGTGTCCGCTCAACCCTAGTCAGGACCCAAACAGAAAAGGTTTAAATATATTTATTAAAGCTAAAGAAGCGCTCCAATACCAACACCAGTAGACCAAAAACAAGATAGTGAAATATATAAAGGTGTCCAAAAAAAAAAACGACCTAACTAACTACATACCAAAATGGAGGGAATAAACAAGAGCAAGACAGGCCAGGGACAGGAGACAAGGGGAGCAGGAAGGCAGGTATAGGAAACAGGGAACAGGGCACAGGACACATAATCAGAATACAGGATCAGGTTTCAGGCTCAGACAGGGACATAGCTTACAGATGAAATACTGAAGCCTCGAACCTCAGTGAAGGGGGGCTTATAGTCCCTCAACAGTCCACCTCAGGTACAGCCCAATTAAAATTACAGTCCAGCTGCTGGGAGACACCTGCTGGTGGTCCCTGGAACTGCGCCCTTCAGTTGCCGGAACAGCAGTGCCACCAGCAGTTGACCCACGTAATGACACTGATCCTGACAGTGTATCTGAAGAGGGTTCTGGGGAAGTTAGCAGATTTTAAAAAGGCAAACTTTTTGCAGGGGATTTGAACTTCTGCATGAAATCAAGGGTAGACAGTATGTCACATGCACTAGAGAATGAAAGCGATCAACTTAAGATGGGGGAAGAAGAAATTGTGCCAATCTCAGTTGGCTGATGTATGGAGAATACAGCACCTAGGGATTAAAAAGACTAGGCTTTTTATTCCCTGGTGCATAGGACATAATGGTAGACCATAGGTGGTTATGTTAAAACATAGAGATATTATTTCTATCAGATCAGGCCCTAGTAATAAAGATGAGGATAGCAGAAATTCAGAACAAGATTTATAACTGGAGGTTAAATGAGGAACTGTTACAAGATAAAGAAGTGGAAGGCAAAATAAAAAATCAGTTACCACAATATTTCCTGTTAAAAAAAAACCCCGAGATGTTAGAGGCCAGGATTTGTGAAGCACACAAGGCCAATTTCAGAGGTCTTCTGATCTCTATTGGAGCTAAAAAGAAGAGAGAAAGGACAAGCAATATGAGAATAATAATAACAGATATATACAGTATGAGTTAGAACAACAACACAAAAAAACAGCAGACCCAGAAATACATCACACATTAATATCAAAAAGGGATACATTGAAAGGATTATAAGGATTAATAGATTAGGGGAAAAAAACACGTTTTTAATAGAGCGGCAAAAGATAGATACCTATGGGGAAATAAACCTGGGAAACATCTAGTAAGAATATTAAAAAATAGAAAAGCGTTAAATTTGATAGGAAAAATGAAAAATCATAAAGGGGAGATGGTATATTCGACACCAGAAATTGCCAAAGTATTCCAAAGCTATTATAGCTCCTTGTGGTAAAAACACAAGAATATCTTGAGGAGGCAAATCTTCCCAAAATATCAGTGGAAAAATTGCAAGCTTTAGAGGAACCAAGACAGGGATGTCCGCTCTCAACCCTCCTGTTTGTGCTGTCATTGGAGTCATTATTGGCAACCATGCGAAATAATACAGATATAGGGGGGTGAAGATTGGAGGTGAGGAACATAAGGTCGCGGCATATGCTGATGATGTTCTGTTCTACATATCCAACCTCAGAATCTATTAAAAGAAATAAAAATATACAGACAACTCTCAAATTTAATGGGTGGATGGGTGTGTATACTGCGCTAACCTTATTAAATTAAACCCAGAAAAGTGCACGTGCTGACATGTGATTACTCTTCAGTAATAATAAATATTAAATATTAAATAAATTGTTGAATATGTAAACAATGGACTCCAATTGTGATTCCACTAAATTGCATGTGCAAACTTAAGAAATAGTGCAAACATATGACTTATCAATAAACAAAAAATGACATGAAAAAAATTCCATGAAAATTTCAATATATAAACATCTGAGGATAGTCCGTGAAAAGTTCTTTAAAGTGCAAAATACGTGCTCAAAAACAGTCTCTATTGTGCTGAATGGGATCGTGCGTGACGGTGATTCTTACAGGTTCTACCACTCTGTGCCGGGTGGAGTAAGGTATCACACTTACCGGACGGTGTGGATTCCAATGGCGTACGCCTAATGGAATCTAAAGCGCTTATTGCTGCTGCTCCTCTATATGGATATCAAGGTGGACGTTCTCTTTATGGATGAAGGGTGGACACTCAGCATGGAAGAAAGAAAGATATGCTTCTCATAGTGCAAAAAGGTTTTCCTTTAATTGAACTTGCATAAAAACTCACATCAATCTTCACAAACACTGTCCATGTAAAAACACCATAAAAAGTCCCCCGATCAAAAGCTGCAGCTGATGCTAAAAACTCCCAAGTGGTAAAAAACACTCCAAATAAACGTAGGTGACACAGCAAAAAAACAGCACCAATTATCCCCAAAAAGTGTTAAGGGACAAAGTGCAAAAGAGTAGATCGCTATTGAGCCCCTAATTCCGCCTTACGGCTGGGTAACCATGGGCGCTGGTTCTCTCCGCTCTCCTCGCCGAACCCGGAAGCAAGAGTCTCGGCGTGCGGTCCAGCTCCTGGCTCAAAGCGAGGCAACGTGCGTGCCAACTTGAGGCGTTTCGTCAGAGTGTGACGTCTTCGGAAGTGGCCACAACTCTCAAATTTAAAGCATAACTGCACTTTTGTTGAGAAAAAAACATTTCCCTCTGGGGGATCTATGTACATTGCAAGGATTTTAACAAACTTTGTTGCAGATTCTAAAGAAATTATTGTTTGTTCCTCTGTGCCTCTGTGCGGAGTGGGTCTAATGGAAGTGGTTTCATAATTATCTATCAGCTGTGGCAGCTGCAGAGCTCTAATGAGGGAAGCTGCTGGATCTGCATCCCTTGAGATGTGTTCCTATTGGGAGTGTCTCACCAGAAATTACATTTTTGTTGCAGGGGATGCCATAAATCTGATTTGTATCTTAGGCAGACTTCTGGGAAAATTGGTGAGCCAATTACACAAGCAGGAAATTATGTTTCTGGGGTGTGGTCAGTACACATTCTGTGTACAGAACACCTCCAGGTAGTCATATTGCATTGCATTTTCAGAAAATTACAACAACTGCAGATTGAAAAGGAAAGGTAATTTTTAATAACATTCAATTACAATATGACTTGTGTCGCAATTGTATACGCTATAATGTTTTTTCTTTATTTGCTATTTTTTTTCCCCACGAAAGTGGAGTTACCCTTTAAAGATTAATCCTGAAATTCTGAACATAAACACGAATAAGAAAGAAGAACAAGCCCTACAAAAATAATTTCCATTTACATAGGGGAAAACATTTTAAAAATATCTTGGGATGAAATTAACATCTTCGTTAAAGAATTTATACCAAGTAAATTATATCCCACTACTCAGCGAGATTAAAATGGAAATTAGAAAGATGACAACAAGGCCAATCTCTTGGGAAGGATTGATAAATATGGGTAAAATGGTGATTTTGTCAAAAATTCTCTATAAATTGCAAATGTTACCAATTTCCTTTTTTTTTTTTTAAGACATTGGAAACAATGATATCAAGGTTCATAAGGCAGAACAAGAAATCGAGAACACGGCTCTCAGTATTGAGTAGGAATAAAACATGAGGGAGACTAGCTGCACCAGATTTTAAAAGGTACTACAAGGCTGTAGTATTAGCACAAATGGTTGAGTGGACAAAAGATAAAATGTGACAAAAGATGGGTAACACTAGAAAAAACACGAATAAGTAATATTTGGACTCTACGACAGTACAGAACGCTACATGTAAATACACACGACTTGACTAGGAATGTGTTTAGGGTTTGAAATGTAATTTATGGTCAAACAAAATGTGATTATAACTCACCGTTAATTGCAGTTATGGGGACAAATTATTTTCTACCTGGTAATGAGGCACAATTTGAGGAGTGGATTAAGGATATAAAATGCATAGATAAAAGACATAATGAAAGAAGAGAAAATATGTTCATATCAAGGAATTTAACCGCTTGCCGACCGCCGAACGACTATTTACTGTGGCGGTCAGCCCCTCACAGGCAAAGGGATGTAGTACTATGTCGCTAGCCTGTGAGGCTCTAGGGAGCGAGCGTGCGCCACCGGAGGCGCGCTCCCGCACGGTCACGGACCCCCCCCGCGCGTGTGCCCGGTGGACCCAATTTCCGTCCGGCACTCGCGATCGTCCGTTACACTGGAAGAAAGGCAGGTGGCTAATGTAAACAAACCCGCCTGTCATTCTTCCCTGTGTAAGAATGGAGATCACACGGTTCTACTATGTAGGACCGTTGATCTCTGTTCTTACACTAGTAGCCACAGCCAATCACAGTTAGAAACACGCCCCTAGGGACACACTTAACCCCTCCCTCTCCAATAAAGTTAACTCCTTCACTGCCAGTGTCATTTTTACAGTAACAGTGCATATGTATAGCACTGATTACTGCAGTAATGTCACTGGTAACCCCAAAAGTGGCAAAAATGTCAGTCAAGGGTCCGATCTGTCCGCCGCAATGTCGCAGTCCCTCAAAAAAAATCGCAGATCGCCGCCATTACTCGTTAAAAAAACCACAAAAATGACAAAAATCTTTCCCTTAGTTAGTAAACGCAATAACTTTTGCGCAAACCAATCAAAATACGCTTTTTGCGATTTTTTTTTTACCAAACATATGTAGCATAAAACAAATTGGCCTAAAATGTTAAAAAATTTAGATTTTTACATTTTTTTTTGGGAATTTCATATAAAAAAATTTGAAAAATATTGTTATTTTTGCAAAATTGATGCTCTATTTTTGTTTATAGCACATGATCAAAAAATCGCACAGGTGATCAAATACCATCAAAAGAAAGCTCTGTTTGTGGGAAAAAAAGGACGTCAAATTTGTTTAGGTACAGCGTCGCACGACCGCGTAATTGTCCGTTAAAGTCACACACTGCCAAATCGCAAAATAGGCCCTGGTCAGGAAGTGGGTAAAATCTTCTGGGGCTTAAGTGGTTAAACACAAGAGGGATTTAACCACTTCTGGACCGGAAGGATTTGCCCCTTAATGACCATGCCATTTTTTGTGATTCTGCACTGCGTTATTTTACCTGATAACTGCGCGGTCATGCAATGTTGTACCCAAATAAAATTGATGTCCCTTTTTACCCCACAAACAGGGCTTTCTTTGGTGGTATTTGATCACCTCTGCAGTTTTTTAATTATGAGCTATAAAGAAAAAAAGAGCGACAATTTTGAGGAAAAAAAGCAGTATTTTTCACTTTCTGCTATATAACATTCCAAAAAAAAAAATCATTTTTGGCCAATTTGTATTTTGCCACATGTTTTTAGTAAAAAAAAAAGCCCCACAAAGTGTATTTTGATTGGTTTGCGCAAAAGTAATAGTGTCTACAAACTAGGGGAAAGGTTTGTCATTTTTATTTATAATTTTTTTTTATTAGTAATAGCAGCGATCTGCGATTTTTAGCAGGACTGCGACATTGCGGTGGACAGATCGGACCCCTAACTGACATTTTTGACACTTTTGGGGGGACCAGTGACACTACTACAGTAATCAGTGCTAAAATATGCACTGTTACTGTAATAATGACACTAGTAGGGAAGGGGTTAACACCAGGGGCAATCAAAGGGTTAAATGTGTAGGGGGTAATTCTAACTGTGTGGGGGCCAGACTTGGTGGATGGAAACAGGGCTCCTGTGTTCCAAAATAACAGGAACTCAGGAGCCCCCTACACAGAAGTTCTGATGTTATGCCTGACTCCAAAGACGCCCAAAAAATGCCCAAAAAAATGCCTGCAAAAAGACACCTGGGCGTTTTTGTTGCAGGCGTTTTTTTGGGCATTTTTTGGGCGTCTTTGGAGTCAGGCATAACATCAGAACTTCTGTGTAGGGGTATATACACACACACACACATGTATGTATATATACACATACACATATATAGGTGTGAAAGTAGCAAAAACCTATGCTTGCGCTAATTAAATAATTAACAGGCATAGGTCTCCGCTCCTATCACACCTATATATGTGTATAAATACATATAAGTGTGTGTGTATATATACCCCTATACCGAAGTTCAGATGTTATGCCTGCCTCCAAAGACCCCCAAAAAATGCCCAAAAAAAACGCTTGCTACAAAAACGCCCATGTGTTTTTTGCAGGCGTTTTTTTTTGGGCATTTTTTGGGGGTCTTTGGAGGCAGGCATAACATCTGAACTTCTGTATAGGGATATATATATACACACACACTTATATGTATTTATACACATATATACTGCCGTACGATTGGCATTATGTACTTACTCCTATGTGAATGTGGGTGTTTTTACATAGGAAAAACAAAACTGGAGTTCTGGCGACGAGCATACCTCCATATCACCAGTATGCGGAAGTCGGACCCTGAGCTCCCCCTTGGGCAACATGTGGGTTTAGTCCATGGGGGTAAATTCCCCAAAATAAAATTCCTAATTCTGGACCGTATCCACCCCAGCTCCAGGGGAGGAGACTGGAATAAGAGTCCCCTCCAGCTCGAGCTGAGGTGGATACATTCCTTAAGAGCAACTGAGCCCCCCGGCCTTAATGGGGTGATGTCATTTAAACCATTCCTAGAGGGGTTTACCTCGGGGGGGATGGAGAAATAAATCTTCATTCTTTGATGTTACAATACTATCATAAAATCCTTTGTATATCAATTCTTTGTATATCAATTTTGTACATTAAATGTCTTTTGTATTTGCCACATTCATATTGTATTTTGCATATAAATATTATATATAACTAGTTAACTCCAGGCTGTCTTCACTGCTACGGGTGGATACCCATTTTTAGTCCACACAAAGTTTTAACCTGAGTCACTAAACAGTGACTTTTACAATTCAGTGAGCATTCGTTTTGACCATCAATTATAATGTCATGCAATGCGGACTGATCTATTCTATGTTTGTGTATGCCCCCTGTCTCCTCCCCTGTGACCACCCCGGCACGGGGAGACAGACCGCCAATCGGCGTTCACTGTCAGTGGCCGGCTCCACCCGTCTCCGCCTCCTGCAGACGCGGGACGATCCGACCAATCGGAAACCAGATACAGGCATCTGCTTCCGGCTCCGTGACCCTTGCCGGTGGAACGCGGACGCCACTTCCGCGCACATCGGCGTCATGACGTCCGTCATGCGCACTTCGTTTGGTGGGGTGGTCCTGGCGTCCACGATCCAGGAAGCCCCTCATTAGGGACACCAGCTGCCGATCGTTCCACCTGATTCAAGGTAACATTTAAGCGCTATACACTTCCAACATAACCTTTGTGCTATTCAGATTGTGCTGGTAGATCCTTTGTGGCATCTCTCTCCCTCCTTTGCCGTACAGGTAACTATTATTTCTATTTGCTTATGGGGCACATTGGACCCCTTGGTGATCCTTAACTGCAAAGTAAATTATTTTGTAGTTCAATTGGATCTCACAATTGATATACCTCATTTATCCTATATATCCTTTCTTTAGTTGGCCCACACTGCTAGTACCTTGGTGTCCAATCCGTCTGGGACTTCAGGTGACCACAGTGGCTTGGAGGCACGGGGGCTTATTTAGATCTGCTGATACGGCTAAACCCAACATACAGGTCACTTACATGACCTATAGGATATATACAACAATAATGTGGATCCACAAATGCGGTGAACCAGCTTGCTTTTAACTATTCTACAGGCTATATAATACACTGCAAGAACAACCATGTAAGTGTTTTCTCTCAACATAGACATGTTTATAAGTGTTTCTCTCTAAAAACAAATATGTTATAATTTATATATCTGCACTATGCTGTTTTTGTATACATATAATACATGAAATGCTAAAAGAACGTTATCATGGTGTACAGTGTTGTAATTATATTATTATTCTGTTGTCAGAACACTTCCAAAAGAGAAACGCCCTTGAAGAAGGAAAAAGTTATTTTCCGAAATATATCGGTCTCAGGTTCCTGTCATCCACATGGTTATGGTTCTATTCTTGCCTTTTTATTGCCTGTGATTTTATTGTTTATACCTATACTTTTGTCACTTTAATAAATATCATTTTCTGCATATATTTTTGAATTGTCTGTAAATTTGTGCCTAAAAAATCCCACACTCAGGGGAATTTTTCCTGTGTTATACACATATATAGGTGTGATAGGAGCGGAGACATATGCCTGTTAATTATTTCATTAGCGCAAGCATAGGTTTCTGCTACTTTCACACCTATATATGTGTATGTGTATATATACATACATGTGTGTGTGTGTATATATACCCCTACACAGAAGTTCTGATGTTATGCCTGCCTCCAAAGACGCCCAAAAAATGCCCAAAAAAACACTTGCTACAAAAACGTCCAGGTGTCTTTTTGCAGGCCTTTTTTTGGGGCATTTTTGGGGGTATTTGGAGGCAGGCAAAACATCTGAAATTCTGTATAGGGGTATATATACACACACACTTATATGTATTTATACACATACACACATATAGGTGTTATAGGAGCGGAGACCAATGCCTGTTAATTATTTCATTAGCGCAAGCATAGGTTTCTGCTACTTTCACATCTATATATGTGTATATATACATACATGTGTGTGTGTGTGTGTATATACCCCTACACAGAAGTTCAGATGTCATGCCTGACTCCAAACATGTCCTCAAAAAAGCCCAATAAAACGCCTGCAACAAAAAGCCGGGTGACCGGGGAGAAGCCACCATCCTGTTCTATAAGTGTTCTAAGAGAAACGATCTTTTCTCTATAGCGGTCACCCTGACATGGAAGGGTTTTGTCACCCTGCCATAGCAGTCAGAGTCAGTTAACCCTACACTACACTACGGTCACCCTGGCACTTAACACTTTCCCTACAGAAACTAAATTATTAAATCTAACTATAGTGGAAAATAGTACCCTAACTACACTAGATATCCCTTTCCTCACACTAATAATTGCTAAATGACACTTTGAGAGCAGAAGTAACAGAACTGCTTCCACTCTCTTCCATGTCCCTGTATAAAAATGCTAGAGATTTGGCGGGGCTATCTTATATACTGGGGGGCATATTCACTAATGATTGGCCTCTGGACCCCCTAGTCACTCCAATCACATTCCTAGCATTCTCCTGCCCCCTTAATTGGCTTTTACTGATGGTTCTGGTCCAATCACGGGCTTTTAAAGCCCAGTTCCTGTCCCATTGCATTTTTGTCGGTTCTGGTTGCCGAATTCCGAACTTTTTCAGCAAAAAGTTCGGAATTCGGCCGAATTTCGAACAGTCAATGTTTGGGTCGAACCGATGGTCGACCCGAACCATTCGATCATCCCTAGACTTTAAGTGGTTAATGATATTGAATGAATGGCGATATTTGCAGCTAAGACATTTTGTGACAACATTACTTTAACCTATCAGATCAGAGGAGAACTATCTCCCTTTTTTAATGTCTTTGTAATTCCCAGACAATTTCAAAGCATTATATTTCTCAGATCTTTAAAATTCTCACGGAGAGCGAATCCATTGTAAGATGGGAATAAGAACTGGGAACAAGTTTGAAAGAGCAACAATTATATAAGGTTCTAAGAGCCATTCACGGCTTGGCCAGGGACATTAATACGATAGGAATGAACTATAAATGTCTGGCTAGGGGGTATATAACCCCAGTTAAAGCACAGAAATATTAACCGGAGAAATCCTTACTATGCTGGAGGGGGTGTAACTTGAAGGGCACGATGGCACATATATGGTAGATACTGGATTTTTGGCAAAAGGTATGACAATATATAGGGGAGATTGCGGAAACAGAGATTGCTGATGACCCATGTTTTTTTCTATTTCATAGCACAAATAGCTCAATAAAACAATATAAGAAAACAATAGTACCATATTTAATGAATGCAGCAAAAGGGATAATTCCAAAAAAATGGTTGGACCCTGAGAGTCCTACGATGAGGGAATGGTTTAAAAGAATTGAGTACATATGTAAACTGGAATATCTGAGTAGTAGTAGTGAGGACTAAATAGAGAGATTTTCCACTACTTGGAAGAGATGGGAAGAGTTTAAGAAAATTAGGTAATATACATGATATGAGAAGAACAAGGGAGGTTTGGGGAGATACAGAGACTGAGGAAAGGTGAGGGGCAAGAAAGGAGAAAGTGGCCAAACAGAGAGGAGGGGAGAAGGGGAGGATTTTTTGTATATGTATTGTTGAATATGTGAATTATTTTTTTGTTTATGGAAAACCAAATAAAGGGAAAAAAAGAGGGACCTGCTCATAGGACCTTACAATCTAAAAGAGAGGAACAATGGGTACAAAAGGTTAAAACGGGGGAAGGGGGGGTGAGCTGATGGAAATATTAAAAGTTCAGTTAGTTGGAGGTGTCATAGGCTTCCCTGAAGAGATGAGTTTTCATAGATCACCTAAAGGTAGCCAGAGTAGATAGCCAGACAGATTGTGGCAGAGAGTTCCAGGGAATGGGAGAGGCTCCGGAGAAGTCCTGGGGACGAGCATTGTAGGAGGAGAAAAGCAAGCTTAAGAGCAGGAAATCTTGAGAGGAGCAGAGAGGATGGTTTGGGTGATATTGGGAGACAAGGTTGATGAAGTAGCTCAGGTCAGAGTTGTGAAGGGCTTTGCATGTTGTTGTTAGTATTTTAAATTTAATTTGCTTGGCAATTGGAAGCCAGTGGAAGGATTGGTGGATAGGCGTGGCACATACTGAGTAGTTGGTAAGGTAGATGAGTCTGGCAGCAAAATACATGATAGACTGAAAAGGTGATAGCCTATGGAGAGGTAGGCTTATGAGAAAGAAGTTGCAATAGTCAAGGCGAGAGATAACAAGGGCGTAAATGAGAAGCTTGATGGTTTCATTAGTCAAAAAGGGGTGAATTTTGTTATGGAGGTGAAATCTACAAGCTTTTGAAAGCAATTGGATTTGGAGCTGGAAGGACAGGTCAGAGTCTAGAATTACACCTAATACCCTGGCATGGGAGCTGTTGCATTATTGATCTTGATGGAAATGTCATAGGGGGGGTATGGGCGGGGGGGGGGTATATTATAAGTTCGCTTTTAGAGATATTTAGTTTAAGGAAGTGGTGCGACATGCATATTGAAATGTCAGTGAGTACGTTAGTAATATATGATAAGAAATGTTGGTGGGTGAGGCGTTGCTAAAACAGTAATGTGTGGCTCATAGTAATAAAATGCATGCTATATATAAAACATATACCAATATTCAAATGCAAAATCACAGTAATTAAACACTTAAAAAACATGTGATTTGAACCAATAATGGTGACTCAGTGAAACAGTGACATTTGCACACAAGCAATATAATAAAAATCCTTCAATTTGAACCAATAATAGTGACATTGCAAAAGTGACAGGTGCTGCTGAGTGTCGGTACTAGTGCCGGTCAAACTTCTGGTGAACTAGCAAGCACCAGCGGCCTAGTACCTTGTGATAGTTAAACCAGCACTGTAGTAACCCTTGGTGACGTGGCAAGTCCCATTAATGCAGTTCAAGCTGGTGCGGTGGCTAGCACAAGTAGAGTCCAAGAATTGGAAGACCGGCCCATAGAGCCGAAGTGTCCTTCCTGATTCACTTGCAAATTGTGATTGGGAGCCCATCACTTCTGCAGCGCCTGTACTTCCCTCATTCACTGTCCAACCCAGAAATTCAGGTGGAGACAGCCAAATTTCTCGCCTTGGTTTTAATGAGCTGTTTTTCATGGAAGTTCTGTACAGATCTATTGTGGACCAAAGCAATTTATATGCAGATCAATTTATTGTCGCAAATCCAAATTTGACCCTTGCCAGAAAGTTTTCATGGAAACGTATCACTGTTTCTGAATTTAGAACGTTTCTGGGCCTATCCCTCACCATGTGCATTACGCCCAAGTTTTCTGCTGCCATGGCCAGGACTAGATACGAGCAAATCTTGCTGTTCATGTATTTTAATGACATTGAGACGCCTCCGTGGAAGCCTATTGGGGAGAAACGCCGCGTCAGAAGGAGGAGGAGCCGCGCCGCCACTCACTACACCGCTGGTATTGTACTGCAGACAATCCGCGGATATCGATGGCTACAGGCACTTTTTTTCAAGATTGATGTAAGTGTATTTTACCTTATACAAATAAATTTACTTGGGGATAATGCACTATTTGTGGCCTTCCTTGCTCTTTTCTCATATGTGGAATTGCTATGGATGCTAAACTGAGTGCAAGTGTCAAGAGAAACCCTTCCATCACTGCAAGTACAGGGAGAAAGGAATGATTTAAAACGCCCTTCATTCCTTTATATCTGGTAAGGGGCCACCTGTTTACTTGGTGAAGGTACAACCGATTCACCCTGAGCTTTTTGAGGTGTTATCAGAGGTTTCTTTGGAACGATTATCACATATATGCCCTTTTCATCTTTCACTCTGGTAAGAAGTATATTCAAGAGGTGGTGGGAAACTGTCACAACCTTGCTGAAATCACTTCATCAACAGTTTAATTCTTCACATTTTCTACACCTGGATTTTTCTTTGGAAAAAAATCGGAATTTGTTCAGCACCTGTTTGGATACTAATACCCTTTTGTTCAGCACTTGTTTGGACATTAATCACTTCTCTTTTTGTTCAGCACTTGTTTGGACTTTAACACTTTGTGGACTTTTCATTAATTGCTTTGTTTATATGTCAATGTTCATTATCAGCTAATTGTTTATTTAAACATCATATCACTATACTTATTTCCACACATTGGATCTTTGGTAGCAGCACACCACAATTATCAGCACACTTTCTTTCATTTTCATATGTACAGAACAAACAGAGTTCAATCATCTGTGCCGTGACACAGTTACCAAATCAGCTAGTCGGCATAGGATAAGCCAGTGGGTAGTGGTTCAGAACAGGTGATCCCGACGTGTTTTGAAATCTGTTTGTGATTTCTTCTTCAGGGGAAGTAGCATAGGAATGTCTGTTATTAAAAATATTTAGTGCAAAAAAATGGACCCATTGGAACGCAAGCCGGATTTACCTCCGCTCGCCACTCTGCATGGTTTCACTGATTGTCACGGACAGTATTGCAATAGATCCTTGCTAGATCCTGCTGAAACTTTGTCATATTACTATTTTGGGAATAAACTTCGATGTACAATCGATGTACAATATCACACTATCTGGAGCCTTTATCTTCTTTTCATATTGACACCACGAGCTGCCTTGTGAACTGCGAGGAAGGAAAAATCATTAGCAGCATAGGAGGACCTTAAAGGGAACTTGCCATTCAAGCTTGATTGGTCTCAGTGCTGTAAGGTACAGTAAAACCTTGGTTTGAGAGTAACTTGGTTTGAGAGCGCTTTGCAAGACAAGCAAAATTTTTTATTAAATTTTGACTTGATATACAAGCGATGTCTTGATATACAAGTATTGCGTCATGTCACAACCGAGTATTAAATGGAGGCATCTCTAAGTGTAGCAATATGGTTACATTTAATGAAGGTACAATATTTAGCAACTCACATGGTTGATGTTTAAAACAGGTACATCTGGGGTAAAGCTGTCCACATAGACCATCCTCCACACTGCCATCTATGTCACCCCTTCCACACTTTGCTCCACGGGTGCTTCAAGCCTCGCTTTCAGATCGCTTTACTGCTGGGAAGTCTTCTCGGTCACGATTGCAGACTGACAGCGGTGAGAGCCGGCTGAGCGGAAGATGGTCTATGACTGTGCACAGCTTTACCCTGGATTACCCTGGATGAGTGCATACTTAGATGTGCCTCTTTATCATCAACCATGTGAGTTGCTAAATGTTGTAACTTTATAAAATGTAACCATATTGCTACACTTGGAGGCGCCTCTCTTCTCTTCTATACTCTGTAGCTCCTGCTGGATTTTGCTTCTAATCCCTTTGTGAATGGACACTTTATGGTTATCACATTGCTATAATCTTTGTATATAGACTATAAACTGAAAGATTTATGAATAAATGGTTGTGGAACGAATCATCTGAGTTTCCATTATTTCTTATGGGGAAATTTGCTTTGATATAAGAGTGCTTAGGATTACAAGCATGTTTCCGGAACCAATTATGCTCGCAATCCAAGGTTTTACTGTATATGAGACCCACTACATCTGGTAAGTTACCCATTTTATAAATTGCTGCATGGGAAGAAGGCATCTAGCACCTGCACTTTTATCAGTCACCGTTTGAGTTTTATGAAAGCACCTGCACAAAAAGTTTCTTAGGAAAAGAACTATCACGGAACTTTGGAAATAATTTATAATATATATATTTTTATATTTTTCATATTTTTGATATTTTTGATATTTACATATAATTATATATTTATCTTTGTAATACAAGATGGTCTTGAATTAATTTATGTATGGATTTGTAGGAATTTGGTATTGGATTGGCACATAATTTTGCACATTTGCACATATATTTGTATTTTAAAAATTGCACAATTTTATGTTTTATTACCTTAGCAAGCGCGGTAGATAGCCCTATTTTTAGGACTATTTTTCCTCAACAAAAAATATATTGTATATTGATGGTATATTGAATGGTTTGCACAAAAGTTATCACAATTACAAACTAGTGGAAAGATTTAGATCTTTTTTATTTTTTCTACTAGTAATGGTGGTGATTAGCGGTTTTTAGCGGGACTGCGACATTGCGGCGAACAGATTGGACACATAACTGACATTTTTGACACTTTTGGGGGGACCAGTGATGTTACTACAGTAATCAGTGCTAAAAATATGCACTGTTACTGTACTAATAACACTGGCGGGGAAGGGTTTAACACCAGGGGGGTGCTTTCTAACTGTGAGGGGGATGGGCTTTCTGCATGAACACAGGGACCTGTGTTTTTAAATAAGAGGAACACAGAATCCCTGTGTTCATAACTGACAAAACAGCGGTCTTCAGTGTTTACAACAGCAGACCGTTGTTCTGTCTCCACAGGGAGCAATCGCGGGTGCCCGGAGGCAATCGCGGCTGCTGGACCTGCTGATTGGCTTCCCCTGTGGTGAATGGGTGCGCGCGCCCCCGCTAGCTGTCCCACAAAGTGACATACAGTTACATTGTTTCGCGGGACAGAGCTGGCCTGCCACAGTAAAACTGCGTCGAGCGGTCGTTAAGAGGTTAAGGGGTAAAACCTTCTGGTCCTTAAGTGGTTAATAGAGCATACTATCGAGGTACCATAGATAAAAACACCTAATGTTTTTTAAATGTTAAGCAACCAAAAATGCCAACTCTTTATGTCCTCCCTAAGGTTCATAAAAATGCTTGGGCACCCCCTGGCAAACTCATTGTGTCTGCCTGACCGAAAAAACAAGTCAATTGGTTGATGAATATTTACATCCTTATGTTACATCATTAGCTTCATATGTCAAAGATACGATTGATCTTTACCTTTTGCTGATATGCATGTTCCAAGTGAAGCCTTACTGGTCACTGTAGACGTATAGACATAAAGGCATTGTACAATTCATTTCCTCTTGATTTTGGTATACATGTTGTGGAACTATTTCTATCAGAGAGAGGTCATTCAACAAACGAATACAATTGATTCGTTATTGCATTTAATTTTGACACATAATGTATTTATGTATATTTCAATGCTCCCACTACCTCGAGGTGCAGAGTATTGCTATAGGAACCCGTTGTGCCCCCTTCTATGCAAATCTGTACCTGGGGGGTGAGAGAATTATCTCTTCTCAAAAGTTGATTTACAAAATGATCTCAATAATGTTATTACATGACATTCATTAATCAATTACTTTTTTATAATTTGGGGCGGTACCAAACAAGCATTAGAGGCCTTTCTATCTAAAATGTCCTATAACTCATGACGAATATTTACATCCACATGTAGGGATGAGCTTTGAGTTTGATTCAAATGTAAGTTTGATTCGAACATCAGCATTTGTGTGTTCACTGAACACACAAACAAATGGGGCCGTTCACAGTGAGTTCACCTGCCGCCGCACCCGGAAAATAGAAATAAAATACAAAACATGCTTCCGCCTCTTGAGATGCCACCAGTGTAATGAGCTGCTGGAGCTGTGACAGCTCTTTTATAGGACAGGTGCGGGGAAACCACACCGCCCGGTGGCACCGCCCCTTCTGACGACATCAGTAATTTATTTACTGCACCTGAGCAGTGCATTATGGGGTGCTGGATTGTGAATCTGACGTCAGACTCCTATAAAAGATCTGTCAAACTCAAACAGCTCATTACGCAGGAGGCCCCTTGAGAAGCAGGAACTTATTTTTATTTTTTTCTATGTTTCAGATGCGGCGGGCGATGATGGATTTACATCGGGGGACACTATTTTTTATTTTAATTTTTTAGCAAAGAACTTGTCAAAAACTGGCTTTTGTCTTTATTTTTTTGTACACTTTTTGGTGAATGGGTAGGGGTATGATGTACCTGATATCCATTCACATAGGGGGGGGGGGGATGGGATCTGGGGGCCCCTTGTTGAAGGGGGCTTGCAGATTCTGATAAGTCCCCCATCCGCAGACCCCCACAACCACAGCCCAGGGTTGTCGGGAAGAGACCCTTTTCCCCATCAACATGGGGACAAGGTGCTTTGGGGAGCACCCCAAAGTGCCCTCCCCATGTTGAGAGCAAGTGGCCTGGTATGGTTCAGGAGGGGGGGGGTGTGGGGATATGGGTTATTGGGTATGGATACGGATATGGGTTTTGGGGGGGACCCCATGCCATTTTTATCTGTGTTGCTGGTAGCCAACAATACATTACAGCCACGACCACGTTTAAATTACATTTTTTCCTTTAGAAATGTTAGTATTGCTGCAGCAGGCTACATACATCACACAAATGTGCCACTTTACAAGCACATTAAGAGGACCCCTCCCCCCACCCACCCCCCCAGGCATGATATTTAAAGGAATTTTTCATTTTTATTGTTTCACTTTAAGCATCATTAAAATCACTGCTCCTTTAAAAACAATTGTTTTAAAAAAAATTGCATTGGTATATGTCCCCCAGGGTAGTACCCAGGTCCCCATACACTTTTTTGGGCAATAACTTGCATTTAAGCCTTTAAAATTATGACTTTTTATTTTTCATGTTCGAGTCCCATAGACTTCAATGGAGCTCGCATGTTCTAACAAACTTTTCCCCTGTTCACGGTGTTCTGATGTGAACCGAACCAGGGGTGTTCGGCTTGTCACTATCCACATGTTACATCATTAGCTTTGTATGTCAAAGGTATGATTGATCTTTAACTTTAGATGGTATGCATGTTCCAAGTGGAGCCTTACTGGTCGCTGTAGATGTAGAGGCATTGTTCAATTCAATTCCTCATGATTTTGGTGTACAAGTTGTGGAACAATTTCTATCAGAGAGAGGTCATCCAGCAAACAAAAACAGTTGATTCGTTATCGAGTTATTGCATTTCATTTTGACACGTAATGTATTTCTTTTTCGATGATCCCACTACCTCCAGGTACAAGGTGTTGCTTTGGGGACCCATTGGGGGGGGGGGGGGAAGCGTTATCTCTTCTCAAGAGAAGATTTACAAAATGACCTCGCTAATAGGATTACATACCATTGATTTATCAATTACATTTTTTTTTTATTTGGGGAGGTACCAAACAAGTATTGTAGGCCTTTCTATCTAAAATGTCCTATAACCTGTACAATCTCAAATTAACTAATAATTCACACCCACAATCTTTCACTTTTTCAGACTTCACAATTTACATTAATGATGATGGAAGAATTGGCTTATCCCTCTTTAGGAAACCTACAGCAGGAAATACCATTCCCCATGCAACTAAAGTAGTTCCCACCCAAAACCATTAGTTTCCATTGTTTCCATTATCCCTTACAACCAGTATCTAAGGATACAAAGAAATTGTACCAATTTCTCAGACTTCGAAACAGAAACCAGACCAAAGAAACCAGCGCATTGCAATCAATTACAAAGATGCTATAGTTGAACTTGTTTGAAAATTGAATTAATCAATCAATTAATCAATCAATCAAAACCACATCAAAAAGTTTCTACCACTAGAATTATTACGTGCTTCACTGGTAAACATCAAAAAGTAAACACTATTTTAAGCAAGTATTGGTACTTATTACCAGCTGATGGGACAGTTTTAAAATACATTGGCCAAAATCCTCAAATTACATATGAAAGGTCTTAATCACTGAGGGATTGCCTAGTACAAAGTCATTATGTGAAAAAAAAGAAGGAATAGTTAGAACTCCCCAGACAGGTACTGCCCCATGTGGTAAATGTCAATTCTGCCATTTCGTACCATGCATTGATATCATTAACTTGCCTAATGGCAAAAAATATAAACCCAGATTTTTTGCAAATTGCCAAACTATTGGTGTAGTGTACCTCATGCAATGTTCCTGTGGAGCGTTTTATGTAGGCAAAACTAAGCGTGCTTACTGTTCCCAAATAGAGTGTTTTGTTTGGTTTATGAAAGCACCAGTACAATGAATGGGGATGCCTCAGCTTGGCCGTACATACGCCCAGGGCACCTGGCTTAGGGGTCCCCCAGTTAAACCAATGGGTATTTGGGGGAGTCCCCTACCCTTTGTTGACTTGTGCACCGTACTTCTTTCCCTACCAACATCAGGCACCCCTTACTTTGGGCCTCCTTTTGATAACTGACACCTTCAATTCTAATCCTTCTAAATATCTATATATACATCGTTATTTTTTGACTATTTGGGGGCAGATGACTTTTTGAGTAATTTGACCCCTTTTAAATAAAAATTATTCATTACGATTGATGTTTATAAGTTTTGGTTTCATAATCACAAGAGTTCTCTCCAGCCCTGGGGCAAACAGAACTTGAACACTCACCACAGCCCTGCCCCCTCTGCAATAGTGGAGTTCATTAGAGCTTCACAGGTTGCCACTGGAGTCCTCTTCCACTTCTCCATGATGACATCACAGAGCTGGTGGATGTTAGAGACCTTGTACTCCTCCACCTTCTATTTGAGGGTGCCCCACAGATGCTCAATAGGGTTTAGGTCTGGAGACATGCTTGACCAGTCCATCACCTTTACCCTCACCTTCTTTAGCAAGGTAGTGGTCACCTTGGAGGTGTGTTTGGGGTATTTATCATGTTGGAATACTGCCCTGCAGCCTAGTCTCAGAGTCATGTTCTGCTTCAGTATGTCATAGTGCATGTTAGCATTCATGGTTCCCTCAATGAACTGTAGCTCGCCAGTGTTGGCAGCATTCATGCGGCCCCAGACCATGACACTCCCACCACCACTGTAGGCAAGACACACTTGGTTGCCGCCGCACACGCTTGACACCATCTGAACCAAATAAGTTTATCTTGGTCTCTTTAGACCATGAGACATGGTTCCAGTAATCCATTTCCTTAGGCTGCTTGTGTTCAGCAAACTGTTTGCAGGCTTTCTTGCGCATCACATCTTTAGGGACGACAGCCATGCAGACCAATTTGATGCAGTGTGGTGGTCTGAGCAACGACAGGCTGACTCCCACCTCTTCAACCTCTGCAGCAATACTGGTAGCACTCATACCTCTATTTACCAATGACAACCTCTGGATATTAAGCATGTGAAGTCAATTTATTTGGTCGACCATGGCGAGGCCTGTTCTGAGTTGATACCTGTCCTGTTAAACCGCTGTATGGTCGTTGGCCACCGTGCTGCAGCTCAGTTTCAGGGTCTTCTCATAACCTAGGCTATCTTTACGTAGAGCAACAATTCTTTTTTTCAGATCCTCAGAGAGTTGCCATGAGTTGCCATGTTAAACTTCTAGTGATCAATATGAGAGAATGAGAGCAATAACACCAAATTTAACAAACCTGCTCCCATTTACACCCGAGACCTTGTAACACTAACAAGTCACATGACACCAGGGAGGGAAAATGGCTAATTGGGTCCACTTTGGACATTTTCACTTAGGGATGTACTTACTTTTATTGCCAGCAGTTTAGACATTCATGGCTGCGTGTTGAGTTATTTTGAGGGGACAGCAAATTTACACTGTTATACAAGCAGTACACTCACTACTTTACACTGTAGAAAAGTGTTGTCCCATGAAAAGATATATTAAAATATTTACAAAAATTCGAGGGGTGTACTCATTTTTGTGAGCTGCTGTATGTATCATCGGTATATTATACTAGAAAGTCTGTGCATCTTTTGTGCCTGTGTACCTATGTAGATATAAAATATGAAGGAAAAAATTGATCTCAATGGAGGATTGTAGAGAGCATGTGGTTTTTAATCAGCTTGGCAAATCTTTTTAGCCTAAAGGCGGTTTAGCTGCTGTCTCCCTAAAGAATGACAGACATGGAAATGTAGTCCACCTAAAACTACAATGGCAAATTCAATTTCACTGGTCATAAAATTATATGTCCTCTTTCAACATTTTCTTTTTTTTTTTCAATTTTATCCAGTTGAGAAGATTTCACAAGGTCTGCAATCCATCTCTCTTCCTTTCTGCTTTGCGCTGCTCTTGGCATTTTTCTCCAGCTAGGAAATTGGATGACATTGTACTTTGGGTCGCTGGTCAGAAGTATGATGGAGCTTTGATCTATAAGGTGCTACTGCTGTCTACAAGCTAAAACTGCAAAGAGGAATGAGTATTTCAAAACAATCTTTAAATGTTTGGTAAAGTATGTTGCTTTGAAGATCAATTTCTCTTTATTTTGTTTTACTATTGATACATGCAGTAATTTCAGTTTGACATATGAAAGAATCTGGAAATTAGGTCTTAATTATTTTTGTTTAAGCTAACTTATGAAAAAATGTTCATGCGCTGCCTATTTAGCTTTAGAAACAGCAAATGAAGGACACAACCTGATATAATAGGCACCACATCCCAATAATACTAATGGAACCACATAGACAACCAAAGGCGACTTAGAGGTGTAAATTGATAAAAAAGATTGAGTGTTCTATGCAGGAACAATGTTGTGGGTCCTAACAAATTTCGGAACTGTTTTATGCTTCTTCAGGAGGGTTATTGTAGCAGGGAATGTAACACAATTTCGGGTAATATGCCCACAATTTCATAAACCACAAGACAATAATGATACATATGATACAATGATACAAATTCAGTATGCATGTGGTGTTGCATTTAGGGAGAAAAGGATTTACAGACAAAAAATCTATAGTTGCCCTAGAAAAATCAATAGTCTCAAAAAACACTAGAGGGGAATTGTGGATGGCAAGATGAAAACTCTATGAATCAATTCCATACCGTTGCATGTCATATGACATCCTGGGCTTTGAGTGGGGATATCTGAATGATACTTGCAGCTGCAGGCATCATTCAGATTTATTTTTTTTTCGCTGGCGATTCTATTCAACATAAGAACAATCATAGCTGCTGTTCAGTCACTTGATTGTTCTTACAGGGGGCAGGAGGGGACGTCCCCCCTCCTGCCGCCCTCCGGTGCTTCTACCGGCTCACTCGTGTGATTAGTGAGCCAAAGAAGGAATCTGCCAGTGCCAGAAGTACACCGTAGAGAATTCTGAATCCTCGGCAATTTCTATGACTCTCAGAGGCCTGGGCGTGATGGTATGACCTCACACCCTGCCTGGCAGTTGTCAATTCTGCCGTGATCTCAGCTGGATAACAAAGATCATTTTTTTAATTTTTTTTATTTCAGGCTTTCCAGCAAGTAGGAGAGAACTGAGGTCTTATTGAGCCCGTATCTCTCCATAAAGTGGACCTGTCATGCACTATTCCTATTACAAGGGATGTTTAGATTCCTTGTATTAGGAATAAAAGCAATCCAAAAAAGAAAAATAAAATTAAAGGGAAAGTATAAAAAAAAAAAATAAAAATAAAATAAACAATAAAAGAAAAAAAAAATACATTTAATGTGCTCCCGTTCCCATGTGCTTGCACGCAGAAGTGAAAGCTTATGTATGCCGCCCCCACATATGTAAACAGCGTTCAATCCACACATGTGGGGTATTGCTGTGAATGATAGAGCGAGAGCAACAATTCTAGCCTTAAGCCCCGTACACACGTACCGATCGTCGGCCGACCGATCGGCCGCCTTTTGTCCCCGGGCTGTCGTGTCCGCTGAAAAGTGCAAAAGACTGTACACGAATTTTGTCCGCCGACTGCAGAAGTGATGTCATGTGATGGTTAACTTTCCCTGTGTTTTTTCTTTTCTGAGCATGCCCAGTCTTGCAAATCTGCTGTCTGTCAGCCGAATTCTGGTTCGGCATACAAAAATTTTAATGCTTGCACGACAGATTCTGTTCGGCTGAAAGTGCGCTGTCGGCTGTTGGAAGCATCATACTAACAAGCTGAAAATCGGCCGATCGGTCGTCGGCCGAATCTTTTCGGCCGACAATCTGCACTTGTGTACGGGCCTTAAGACCTTGAAATTTTTGAGATGTTTAAGTGCCCAATTTCACGAATGTTTGCAATTTTAAAGCCTGACATGTTAGGCATCTATTTACTCAGCGTAACATCATCTTTCACATTATACAAAAAAAATTGGCTAACTTTAGTGTTCTGGTTTTTTTAATTCAAGAAACAGGTTTTTTTTTTTCAAAAAAAGAAAACATGTTTTGAAAAATGTGTAACATAAAAAGTTGCAATGACTGCCATTTTATTCCCTTGGGTCTCTGCAAAAAAAAAAAAAAAAAAAACACACATATATTATGTTTGGGGGTTCTGAGTAATTTTCTAGCAAACAAAATTATGATTTTTACATGTAGGAGCGGAGTGCCAGAATTGGCCCGGTATGGAAGTGGTTAATTAGACCATGACCTGATAAATACAGAAAAAAAGGAAAAAAACACTCATTTTTTTAAATGCTTAGGGGGCTATGTGATGATGAAAACTTGATTGTAAATTAAGGGTAAGATTTATATGTCTGGATGACAGATTTCCTTAAGCTTAATTACTTGAAATGAGCAGTCAACTAAGGGATGGAAAACCCATAGATAAAGCTTGAGGTACATCTGTTCACTGTAAGAAAATAAAGGAAAGAATATAGTTATAAATTCAAAACCATATACTGTACATAAATAGAATCCACCCCGATATGTATGAAGAAAAAAAAGGGAATAAAAAATGGCCAAGAACTAACCTGCAGCTAAATTATGCCAAGGGCTCCAAACCATATAAAATTGTCCACAGAATTTGTAGCGATATTCCAAGGCAGCTCCAGGTAATGTAAAAATACTCCTTTATATAGATAACTAGACATTAAGCCCGTTAAATTAACGGGCGCTAGAACATATGGCTGACTGAGCGGCTCTCGCTTATCTCTTTTTTTTTCTAACAACGCGAGAGCCGCATGACATAGCCAGCTCTGCACATAGCGTCCCTGTTGCCCTAGCAAGAGACACGCACAGAGCTGACGGAGCGGTTCTCGCGTGCGAGCGCATACAGGGGAATGCGGGGCTGCGCGCATGGTGCAGGGGAACGTGGGGCTGCGCGCATGGTGTAGGGGAATGCGGGGCTGCGCGCATGGTGCAGGGGAATGCTGCGGGGCTGCGCGTATGGTGCAGGTGAATGCTGCGGGGCTGCGTGCATGGTGCAGGGGAATGCTGCGGGGCTGCGCGTATGGTGCAGGGGAATGCTGCGGGGCTGCGCGCATGGTGCAGGGGAATGCTGCGGGGCTGCGCGCATGGTGCAGGGGAATGCTGCGGGGCTGCGCGCATGGTGCAGGGGAATGCTGCGGGGCTGCACGCATGGTGCAGGGGAATGCTGCGGGGCTGCGTGCATGGTGCAGGGGAATTAAGGGCTACGCGCATGGTGCAGGGGAATGAGGGGCTGCGCGCATGGTGCAGGGGAATGCTGCGGGGCTGCGCGTATGGTGCAGGTGAATGCTGCGGGGCTGCGCGCATGGTGCAGGGGAATGCTGTGGGGCTGCGCGTATGGTGCAGGGGAATGCTGCGGGGCTGCGCGCATGGTGCAGGGGAATGCTGCGGGGCTGCGCGCATGGTGCAGGGGAATGCTGCGGGGCTGCGCGCATGGTGCAGGGGAATGCTGCGGGGCTGCACGCATGGTGCAGGGGAATGCTGCGGGGCTGCGTGCATGGTACAGGGGAATTAAGGGCTACGCGCATGGTGCAGGGGAATGAGGGGCTGCGCGCATGGTGCAGGGGAATGCGGGGCTGCGCGCATGGTGCAGGGGAATGCGCATGGTGCAGGTGGAATGCGCGCATGGTGCAGGGGGAATGCGGGGCTGCGCGCATGGTGCAGGGGAATGCGGGGCTGCACGCATGGTGCAGGGGAATGCGGGGCTGTGCGCATGGTGCAGGGGAATGCGGGGCTATGCGCATGGTGCAGGGGAATGCAGGCATACTGCAGGAGATGCGGTGCTGCAGGCATGGTACAGGAGTACCATGCCTGCAGCACTGCATCTCTTGTAGTATGCCTGCAGCCCCGCATAATGGCAGGCAGTGCAGTAGTGGAGGAGTCTCACTTACCTGTTCCTGATATGTGCTGGGGAGGATGGGGGAGCTCCTCGGTGTCGGAGGCCGGGTCCCGGTATTGGGGGGTCACCCCCGATAATGGTGCGGTGTGAGGGCCGTTGTACTGCCGATAGTTTCAGCCACCTTTCTAAATTTGTATGTGCTGGGGAGGCGGGAGGCGGAGTTCCGATCGCTTGCCTTGGATTTAAAAATGGCGCCACCCGGCGCCAACACGTCATTGCGTATGCGCCGCCGCTCGGGAAAGCTCGAATACGTTCGGCTATTTCCGGAAATAGCCGAACGTGTACGGCTTTTACCGAGCAGCGGCACATGCACAGTGATAGCGGCACATGCACAGTGATATGTTGGCGCCGGGTGGCGCCATTTTTAAATCTAAGGCAAGTGATCGGAACTCCGCCTCCCGCCTCCCGCTGCCTCCCCAGCACATACGGAACTCGGAACGGTGGTTACTGAAGCTATCGGCAGTACAACGGCCGTCACACCGCACCATTATCGGGGGTGACCCCCCAATACCCGGCCTCCGACACCGAGGAGCTCCCTTAGCCTACACAGGTCAGTGCCCGCCCCCAACCCGCCCCCAGTCCCAACGGCTGTCCCTGGTGCACATGCCCAGTAGTGCAATATCACGGACACAGGGAAATCTAGAGTCTGGACGCAGGGACAGTTGTATTTTATTAATATAGATTATATAGATAATTGCTGGCAAAAAAGGGACGGTGGGCGGGTATGCCTCCACGCATACTTTGACCTGCAATTTCTGTGCATGCTCGAAGATCATCAGAAGGCCAGCACATTTTATGACCATCTTCCCGATCAGAAGAATCCCAAGTCAGGAGTGTTGCAGAAGGCATCACGCCACCCAGCAACAACCGCACTAGACACCGAACTCTGGTCTGGCCATATCTGGAGTAATCTGTCCAGTTCTGATCATCATTACTCAGAAGGGATGTGCTGGTGCTGGAGAGAGTCCAAATAAGGGCAACAAAACTAATTAGGGGATTGGAGGAGTGGCTACAAGCTGTAAATGTATATTTGCTGGAGAAGAGATGCTTGAGAGGGGACATGGTAGCGATTTAAAAATACCTCAATGGTGATCCAAGCGAAGGAAAAAAGCTATTTAGTCTCAGGGAGTGTAAGGGGACATGGTGCCACACAATAAGATTAGAGGAGAAGCTGTGTAGGGGGTTATTCACTGTCAGGGTGGTAAGAATGTGGAACTCTCTTCCACAATTGGTAGTGTCACTGGCGAGTTTTGATACTTTTAAAAGACTCTTAGACATGCATCCTAAGGAACATAATATACAGGGATATTGGAAATTATTAGCGTTACTGACACACACACCTACACAGGTTTAACTGGATGGACTATTGTCTTTATTCAACCTTAACCACTGTGTTACTATGTTACAGAGAACACTGGCCAGCCAAGAGCTGAACTCCAAACCAAATGCTGACAGAAAAAAACAGAAGCCAAAAAAAATTATATATATATATATATATATATATATATATATATACACACAGTATATATATATATATATATATATATATATATATATATATATATATATACAGTATATATATATATATATATATATATATATATATATATATATATATATATATATCATACATACATACATACATACATACATACGTACAGTGTATAGAGGAGGACCCATTTAGAAATATTCAATAGCCCATCCTCCTCTGTGAAAACAGGGGATAAGGGGGTTTTTTCTACCTAGATGCAAGGCCACGTGCACATACATAATACCAGATTATAAGAAAAGAATGTAATACAGGAATATAAAATATGTAAAGCATACCATATATAAACACCATATAGCAACTTATGTAACCATTTCAGTTGATATAGAAAAGAAAAAAAAACAGAGAGAGAAAAAAGGACAGGGAAAAGAGGAATAATGTCTGGATCTAGTAAACTAAAGAAATTGTTTGTACCTGGTATGTTTGTTAAAACCAGGAGCTTCAGTAGTTCCCAATGTCAAGATCCATTTAGTTTCTAATCTCTACAGATGAGGGTCAATATTTTCCCCACGCCCTGATCTGATCATGTGTTCCAGAGCAACGAGTCTTTGGAAATTCTTAATCAGGTTAACATGGTCTTGGATCCTTTTCCAAAATAGTCTTCTTGTTTTACCAATATAAAATGCATTACAACTGCAATTCATGTAATAGACCCCCCAACTATTTGGTATTTTTTATAGTGTTGAGGTGTACAACATTGTCCATTTGGAAAATGGACATTAGTACATTCTAAAATCCACTCATAGAACTCACAATTATTGCATCTAAAGGTTTCTCAATTTTTATGGCTTTGATTTGACTGAGACAATGTTCTAGGGGGGTGAATTTTAGTTAGAAAATCTCTCAAAGATTTAGCTCTTCTACATGACATGTCATGGCAGGTCTCAGATGCAAATACTTAGCTATAATGTTGTAGCATGAATTTTGTTGATGGTTTCTTGTGAGCTTGTGTTTACCTTCAGTGAGAGGACAAGGAAATCCTTATTTTTTTATTTTGCTTCGTTGAATGTTTTCTAATGACATTCCCTAATATAACCCCTTCTGAGTAGTCTATCCTGCAATTCCCTTGCACGTGAAAGTCGTCATCCCTGGTACAGGTTCTCCTCGGCCACAAATATTGGCTGTAGGGAATGCTGTCAACCAGGGATTTCAGGTGGCTTGTAGCATGTAGCATAGTATAAGCTGACAAGGGCTTTCTTCAAAGATCAGAGATTAAATGACCACTCTCATCTCCCTTAATCTGAATGAATTAGAAAAGTGATCAGATTTTGACTACTTTCCATTGTGAACTTTAAATTGTAATCCTTCTGATCAAGTTCAGACATGAATTGATCAAGTCCTGAGCATGTGCCACTTCAAATCATAAATATATCATCAATGTAAATATGAACACATGAAAGAATGTGGCAAAGGTACATCAATGAAATCTGGCCATAAAAGAATTGGTGCTCCCATCCCTCCAGGCACAGGTGGGCATAGGATATGGCACACCATGCTTTCATCGCAACCCCCCCCCCCCGCACCTGAAGGAAGTGAAAGCCCCTGAAAACCCCTATTTTCCAGTAAATATAAGATGAAAAAAATCGTATGGCCAACATGATTTTGCTTTCATTTTAGAAACTCCCCTACTACAATAGGCCTTGGTGGTGTGGAATAGAGCTGTAAAGCGCTTCTATGTCAATGGCACCAACCAAGCATCATGGGAGATAACAAGATCCTCAATGATGTGTAATAAATCCAATTTGTCCTGGATATAAGAAGGCAAAGAGGAGATAAAAGGTCTTAAATAGATGTCTACTAATTGCCTAGCATGTTCTGAAATACAGCCTACCCCAGAGACGATTGGACATCCAGGGGGGTTATTTTGATTTTTATGAACTTTCGTCATGTGTTGAAGGTAGGTGTCACTTGGTGATAAATATTAAAGTATTCTCAGGTATTTTATCAATAAAACCATTAGAATACACCTCACTAATTTTATTAACCACATTTCCTCCCTTGTCCAGTATAAAAAAAACATTTTTAATAGTTTTTAATTTTTTCAAGGCTACATATAATGATGTTGTTTTATATTCACCTCCCTGGACAAGGCCATATGAAGGTGGTTTAAATCATAGGTGACCTTTTGTACTTGTACAAAATATGGGCCTTCTGATAAAGGGAGGGAAAGAATTGTGATTTATTTGTGTAAGATTGTATTACTGGTTCCTCCTCCTCAGGCAAAAGTTTCTCATTGTCAGTGTCCACATAAGTTTCTACCTGACCCTCTTCATACATATTTTTTGGTGTGGGCAAAAACTTAAGCCCAATTGTAATACTCTGTTCTCGTTGGGGGCAAGGAGACAAATGAATGATTTGCATATCATCTGTATTTAGGTTCTTTTGGTTACATACTGTTTGTGTCCAGATTTGATTGTTACTTGATCTCCCATAAAGGGGCTGATCCATGTCATCTGCTGAGAAGCACGTGTCTTACTAAGATCAATCTTAGCAATCACTGTGCCTGACCTGGATTAATTTTCCTTACTTTTCTCAGAAGTTGTTTTATCTGCAGAAGAAGAAGACCCACAACCAAACAGGGTGTTTTCATCCCCTGAAAAATTTGGCAGTGGATTGAAATGTAAACTTTCTTGAGTGTCAGCCAGTTTCAATTAAGTATGACTCTTTCATGTTCAGTTAAACAATTATGGCTCTGTCTCTCACATTGCGTCATTTGAGCCAAGATATATTTATCTCTCACTTCAACTAAGAAGCCTCTCTCCTCAAGATCCAATTGTCACTAGGCAAATCTTTGTGAAATAACACCCCTTGCCTTTTTTTGTAATAACACCTTTTAGAGGTGTTAGCAAAACAAGTGGTGCAAATCCCACAATGTGTCTGACTTAGGGTATTGTACAATGCACTCTTAACACATTTTTGTAACAGTATTGATAAAATTGTCCCATCACCCACATACACTTGAATAATCAGAAATACCTAATTTATAAGGGCTTTCTTTAGATCTTCAAATGATTGTATACAAGGCCTCTCCTATTATTAAAAATATTTGCCCTATATCCTCTGTAAGCCGCAATAATTCATTAAGATTTGCTCAGACAAATGCTTTGTATGCAAAAATTTGAATGAATTCGAGAAAAGTTGATAACGCCTAATAGAACCTATGAAATATTTTTTTTTTGTTTCGACCATGGACTCTTTACCATGCATCTGGAAGGATTGACACAAAAGTCATTCTCTGAGCCACAGAAGAAATGAAAATGGTCATGGGATAGCTAGTTAGTTTGTGTTACTGGATCTTTGCTACTCTGTAAGGACTGATAGTGTATGTATTAAATGTCACATTCTTTTCAGAGAGCGCAGAAGGTAATCTATTACTGTCAGCCGTAGCTGTCACACTTTGTTACCAACAGTATAATGGTATACAATCTTGTTTATCGTGTTTATGGTTATTATCGTTTTTGACCGATTTTAATTGTACATCTGCAAAAAAACATGTACACTGCTTTTAAATATGTCTTTCCTGATTATAGAAAAAACAAAAACTTGTTTGGAGACTGAATTTCTCGTGAAACTCACAGACTGGTGCCCGCTCATGAACTGCGATCACAGCACAATGTCCTGTCAGAGCCGTAATTGGTCCATCATGTCCGAAAGGCCAACAAGGAGAGGCGGACACTCACAGGCCACTAAAACAGGGCAAGCAGCCTCTGTGTCCACAATGAAAAGTGGTGGTTGCAGTCATGGTGCATCCTCTGCAGGCGGGGCATGCTTGTCCTTTTTTTTCCAGTGCTGGCTGTTTTATTGAGCCACAACATGCAGAAGAGTTGGTGGAGTGGATAACTATGCCATCCTCATCTTCATCATTCTCTGTCATCCAGGCTCATACTAGTTTGCCTTCCACTGCAACTGCCAAAGCAACCTATTTCACAGGCTCCTTGTCAACAGCTACTCCTTCAATAGCCCTACCATCATGCACGGAGGAGTCACCTGAATTATTCAATCATAGTGTCAGTTACATGCTGCTGGAGAATGCGCAACAATTTGAATGCTCCAATGTTGGCTCCCAGGTTGAGGAAGGGAGTAACATGAGCCTAGAGAGACTAGAGAGAGGGGGTGCCAATGATGGACAAAAAACTAGCAGTCATGTTCCCCCAGCTGCAGTCATACTGCCAGGCTGCATGCTAGAATAAGGACCTGGTATGGATGGGGGGGCGGGGAACCCTACGCCATTTTTTTCTCTTAATTTTTATCTGTATTGTCGGGAGACAATAATACATTACAGCCGTGAGCAAGTTTAAATAACATTTTTTATTCCTTTAGAAATGTCAGTTTTGCTGCAACAGGCTCCATACATTGTACAGATGCACCACTTTACCGGCAGACTAAGGAGGGCCCCCAGGCACTATATTTAACCACTTAAGCCCCGGAAGATTTTACCCCCTTCCTGACCAGGGCCTATTTTGCGATTCGGCACTGCTTGAATTTAACGGACAATGGCGTGGTCGTGCAACGCTGTACCTAAACAAATTTAATGTCCTTTTTTTCCCACAAACAGAGCTTTCTTTTGGTGGTATTTGATCACCTGTGCGATTTTTTGATAATGCGCTATGAACAAAAAAAGAGCGTAAATTTTGCTAAAATAACAATATTTTTCACATTTTTTTTATATGAAATTCCCCCCCCCAAAAAATGTAAAAATCAAAATTTTTTAACATTTTAGGCCAATTTGTTTTATGCTACATATGTTTGGTAAAAAAAATCGCAAAAAGCGTATTTTGATTGGTTTGCGCAAAAGTTATTGCGTTTACTAACTAAGGGAAAGATTTTTGTCATTTTTTTTTAAACGAGTAATGGCGGCGATCTGCGATTTTTTTGCGGGACTGCGACATTGCGGCGGACAGATCGGACCCTTGATTGACATTTTTGACACTTTTGGGGTTACCAGTGACATTACTGCAGTAATCAGTGCTATACATATGCCCTGTTACTGTAAAAATGACACTGGCAGTTAAGGAGTTAACTTTATTGGAGAGGGAGGGGTTAAGTGTGTCCCTAGGGGCGTTTTTCTAACTGTGATTGGCTGTGGCTACTAGTGTAAGAACAGAGATCAATGGTCCTACATAGTAGAACCGTGTGATCTCCATTCTTACACAGGGAAGAATGACAGGCGGCTTTGTTTACATTAGCAGCCTGCCTTTCTTCTGGTGTAACGGAAGATCACGAGTCATTGGGATCCGCCGGGCACACGCGCGGGGGGGTCCGTGACCGCGCGGGAGTGCGCCTCCGGTGGTGCGCGCTCGCTCCCTAGAGCCTCACAGGCTAGCGACATAGACCTAAGTCGCTTTGCCTGTGAGGGGCTGACCGCCGCAGTAAATAGTCGTGTGGCGGTCGACAAGCGGTTAAAGGAATTTTTCATTTTTATTGTTTCACTTTAAATATCATTAAAATCACTGCTTCTTTAAAAATGCTGATTAAAAAAAAATGTTTTTTGCATTGATAAATAAACTGGTAAAAATCTGACTAAAATTTCTAATCAGACTAAAAGCCATACTCGATATGTGGCATCATATATCCACTTTATCCACACCCACTGTGTTCCGCAGGTCACAATCTCCCTTGTAGGGGCTTCAGTTCATTACTTTGCCCAGGAGCCCATGATGCTGTAAGGTGGCAGTGGCCATTAGTGAGTAATATAATCCCATAAATGACATTCTGAGAAGATAAAACAAAAAAATCCATTAATTGAATCTGGCAACCCTTATCGTAAAGCAATGGGGAGTTCATTGTCTTATCTAAATAATAAGTCTATTGTGGAGAATTTTGGGTGCCAAAGGGGGGGGACTTTTCAATTGGGGTGCTAGATATCTATTATATATGAAGTAGAAATAGAAGAAAATTTAATTTGGATAAAAAAGAAAAAGACTTTATTAGAAACAACAGTAAAAATATACTGTAATTGGAGAAATTACAATATAATATACAAAACTTAGTTGTATTAAAAACACAAACAGTAAACAGCCATATGATTTCATACAAATATCAACACATATATACTCTCCTAACACAGGGGTAGATGATGTATATGCTTTATACCCAGTTGCATCCACAGTGGATGATCTCTGTGCAGGAGACGTAGTGGCCCACAACAATTTACCCAACATGTTTTGCGGCACTGCCGCCGCTTCTTCAGGGGTATCTTTGAGGGTAAATAGTAACAAATTAAGATAGATAAAAAAGAAAAAGAAAAAATCAATACAAAAATAATATGCATGTTTACAATAACATATACAATTTCTGATAAATTGTCCAAAATATAGAAATGGTGTTTATAGTGAACAAATTTGAACTGTGTCCATGACAAAGAGACAGCAAGACTAGTACACAACATCATACCTGTTTGGCATGCAATACAGCACGCTATAGTGGGAAATACGACCACAAGGCAAAGGGGAGATCCCCCCGGGGGCGGACACGGGAGACCGACCACAAATAGGGCACAAAAATGCAGCTGATGGAAAGTGAGGTCTGAAAATTTAAAGTAAAAAGATATACTTTCAGTTCCATGTATAGCCATCCAGTGTCTCACCTTACAAGGAGAGGAAGGAAAGGCACATATGTGGTGCCAGGTTAGACTATAAACTCTGGAACTATAGTGTCCAAGTAGATTCTTACCTCGATATTGCCCACTAATAGATATGGGCGGGGACTGGGTAAAATAACGATGGTATATATGGTAGATCGAAAAAGATCCACAACAGTGTTTCCTAAAAAAAGCAGATATGCGATAATGTATATATAATATATATTAACAGAAGGATAATATAGGGTGTTAAGCAGGTATATACATCATATCACCACAAAAATCAAGCTAATAAGTTTAAGCCATAAGGTCAAGAAATAATATGCCAGTGCGTGTATGTGCATCAACAGCCCAATGACACATGCATCTGAACATCTATGAGTATATTGAATGGTAAAATATAGGGAACATAGCTGGCAAACTATAATCAGAGTATGTTCAGCAATGGCCAATGCATCGTCAATGAGGATACAGGCCACTGAATTGGACTCGCCCATCATTGACAGTATTGCATGTTGAAAGATTGAATGATAGATGGCATAGAATCAGATCATTACCTAGTGAAGAAACAGGAGTCACGTCCAGTCCCCACAGATCGCAGTGAGAGACGCTGAGTTGCCGCTATTTGTATGTTCGAGTAACTCCACCCGGATGACGTATAGGACGTACGTCCTTACGAACATCCGGGCTGACGTCAGGAATGCGCGTGCAACTCGCGCATGCGCATCAGCTGAAAGCCGGCCAACATCCAAAAACCGCCCGTCGGAGACATGGGAGCGGCTCCGCAAGCGTAAGAAGGAAGGGCAAGCCAAATCGGCATATCGACCCCAACCCCCCCGAAGGGGGAGGGGCAATACCTGATGTCACATGTCCGCCGTTGGGGGAGCCCAAAGCAATCGCATCCCAGTATGAATGGGTCAAAATAGACAATCTGGATGCCGAGATTGAACCTGAATACAGGGAAAAAAAGAGGATATTGTGTAGCGCTGGACGCTGTATCATGGACACAGAATATTATCAAAACAAAGCAAAACAAAAACAAAAATTGTGGAAATAAACAAATAATGTTGATTATACCATCAATAACAAGAGATAATAAACAAAATATAAATCAAGAGATTGAAATATATATATAGCCATATTAAAAAGAGAGTATAATGCAAGTATAGTAAACACTATACTTCAACGACCTGGCTATCCATAGGGTATATAGACTCCCCAGGAGGCTAAGGCTTATATATATATTATAGTATCGCATGGATATTACTGATAATGTTGGACAGGAAGAAACAACAACAACAGACAAAAGCAAAAAGGGAAAAATAGGGAAGGGGAGACAAACCATGACATGAAAAAGGGGGGGGGGGACTAAAAGGGGGAAGGGATGAAAATATAAAGAGGACAAAATATAAAAAATGACAGCAAGGGGAAAGGGGGGTGGGAACAGAATGGCACAATTCAGTATAAACGACCTATAGAAATGCTTTATAGGAGTGAGCTTCATTTAATCCTGGGGGCACAGTAGCGTTTAACCTCTCTATCCAGAGAGTTTCACGCTGTAATATTCTCTGGTCCCAGTTACCCCCTCTTGGGTCAGGGGGAATAATTTCCAATACCCTAAATTTTACGACTGAGTTATCGAACCTATGGTGTAGCCCTATATGTCGGGTGACCGGGGTGAGGATTTTTCCCCCCCCGGAATAGTATACGTGGTCCCCCACTCGTTGGCCCAATTGTCTGATCGTTTTGCCAATGTAGAAGGCGGAACACTGACATTTCATGAGGTATATCACACCCCGGGTCGAACAGTCTGCAGATCCCCGTAATTTGTGGGAGGAGCCATTGGGTAACTGTGTAATAGGACCTTCCTCGATCCAGGGGCAGCGAGAGCAACCACCACATTGGTATGTGCCCGGCCTGCCCCCGGGTTGAGGTCTGCCCTCAGAGATATGTTGATTAAAAGCCATTATACTAAGAGATGTAGCTCTTCTAAAAACTATTTCAGGATAATCCTTAACATATTTACAAAAAGTATTTTCCTCATTCAGCAGATGCCAATGTCTCTGGAATATGGCTCTAAGTTGCTGATGATTGTCAGAAAACTGAGTGATTATTTTTACCGTTGGATAAGAATCCATTTTATTTTTACGCTGCAGTAAGTCGTCTCTTTCCAATGCCTTAGCCTTGTTAAAGGCTTTTCTTAGGATTGTACGGGAATATCCCCTCAAAAGCAATCTCTGTTGTAATTTTTTGGCTTCCCGAAGGAAATCTGGCTCCAAAGAACAGTTTCTTCTTATGCGCAAATATTGCGCAAAAGGAATACTGTTCTTTAATGGAACAGGATGAGCACTGGAAGCATGCAAAAGCATGTTTCCTGCACTAGGTTTCCTATACAGACTCGTAATGATATAGCCATTAATGTCCTTTCTAATTTCGATATCCAAAAAAAACAATGCGTTCTGGGTGAAAATTGTAAGTAAATTTAAGGTTAAAGTCATTTACATTAAGTGAAGATAGCATTTGTTCTAGTTCGACTTGAGGGCCTGTCCATATTAGGAACAAGTCGTCAATATAACGAAACCAGTGTGTTACATTTGTCAACCAAGATGCGTAGGTGTCGCAAGAGGAAACGTGCCTTTCCCACCCTCCCAAGAATAGATTAGCATAGGAGGGGGCACAGCACGTTCCCATTGCGACACCTTGTTGTTGTAAATATGTGGTTTCCATAAAAGTGAAAAAATTATGGGTTAGAATAAATCTTAGAAGGGACAGAACGAAATCATTGTGAGGCCATGTACGCTGGTGTTGCCCATAAAGAAATGAACCAACCTGCCGGATGCCCTCCTCGTGCGGTATACTCGAGTAGAGAGCCTCAATATCCACCGCTACGAGGAGGGCATCCGGGGGTACCTGGACACCATCAATGCGTCTAAGTAAATCAGGAGTATCTTGAATAAAGGACGGTAGAGATTGAACAAAGGGACGTAAGAAGAAATCGACATATTTGCTTGCGTTTTCCGAAATTGAGCCTATTCCAGAGACAATGGGTCTGCCGGGAGGTTTTTTTGGAGTTTTTATGTATTTTCGGCAGAGAGTACATTGTAGGGGTCCTAGGATGTTTAATTATGATGAAATCATGTACATCTTTGTCTATGATCCCTGATAGAAACGCTTCAAAACATACATTTTTTAGTTCATTCTGAAAATTTGTAGTTAAATCAGGGTGAATGGGAATGTACCATTGACGATTATTCAAAATGTCAAGGCACATATTTTGATATTGTTCATGCGTCATTATGACCACATTCCTCCCCTCTCCCCTTTGCCTTGTGGTCGTATTTCCCACTATAGCGTGCTGTATTGCATGCCAAACAGGTATGATGTTGTGTACTAGTCTTGCTGTCTCTTTGTCATGGACACAGTTCAAATTTGTTCACTATAAACACCATTTCTATATTTTGGACAATTTATCAGAAATTGTATATGTTATTTTAAACATGCATATTATTTTTGTATTGATTTTTTCTTTTTCTTTTTTATCACTCTGACAATCACTCTGACAATCATCAGCAACTTAGAGCCATATTCCAGAGACATTGGCATCTGCTGAATGAGGAAAATACTCTTTGTAAATATGTTAAGGATTATCCTGAAATTGTTTTTAGACGAGCTACATCTCTTAGAGATATGTTGATTAAAAGCCATTATACTGAGGGCAGACCTCAACCCGGGGGCAGGCCGGGCACATACCAATGTGGTGGTTGCTCTCGCTGCCCCTGGATCGAGGAAGGTCCTATTACACAGTTACCCAATGGCTCCTCCCACAAATTACGGGGATCTGCAGACTGTTCGACCCGGGGTGTGATATACCTCATGAAATGTCAGTGTTCCGCCTTCTACGTTGGCAAAACGATCAGACAATTGGGCCAACGAGTGGGGGACCACGTATACTATTCCGGGGGGGGGGAAATCCTCACCCCGGTCACCCGACATATAGGGCTACACCATAGGTTCGATAACTCAGTCGTAAAATTTAGGGTATTGGAAATTATTCCCCCTGACCCAAGAGGGGGTAACTGGGACCAGAGAATATTACAGCGTGAAACTCTCTGGATAGAGAGGTTAAACGCTACTGTGCCCCCAGGATTAAATGAAGCTCACTCTTATAAAGCATTTCTATAGGTCGTTTATACTGAATTGTGCTATTCTGTTCCCACCCCCCTTTCCCCTTGCTGTCATTTTTTATATTTTGTCCTCTTTATATTTTCATCCCTTCCCCCTTTTAGTCCCTCCCCCCCCCTTTTTCATGTCATGGTTTGTCTCCCCTTCCCTATTTTTCCCTTTTTGCTTTTGTCTGTTGTTGTTGTTTCTTCCTGTCCAACATTATCAGTAATATCCATGCGATACTATAATATATATATAAGCCTTAGCCTCCTGGGGAGTCTATATACCCTATGGATAGCCAGGTCGTTGAAGTATAGTGTTTACTATACTTGCATTATACTCTCTTTTTAATATGGCTATATATATATTTCAATCTCTTGATTTATATTTTGTTTATTATCTCTTGTTATTGATGGTATAATCAACATTATTTGTTTATTTCCACAATTTTTGTTTTTGTTTTGCTTTGTTTTGATAATATTCTGTGTCCATGATACAGCGTCCAGCGCTACACAATATCCTCTTTTTTTCCCTGTATTCAGGTTCAATCTCGGCATCCAGATTGTCTATTTTGACCCATTCATACTGGGATGCGATTGCTTTGGGCTCCCCCAACGGCGGACATGTGACATCAGGTATTGCCCCTCCCCCTTCGGGGGGGTTGGGGTCGATATGCCGATTTGGCTTGCCCTTCCTTCTTACGCTTGCGGAGCCGCTCCCATGTCTCCGACGGGCGGTTTATGGATGTTGGCCGGCTATCCGGCTGATGCGCATGCGCGAGTTGCGCGCGCATTCCTGACGTCAGCCCGGATGTTCGTAAGGACGTACGTCCTATACGTCATCCGGGTGGAGTTACTCGAACATACAAATAGCGGCAACTCGGCGTCTCTCACTGCGATCTGCGGGGACTGGACGTGACTCCTGTTTCTTCACTAGGTAATGATCTGATTCTATGCCATCTATCATTCAATCTTTCAACATGCAATACTGTCAATAATGGGCGAGTCCAATTCAGTGGCCTGTATCCTCATTGACGATGCATTGGCCATTGCTGAACATACTCTGATTATAGTTTGCCAGCTATGTTCCCTATATTTTACCATTCAATATACTCATAGATGTTCAGATGCATGTGTCATTGGGCTGTTGATGCACATACACGCACTGGCATATTATTTCTTGACCTTATGGCTTAAACTTACTAGCTTGATTTTTGTGGTGATATGATGTATATACCTGCTTAACACCCTATATTATCCTTCTGTTAATATACATTATATATACATTATCGCATATCTGCTTTTTTTAGGAAACACTGTTGTGGATCTTTTTCGATCTACCATATATACCATCGTTATTTTACCCAGTCCCCGCCCATATCTATTAGTGGGCAATATCGAGGTAAGAATCTACTTGGACACTATAGTTCCAGAGTTTATAGTCTAACCTGGCACCACATATGTGCCTTTCCTTCCTCTCCTTGTAAGGTGAGACACTGGATGGCTATACATGGAACTGAAAGTATATCTTTTTACTTTAAATTTTCAGACCTCACTTTCCATCAGCTGCATTTTTGTGCCCTATTTGTGGTCGGTCTCCCGTGTCCGCCCCCGGGGGGGATCTCCCCTTTGCCTTGTGGTCGTATTTCCCACTATAGCGTGCTGTATTGCATGCCAAACAGGTATGATGTTGTGTACTAGTCTTGCTGTCTCTTTGTCATGGGCACAGTTCAAATTTGTTCACTATAAACACCATTTCTCTATTTTGGACAATTTATCAGAAATTGTATATGTTATTGTAAACATGCATATTATTTTTGTATTGATTTTTTTCTTTTTCTTTTCTTTTTTCTTCTTTCTTTTTTATCTATCTTAGTTTGTTACTATTTTTTTTCATGACAAATATACTTATGTGATACCCTCAAAGATACCCCTGAAGAAGCGGCGGCAGTGCAGCAAAACATGTTGGGTTAATTGTTGTGGGCCACTACGTCTCCTGCACAGAGATCATCCACTGTGGATGCAACTGGGTATAAAGCATATACATCATCTACCCCTGTGTTAGGAGAGTATATATGTGTTGATATTTGTATGAAATCATATGGCTGTTTACTGTTTGTGTTTTTAATACAACTAGGTTTTGTATATTATATTGTAATTTCTCCAATTACAGTATATTTTTACTGTTGTTTCTAATAAAGTCTTTTTCTTTTTTATCCAAATTAAATTTTCTTCTATTTCTACTTCATATATAATAGATATCTAGCACCCCAATTGAAAAGTCCCCCCCTTTGGCACCCAAAATTCTCCACAATATATTATCCATTTGGGACGTGGTGCTTTTATTTGTAACAAATTCATAGAGATAGTCTTCCTTCTAAATAATAAGTCTAGTGCATAAAATGGTAAATTTTCTAAAATGTCTCACCTATTAGGAGTAACTTGAAATGACTTGTGTTTTTTTTTTTTTTTTTAATTTTGCCTTGCGTGGTGTAAGATGAAAATACAGGGAACTACTAATTTTGTGGCAAAATCAATTGAAATTAAAGGTCATGCTCATTTCTAGTCATGCACAGTTGTTTTTGACTAAATTACTCCTTACCTTTCTATAATTTTTCCCACCTATAAATTGTTGAGTACATCCTTACCCATAAGACCCCTAAGACCTTCTTATAATGCCATCACTTGCTCCCACCTTAAGCCGTTCCTGTATTTCCACCTACCCCCCTAGTCTGCTATCTGAATAAGTCTTGATGAGTGATAAACCAGTTAGGTTAAGATTATCCATAGATTAAAGATTATTCTGTTAGATTAGAATTAGCATAATAATTATAAGTGTACCATATTTTGTTTTTCCTTTTTTCCTCTATAACTGATTGTATGTATCAACTCCATGCATTTACATATTAACATTTTCTCATTTATTCTGCTGTATATTCGCCATTTCTTTTCCATACAGCCAGGTCCCCCCTGAGTTGCTGGTTTATAGTAAATAATTTGTTCTGCTACGTTTCCTCCCTGTATGCCATCTGGTGCCCCCAGGCACTTTGGATGACCATGGATGCCAGGTGCGACCTCAGCAACCGAAGCATTTCCCAGCAGTGCCACTTTGTGCCACTTGTCATGGGCCGGATGATCAGTTACCATGACCCGCTCATGTCAAGTAGGTCCTGGTTAAGCCAGCTGGATCATTCCCCCCCACCCCCCCTCTCGATGAGTGGCAGATGGATGCTGCACTGCCTGGGGTTAATCACTGCCTACTGTATGGATGGGTGCTAACGCATGTCCGGCCAGTTGGTGGTGTTCGTCACCTTTGCCTGCACTGTCCCTTCACTTTGGGCCATGGTGCACCCTGGTCTGTGTAGTTCACACACTATCCCGGACATCGACGCATGTGCAGTGGTACTTAAATGTCCGTATCCAGTCGGTGACAGTTGTATATAAAGCCAGCGTATCCAGCTTACACCTTGCTGGAATCTCGAGGGTGACCATCTAATTACACAACTCTTTAAGGTAAACATTTGGAAATTACAGTGACTTTCTCTCCTTTCCCCCTTTTTGAAGTTACTAATTACTGAGCTGACTGCAAACTGTTTTTAGCTGCTTGATATGTATTGGGGCTGACACCCTGATACTATGCACTTATACTCTTTTGATGTTGGATTTGGTACCAACTGAAAGTGCCCCTTTTTGAGACTCAGTCGATCTGTACCAATGTAGGTCAGTGATCTGTTTAATCACTGACAATTATTTTTTTTTTAAATGTGCTTTTTATTATTCATCATGTACAAAGACAAAATACATGTAAAGTGCTTAACACAGAGTTCCTGCCCATTTTGGAGATTATACAGTCCTGAACATTTGATGTACACAATATTTTTATCCATTATTTCAGCCTTTTTTCTGGTTGCTTTTGACAACTGGCATTTCAACTTGGCACCCTCGGTCAATTTATTTTTAGAAGCTTGAGTTGTAATTATGCCCTTAAGCCACATTTTATGGTGTGTCACTAATGTTTTTTGGTGTCCAACTTTTTTAGCTCATTAACTAATGTATAACTAACTATATATTTGCTTAGTCTTAGTGTGCTCTCTGTGGCTGCACGGCACCCCTTGTGTCCTCTGCATCGCTTTGGTGGCCCCTGGTTTGAGATTTTGGGAGACCCCATTTTGTAAGCAATTGAGTGGACATGGCGAACAATAATATGGACTGATTTCTTGTTCTATATATTTGTTTTTGTTCTTCCTATTTAAATTGTACTATATTATTATGGCATATTTTGTCTTTTGAATAGTGATTACCTATTCAATCCCCTGAGGAAGCCTTTAGTGGTGAAAGATGTCAGGATAGACACCACATCATCACCAATTTTTTAAAATATTTTCAGGTACCTAACTAAGGAGACAAGTTGCTTATTTTATTTTAATGATGTATTAATAAAATCTGTTTTTTTTTGTTTCATCATGTCTATGGCACCACTAAAATCCCACAAAAAACCCTCCTGTATATTAGAAATAAGTTATTTCCTCTTTAAACCACTTTCTCCTCTTCATTTTTTTTAAATGCCTCATAACATGTCTATCAGTTATATCTCATTTTTAACTGACTCTAGTCAGTGTGTTTGTAAACAAATAAAAAACAAATAATAAAATAAAAAATTAAGAAAAAATACCTAGATCATGGTTTGACCTAGGTCAGTGCCAGGGTTAGTGTTAGAGTCAAAGGTTAAGGTCAGTATATTTTGGGCAGGAATTTTTTTTTTAACCACTTGCCAACCGCCCGCCACAGATATACTGCGGCAGGCTGGCTTGGCTGTGCAAAACGCAGTGTGGATATGTCGGTTCTTGGGAGCAGTCCTGGGGGCAAGCGTGTGGCAGGCACCCGTGATCGCTCCCCGCTGAAAGGAAACAATGGTCTGCTGTTGTAAAGACAGCAGACCATTGTTCTCTCTGAAATGATCACAGAGCGCCTGTTATCCTTCTATTTAGGATCAAAGGTCTCTGTGTTCATTTCACTAGTCCCTCCCCCATACAGTTAGTAAACACTCCCCTAGGCTCACACTTAACCCTTTGATCACCCCTGGGTTAACCCCTTTCCTGGCAGTGTCATTATTACAGTAACAATTCATATTTTTAGCACTGATTACTGTAGCAATGTCACCAGTCCCCCCAAAAGTGTCAAATGTCAGTTATGGGTCCGATCTGTCCACCACAATGTCGCAGTCCTGCTAAAAATTGCAGAGTGTTTCCATTACTAGTAAAAAAATAAATAAATAAAAATGACATAAATCGTTCCCCTAGTTTGTAAACGCAATAACTTTTGCGCAAACCAATCAAAATACGCTTATTGGTATTATTTTTTTTTTACCAAAAATATGTAGCAGAATACAAATTGGCCAAAAAGGATGAAACATTTGATTTTTACATTTTATTTTGGGGGGGGGGGGGAATGTTATATAGCAGGAAGTGAAAAATATTGTTTTTTTTTCCAGAATTGTCTCTTTTTTTATGTTTATAGTGCAAAAAATAAAAATTGCACAGGTGATCAAATACCACCAAAAGAAAGCTCTATTTGTGGGAAAAAAAGGACATTACTTTTAGGTATAGCATTGCACAACTGCGCAATTGTCCGTTAACGTAACGCGGTGCCGAATCGCAAAAAATGGCCTGGTCATTAGGGGGGCAAATCTTTCCAGTCCAGAAGTGGTTAATTAGCATCAGTGTCAGTTAGTGTCAGTGTGTTTTAGGTAGGACAAAAAAAAAAAAAAGCAAAATGCACTATTGCTTCTGGGCTGTACTACAGATGCAAATGACAACTGACATACATATATGTAATATCGTTTTGATCATCAGGAGCAGGAGAGTTTATTTTGGTTGTTCTTTGGTAGTGATGTCGCGAACCTAAAATTCGCCGTTCGCGAACGGCGAACGCGAACATCGGCAAATGTTCGCGAACCGGCGAACCGGGCGAACCGCCATAGACTTCAATAGGCAGGCGAATTTTAAAACACACAGGGACTCTTTCTGGCCACAATAGTGATGGAAAAGTTGTTTCAAGGGGACTAACACCTGGACTGTGGCATGCCGGAGAGGGATCACGCAAAAAAAAAGTTCTTAAAAATTATAATTTTTTGATAGAGAGCCAATTATTGGAAAAATTAAAAAAAAATAAAAATAAAAAATTTCTTTGGATTTAGCATCTGGGGGGTCTAAAAAGTGTACCTGTGAAGTTTCAGCTCTGTAGCATGTCCAGAACCCCTAAAAAACAGCATTTTTCTTATATTTTCAGGAATATGGCTTCTCTGCGGCTGGCTTTTTCTCTTGCAGGCATTTATCGGGCATTTTTTTAGGCAGGCATGTCATTTTTTGTATTTAGTGTCTGGGGGGTCTAAAAAGTGTACCTGTCAATTTTCAGCTCTGTAGCATGTCCAGAACCCCTAAAAAACAGCATTTTTCTTATATTTTCAGGAATATGGCTTCTCTGCGGCTGGCTTTTTCTCTTGCAGGCATTTAGCGGGCATTTTTTTAGGCAGGCATGTCATTTTTTGTATTTAGTGTCTGGGGGGTCTAAAAAGTGTACCTGTCAAGTTTCAGCTCTGTAGCATGTCCAGAACCCCTAAAAAACAGCATTTTTCTTATATTTTCAGTAATACGGCTTCTCTGCGGCTGTCTTTTTCTCTTGCAGGCATTTATCGGGCATTTTTTTAGGCAGGCATGTCATTTTTTGTATTTAGTGTCTGGGGGGTCTAAAAAGTGTACCTGTCAATTTTCAGCTCTGTAGCATGTCCAGAACCCCTAAAAAACAGCATTTTTCTTATATTTTCAGGAATACGGCTTCTCTGCGGCTGGCTTTTTCTCTTGCAGGCATATATATCAGTGGTGGGTGGGCAGTGGCACAGTACACTCTCTGTGGACCTGGCAGCAGTCACTGGCACCCAGGCAACTGCAATTTAAAAAATATATATATATTTTTTTTACTTTGCAAGCTGCTGTGCCACTTTATATATCAGTGGTGGGTGGGCAGTGGCACAGTACACTCTCTGTGGACCTGACAGCAGTCACTGGCACCCAGGCAACTGCAATTTAAAAAATATATATATATTTTTTTACTTTGCAAGCTGCTGTGCCACTTTATATATCAGTGGTGGGTGGGCAGTGGCACAGTACACTCTCTGTGGACCTGACAGCAGTCACTGGCACCCAGGCAACTGCAATTTAAAAAAATATATATTTTTTTTTACTTTGCAAGCTGCTGTGCCACCTTATATATCAGTGGTGGGTGGGCAGTGGCACAGTACACTCTCTGTGGACCTGACAGCAGTCACTGGCACCCAGGCAACTGCAATTTTAAAAAAATATATTTTATTTTACTTTGCAAGCTGCTGTGCCACCTTATATATCAGTGGTGGGTGGGCAGTGGCACAGTACACTCTCTGTGGACCTGACAGCAGTCACTGGCACCCAGGCAACTGCAATTTAAAAAAATATATATTTTATTTTACTTTGCAAGCTGCTGTGCCACCTTATATATCAGTGGTGGGTGGGCAGTGGCACAGTACACTCTCTGTGGACCTGACAGCAGTCACTGGCACCCAGGCAACTGCAATTTAAAAAAATATATATATTTTTTTTACTTTGCAAGCTGCTGTGCCACCTTATATATCAGTGGTGGGTGGGCACACAGTGGCACTGCAGTGGGCACAGTACACTCTGTGGACCTGACAGTCACTGGCAGCCCAGGCAACTGCAATAATAAAAAATATTTTTTTTTCAATTTATTGCAACAAGATGCTGTGCCAACGTATATATATCAGTGGTGGGCAGTGCACTGCAGTGGGTACAGTGCACTCTGTGGACCTGACACAGCACTCACTGCAATTATGACAGAGGAAAAAAAAATATTTTTTAAAATGCCAGGTACTGTGCCTGTGCCACCCGAAATGAGTGTGGTGTGCACACAGTACAGTCTGTGGTAGGTCTGTGGCCTCTCACACACAGCGGGCAGGCAACTGCAGTGTACAATAGATATATATATATATATATATATATATATATATATATATATATATATATATATAAAGAAAAAAATCTATTACCTTACCAGCCCTTAAAAGGGCTTTTGGGGACACTATATATATATATATATGTATATATATAAATAAAAAAATCCTCAATTACCAGCCCTTAAATGGGCTTTTGGGGACACTAGATAGATATAGATATATATATATATATGAAGAAACAACTCAATTACCAGCCCTTAAAAGGGCTTTTGGGGACGCTAGGTATATATATATATATATATATATATATATATATATATAAAAAAAAAAAAAAAACACAAATACCAGCCCTTAGAAGGGCTTTTTGGGGTGCTGATATTACAGCAGTAGTGGACCAAGAACACTGCAAGACCAGGAACACTGACTAACTGTCCCTAGCTTAACAGCAGCAGCAGCAGCAGCAGCTCTCCCTACTCTCACTACACACACTGCTTCAGAATGATCTAAGATGGATGCTGCCTTTGCTTATTTATAGGAGGTGGGAGGGTGTGGGAGGGAGGTACGCTGATTGGCTGGAAATGTGTCTGCTGACTGTAAAGTTCAGGGTCAAAGTTTGCCTCAATGATGTCTTATGGGGGGCGGACCGAACATCGCATATGTTCGCCGGCAGCGGCGAACGCGAACATGCTAAGTTCGCCGGGAACTGTTCGCCGGCGAACAGTTCTATACATCTCTATTCTTTGGTGGTAGTAACAAGAAAAATACAGCTAAATAAAAAATGAAAGCCCAACTTGTCCTGAAAAAAACTAGGTATCATCCACCTAGATGCACAAAGTAGTTGTGATGATATGTATGGTTTTACTAACACATGTCAAAATTGCAAAATTGTGCTTAGGCATTAACATTTACTTTACCTTAGTTAGGGGTTAAAGGTACATACTGTTATCTCAAAGTGGCCCTAATTCTCTCTTCTTTCTGTTTTAAATTGTGTTTTCAGGATAAGAATAGATTAACACAGCTCTATTTCTACATAAATATGTTTACTTAGAAGTAAGATACAACTTTCATGGTTTGCTTCCTTGTCCAATGCAGAAATACATTTGTGTTTCCTACTTTACCTCACATCAAAATCTAAAATTACCTTTTAAAGTGATTAATCTTTTTACATGCTCACCTTTGCCAGTCAGCAATAAAATCAATCTTACCATAAACTTGAGAAAGGCCAAATGCTAGAAGAGAGGAAATGTGATTGATATAAATGTATGCCAGAGTTTTAAGGGTGAGATTAATTCAATCTTCTTGCAATATTGAATAGTAGAAAACAAAATAAAACAGAGCTCATTTAAAGTGGAGCTACAGTATAGTCACCTTGACTCCATAGTTACATAGTTAGTCACAGAGGTGGGGGAATCGAGTTACATGACTTGACTCGAGTCAGACTCGAGTCACCTGTTTGAGGACTTGCAACTTGCTTGACAGAATTCATTAAATGACTCGACTTTGACTTGCGACCTATGACTTGCGACTTGACTTTGACTTGCAACCTATGACTTGCGACTTGACTTTGACTTGCGACCTATGACTTGCAATGACTTGACCCCCGCTGCTTTGGTGTGCCCTCCGCAGTACTGGTTGCTAGGAAGGCCAGCCGACTGGCATCTAGCAACCAGTGACGTTCTGAGTGATCAGGGCCCATCATACACAGCGGAGGAGGATCCTCCTCTTCGGCTCGTCCTCCTCTCCTCCGCGTCAAGAAGACTGGCTCCACCCACCTCCTCCCTCATGTGCTGTGCGGCCGGCCCTTGGAAGGAATCACTTCTTTATTCTTTATTCGACTGTCTGCGTGTGCCATCCTTTTCTCATGCTAATGCCACTGTGAGGTTTGGGCAGTATGCTGGTGACCCCCCCCCTAGGATGTAGTCAGCGTACTATGGACTACAAGTCCCATTTCTTGCATTACTCTCCACGGGTAACCATAGCATCTAGCCTCAGTAGTGACAGCTTTGTCCCCTAGTGAGGGGCCTCTTGGGTGTCAGACTGTTCAAGGTAAGGTACTTCTGTGTTAAGGGGTTTAGAAAGCCTCATGCTTTTTCTTTTTTTGGCACCAACCTATGATTTTAGCAGACTATGTAGTAACAACATGGAAAAAGTCCCTTTTTTTCTTTATGTAAAGCAAACCAATGTGTATGTGAAGGTCAGGACAGCTGTATGCTGGTAGATGGACAGTCTTCCTTCCTGGGTGCAGTCGGCGTGCCCTGAACTAAGAGCCCTATTTGTGCGGTGTTGTCCTCAGGCAATCATTGCATTCAGCCAGTCCTTCAGGTCCTCAGCAATGACAGCCTTGGCAACCTCCTTCTTATCCAGGCAGATTTCATGTGTTATGGTGGGTGACTAGGTTTAGGTTTAGATTTCTTGACAGGGGACTTAGCCTTTCCCTCCATGACAGGGGCCACCAGATCCAGCAGGAAGTCCAGCTCTTGCCCCACTCCCCCACCCCTCCTCCTCAGAGAGCTGGAACTGAGTGTGCGAGTCCTGGCGAAGCTCTGCAGTACGGATTCATCTGGTCAAAATTCTGATTTTGTTACAAAGCCAGTAGTAACCTACTCAGCATAAACACTGAGCCTAACAGGACATTGTAGCGGACGCCCCGATAGAAAGAGGGGTTTCGCCGCCAGAGATGTTCTCTTCCCCCCTAGTGTGAGGGATGCTTTAGAGTGGAGCAGGAACCGCTCTTACCCGAGCTAGGGATTTAGTGATTCAAACCGAAGGGAGATAGAGCTGGTATAGCCTTCTCCCACAAACATGAGATGACACTCTATGCTGTGAGTCTAAACAAGAACTGTTTATTACATTCCAAGACATACAATTTTACACACAGTTCGGGGAAACTCCCCTTAGCCTTGCAGAGGGGGGGGGGGGGAGGGAACAAAGACCAACCAATGAGAACTGAACATTTGTGCATTGAAACAGGCAGTCTTAATACACACCCCCTGCGGAGAGATGTCTCCAGCTCAGACCATTGTCTGTGTCAGGATTCCACACAATTAGACACAGAAACAGGAGGGGGGGGGGGTGGGCTGTAACATTACATTAACTCACTGCCATGAGACATGCCATCTTCAGCTGTTCAGAAGGTGAATAAAGGGAACAAAAAAAATGAAATAGAAGGCAAAAAAATGAAATAGAATGTCCCAAACTCATAGGAAAATGACACAAAGGGTTTTACAATCCAGGGACAGGGTGATCCGTCACAGACATTATCAGTAAAATCAGCATAAAGAGATAACTGTATATGTAAAGGCAAAAATGTGACGTTACATGGACAGTAGTGAAAGTTTTCTGGTAGTAAATCCTCATTAATGACCTATTAATCTCACCCGTTAATGTTGTCTTTATGGTCTTCGTGTTATAGTGTGACAATGAAAAGCCCAGACTCCTAATGCTGTATACACTGTGAGGTTTGGGCAGTATGCTGGTATCCCCCCCCCCCCCCCGAGTTCATTAACCAAGACTTTGGTATTTTTTTTTATTTAAATTTTTTTCAGATAACACATGAAAATCAACAGCGTGTAAAACAATAATAATATACTTATACTTTATGCAAAAGGGGACCCTAAACACAAAAGTGCTTTGGGAGGGGAGGGAGGGGGGCGGAAAGAACGGGAAGGGGAGGAAGTGCCTCAGTGACTCAGGAGGCTGGACGGTGAACGTGGGATCAAGGGTAAGGTATTGGGCGAGACTCGAAAATTGAACCTATGATGAGCCATAGTGGAGTCAGTCCGAGGGAAAGTATATGCGATGTAGTTGTCCCATTTCTCAGAGAAGATTTCCCTTGAAGAGGGGGCTGAGAAGTCAGTGTTGGTACTGTCTATGGCGAGAAGCGTGGAGAGCTCTGATCTAACCCAAGTAAGTGATGGGGGAGATGTGGAAATCCAGTTGCTTAGAATAGTTCTCCTGGCGATTAGTAGACAGGACAGGATCCACATTCGAGGCGGTTTCACAGATGAGCTAGACCACTTTTGAAGGCGTTTGTCCCAATATCCGAACAGGAGTAGCAAAGGGTCCTTGGATAAGCTGATCTTGGTCACTTCCCCTATGAATGTCAGGACTTGATCCCAGAAATTGGATACGCCGGGACAGGACCAAAACTTGTGGTGGAGTGAGGGCCTTTCTGCCGCACATAAAGGACATTTGTGAGCGTCCGGGATATTTTTATCTGAAAGAAAGGGGATATGTGCACGGTGGAAGATCTTTAGTTGGGTCTCTTTCCATATTGAGTTGGGTGTGAGAGCAAGGGTGGTTTTGAGACCTTTGATCATGTTGGGTAGAGTTTCCTCGCCTGGAAAGTCCTTGAGCCAATTGGAGGCAGTTGAGGTGTACAATGCCGGCGGGCATTGCTTCAAAAGGGGTTTGTAGATCGCAGAGATTGTAAAGGTGTTAGATTCCAGTAGGGAGTCTATTAGGGACATTTTGAAGCGGTTCTCCGGCTTCCCAGTTGCTGAAGAAAGGTAATGGAGGCATTGCGCCCAGTAGAAAGTGTCCTTGTCTTGCAGATCAAATTTATCCTTAATGTCTTGGAAGGGATGGGGTATACCAGAGCTCGTATCACACAGGTGACCAAAGGTCGACAAACCCTTCCTCTCCCACTGGTGGAACACAGACTGAGTTAAGCCAGGAGTGAAGCTAGGATTACCCCGGATCGGAAGGAATTTGGAGAAGTGCAGTGGCAGTTTCAAAAGTTTGCGTATCTCCCTCCAAGCTATAGCAGTGTCTCTCAGAAGTAGGTTATGACGGAGTTCCGGGCAAAGTGTCGCCCATTTAGTGTGCAAAAGAGCAGTTAAAGATATTGGACTGGCCATCTGAGACTCAAGCTCGTAATTGGAGTATTGCGAGGTCTGGGATACCCAGTCCAAAGCTGCCCTGAGCAAACAAGATAGGTTATACATTCTCAGATTGGGAAGATTGATGCCCGCGTCGCTCCTGGAGAGATGCAGTTTTTTATAAGAGATTCTCTGCCTCTTTCCCCGCCACAGGAAACGGGAAAAAGCTTTTTGCAAGACTTGTGCATCCTTATGTCTGATCAGTAAAGGAAGAGTTTGAAGGAGATAAAGGAGGCGGGCAAAGCTGACCATCTTAATGAGGTGGCATCTCCCCAAAAGCGACAGCGGCAGTTCCATCCAATTGTCCAGTTCCTTAGTTATTTTGGAGAATAGGGGGGGGGGGGGTAGTTCAATGAATAAATAGATGCCGGAGTGCGCCCTATTTTAATACCCAGGTAGGTAATGTGTTTGGTTGCTATCATGAACGGGGATTCCCTTTCCCAAAGACGGGGAGGACCCGCTCCCAACGGGAGTATTTCACTTTTGGAGTAGTTGATCTTGAGACCCGAACACTGTTTAAATTTTTCAAAAGCGGAGACTATCACTGGGATATCGGCCGAGGGGTTTGAGGTGAATAATAGTACATCATCCGCGAAGAGGGATAGGCGCAGCTCCTGGGCGCCTATTTGTATTCCATGAAGAGGGGCTCTAGTTAGTAAATATCGGGAGAGAGGTTCGAGCGCGAGATTGAATAATAGCGGCGAGAGGGGGCAGCCCTGTCTGGTGCCTTTGTACAGTCTAAAGTCATCCGTGAGAGCACCCCCTACACACAATCTGGCTGAGGGAGAAAGATACATCGAGGTAATAAGGTTGACGAAGGGTCCATGAAAGCCCATGCTGTCCAATACACGACGAAGCCATTGGAAATTGACATTGTCAAATGCCTTTTCGGCATCAAGAGTTACAATGGCCATGTCTCGATCCGGATGTATACGGGCTTGGTGTAGTGCAACCAGGACTTTCCTGATATTGACAGTAGCCGAACGGCCCTTCGTGAACCCGGATTGCGCAGGATGTATCAGATGTGGCATAATGTTGGCTAGGCGGGAGGCTGCAATTTTCGAGAGGATCTTGACGTCAAGGTTTAACAAGGATATAGGTCGGTACGAGCCTGGCTCCTGAGGATCTTTCCCCTTTTTTGCCAGGAGCTTAATGATGGCTTGGTTGCCCGTCGGAAGATAGGGTCCGCCGTCCCAAATGGAGGAGTACACATCGACAAGAGTCGAAATTATACTGGGGGAGGCTGCCTTGTAAAATTCCCCGGATAGACCATCGGGGCCCGGTGATTTGTTGGCCACAAGGTGCTTTATCGTTGCCGTAATCTCGTCCGCCGTGATCGGGGCATTCAGTGAGTCTAGGTGGTCTCCGGAGATTTTGGGAAGCTCAGTAGCAGACAGAAAGAGATCAGCCACGGAACTGTCCATATCCTCGGAGGCGTATAACGAAGCGTAAAAACCGCGCATGATCCCTTGCACCCCTTGCGGGGTAGAGTCCACCACTCCCGATTTGTTCCGTAGCGAGCTAATGTGTGTGGTGGACATAGGACCCCTGCACAGCCTGGCCAACAATTTTCCGGCCTTGTTACCGAAACGGTGTAGCGTCGCCGCGAGGTGCGCCTTATGTATCGTTTATACCCTGTCGGCCCAGGTGTCGAAGTCTTGCTTGGCCGCCAGCCACGTTGTGCGCGCCGAGGGGGTTTCGGCCTGTACTAGTGCCCGCTGGGCATTCGCCAACCGTTCGCTGGCCATTTTGTATCCGCTATTGGTGTGACGCTTAAAAGCCGCCGCATAAGAAATGATACGGCCTCTCAGAAAGGCCTTCCCCGCCTCCCAAAAGAGGAGAGGGGAGTTGCTGTGTTGCAAATTCGCGGCTGAATACTCTTCCCACGCACGATGAAGGTATGAGGTAAAATCCGAGTTGTTTTTAAGGTAGGAGGGGAATCTCCAGATAAGAGGGGTCAGGGGGGATTCCGACAGCGTTAGGGATACGGAAACTGGGGAGTGATCTGAGATTGCTATGTCATGTAAGGTAGCGTCACGCAGGAGGGGGGGGAGGGAGTCGGTGCAAAAAAAAATAATCGATTCTAGTAAATAATTTATGGGAATGGGAGTAGAAGGAATATTCCCGATCCGTGGGGTGTGAATGTCGCCAGACATCCGTCATGGATAGTGATTCCATTACCGACGCAAGTGGAGTGGGGCCGTCTCGGGGGGTGGTATATGGTCCCTGGCGAGGGGATGATTTGTCCAGAACAGGGTCCATTACCGCGTTGAAATCACCGCCAACAATACGGGGAACATTGGGAAGAGTGAGAAGCCGAGCCGCGATTGCGGCATGGAAGGAACGATCCAACACGTTAGGGGCGTATACGTTAGATATAACTAGTTCAGTGTTGTGAAGCCGTATATGAGCAGAAACATACCGCCCCTCAGTATCCGCTTCCGTGGAAAGGATTTCCCCATTGAGGCGTTTGTGGAATAAGATCAGCACTCCGGCTTTACGGCTGGAGGAGGGTGATCCTACGACCTTGCCCACCCAAAGTTTCTCCATGCGCTTCAGATCTTCCGCAAGCAAATGCGATTCCTGGATGAGAGCAATGTCTGCCTTAAGCCGTTTGTGGTGGCGTAAGACTTTCATCCTCTTAGCCGGGGATCGAAGGCCCTTGACGTTCCAAGTTACTACAGGCATGGGATGGGACAGAGGGATTTAAGACCAGAAGCTAGCTCATATGACCCAGCTATACCCGGGGAAAGCGGGATGGGGTAAACTAAAGTGGAATTGCTGACCCGCAAAAAGTCTCGTGTCCCTGAGCTCACAGGTTGAAGGGAAAAGCACACCTTCATAGGGGAATGGAGTGAGGAAGGGATGAGTGGGAAAATGGGATGGAACCGTGGATAAACACAAAGTGTAGTATAGCAGATCGACAATAAATACAGTAAGTACCTCTCTTTTTTCCGCATGAGCACAACACGGAGCACAGCCCACCAAGCGTGCCCCCCGAAACGGGCAGGGATGTCCAGGCCCACTAAATGGTCCGAACGGTTAAGGTAGCCCGGGTTCCCAGCCCGATCCTGGAACAATGGGCAGCCGAGGTGTGCAGAGCGGAAAAGGAGCAGGAGCACACAGTAATGAAAGAAAATGTCTCACAGAACTATATACCTGGGCAATGATACATACAGTATTAACATTTCAAAAACAGCATAAACAGCAAACCTGAGAGAATGGCGGGGGGGCACCACGAGAGAATGGCGGGGGGGCACCACGAGTCCTCTAGGCACACGGCCCAATAGGGACAGTCCCAGGAGAGAACCTAGAGAAACATAAGCACAGATAACCGTGAGAGGATCCTCTCAGCGTGGAACGTTCGGGCGACCAGAGCTGACCACGTCGGCATATCTTTGGCGTTTGGGGGACTCCTTCCTGGGGCTCCTTTGGTCTAACGATCTGGAGAAGGGAAGGGCTTTGGCTGATGAAGTTGGGCCCTGGTCTCCTAGACGGAGTGAGCGGACAAAAGCTTCTGCTTCCTCTGGATCCTGGAAAGCCATTTGGTCGCCGTTAGGTGCACGAGGGCGTAGAGTCGCCGGATAGGCCAAGGTGAATTTCAGGTGTTCCTGATGCAGTTTTGAACACACGGTCTGAAAGGCTTTGCGTCTTTTGCGACATCAACAGAGTAGTCCGCAAATATCAGAATCTTCATGCCTTCAATTTGGAAATTGGAAGTTTGCCGAAATTTTTGTAGGATAGCAGACTTGTCCGCGTAGTTTAGATATTTAGCAATGATCGGGCGCGGAGTCTTGTGATCTTCGGAGTACAGCCCCATCCTATGAGCCCGTTCGACCACACATGTGCCATGCAGCCCCAAAGCAGCGGGGTTTTTTTTTGCACAAAGTTCAGGGATGGCAGAGGGGGCAACGTTCTCCGGGACCCCTATAAATCGCAGGTTGCTCCGACGCGATCTGTTTTCCAGATCCTCCAGCTTATCCATAATTATGCGATTAAGCTTGTCCTGAGACTGTTCAGATCCCTGCATCTGGTATAGCTCATCCTCAACATTAGATAATCGGGATTCAGCCTCATTAAGCCTCTTGGAGTGTGCCTCTAACTCCTTTTTTATGCTGGCCATGCCAGCAGCCACAGCCTTCTCCACAGAGGCCGAGATTGTGGGGGTTAACAAGGCCACCACTGCTTGTGCGATTTGTTCTGTGGAGGTACCTTGCAATGTGGGGGATAGGTCCAATGTAGAGGGCTGCTGTAGTGTGCCCGGCTGCTGCTGAGAAGTGTCCATGTCAGCGAACTCCGCCGCCGTGCCGGAGCAGGCCGAGACCGGGGCCTCGATTTGCGGCAGGGCCGGCGGAGGTTTTGTCGCGGCCTTCTCGAGGTACCGCTCCATCTGGCGGGGTGGAAATTAGTGTCGCCGGGTCCCTGGGGATCGATGGACCTCTGGTGGGTGGTACAGGCCTATACTGAGCCGTGGGCAGGTTTTTCAGGCAGTTTTCAGGGGACTCGCCGCGGGAGCTGTAGAGCGCTCACCTACTCCATGCGGCGCCGGAACCGGAAGTGCTTTGGTATTTTTAATGCAATGCAGTTGCACAAATCTCATCTGTACAAACATATCACATATAGTGTCCTGACAAGGAAACAAACCAAGGACCCCAGTATCACAGAGCAGAAGTACTAACCACTAAGGCACATAAGATATGCAAAACTAAGAGAAAATATTGGCCATGGTATTGCAGTGCCACCACTATAGCACCATTAGAATTTTTACCCTCATCCATGCCAAATGTAATGCCTATTAAAAAAAGGAATAACAATGTAAAATGCACATCCTATATAAATCCTATATGATAATAATGCATAACAATCCTACTATGGGTTTTGATTTTGAGCCTTTTAACCTCTCCAGAGCCAGGGGCACAAAGCAAAGCCTTATCCTCTTGACAGTCTATAAGATTAATGACTATTGTTATAAGTCGTCCTTGATCTTGGTCTTCTTATTAACTATAAGGTGCTCAAGCAACCCGATTAGCTGATGTCAATGTTCTCAGTCACTGGGCTTTATCCTCTACCAACCAGAAGTTTTCTGCAGAGGAAGAGGTTTGCAAATTGATGAATTCACCTCTTGTGTCCTCATTTGTTATGTGCTGAGTTATACTGGTCTGGAGTGTCAATGTTCAGGAGGGCGTCTGTTCTGCCTAGTAACTGCCAATACTTCAATTACCAAGGGTGGACAATGGACATACATATATTTTATTTTTATTTGTATGTGTGTGTGTTTGATCTCTCTCTTTCTCTCTCTCATAAATGATAATGCCGCGGTAATCATCACAAGGCCATATTGAAGTAATGATTCTGTAATCTTCAAGGAGTGAAAATACATCTACGAGTACTTGCACCTATAATGGGACTCCCGCTAGCTCCAGGCAGGCATTCCGGATACGGGCACGCAACAGGCTTATTCTGCCTGGTAGTTCATGGGTCGACTGCTGTTGCAAACTGACTAGGTGGAACCCACTTTGAACTTACTTGCCTCATGATATTACTGGATGATTTATAGTTGGAACGTCTGGCCTTGTATAAGCTACAGAATATGTGGATATATAGTGCCCCAATAAGATGCCCCCATGCACTTTGGTTGGATGCTGTCATTGTGGTATATTGAGCAGCCACCAAGGCTTTTATGGTCCAAGCTAGCGGGAGTCCCATTATAGGTGCGAGTACTCGTAGATGTATTTTTACTCCTTGAAGATTACAGAATCATTACTTCAATATGGCCTTGTGATGATTCCCGTAGCATTATTATTTATGGTTAGCCTGATTGTTTGGTCCACCAGTCTGCTCTGTCTGCTCTGATCCCATTCACATTGGGAAATATTGGTCTGTCTTGGTCTCTCTGGCCCTGAGGAAGCCTTGTGCGAAATGCGTTGGCTTGCTGGGGACCCTTAGACCGTGCTCCATCAGAGACCCTATTACCATCTTCTGATACCAAGTATCGGCATTCCCATATGGGAATTTATTTCTACATATGCGTTTCTTTCTTGTTTCATATACGTCATATATGGGAATTGTTCCCCTTTGATGTACATTTTATATCTAATATGTGTACAATAAAGATGTGTTTTATACAAATTGTGTGATATGTGTGATCCTTCTCCTCCCATTGGCCTTAAAAGGCCCATCTTCTCCTCTTATTTTGATATTCTTAGTCAGGGGTATGGGCCAAATATCATGGTAATTTGCTATCTACAGTAATACCACATATGTGTATGTTAATTTTCGTTTGTACTCGTAGTACCGCCTAGAAACAATAGTATGCATTTTGCTTTTTGTAATCCTACCTAAAACACACCGACACTGACACAGGGGGGTTATTTACTAAAGCTAGAGAGGGCAAAATGAGTCACAATTCTGCAGAGAAACCAATCAGCATCTAACCTCAGCTTGTTTAATTTGGTTTAAGCAAAAATACCTGGAAGCTGATTGGTTTCTCTGCAGAATTGTGACTCATTTTGCCCTCTCTAGCTTTAGTAAATAAATTCTTAACTGACACTAATTGAAAAAAAAAGAAAATCCTGTCCAAAAAATATTGTCCCTGACCTTTGACCCTGGCCTTGACCCAAAAACTAACCCTGGCACTGATTTATATCAAACTTTAATCTAGATTTTTTCTTTTTGTTTATTTATTTTTACACACACTTTTTTTTCTATCTCTGCAAGGACAGACAGTGATACAATGTATCTCTTTCATCCATTCACAGAGACAGAAAACATGGTGACTGATCATTGCGATAGACAATCAGAGGCCATCACAGCCATCAGGTTACCCAGAATCTTTCGTTCCGGGTCCCAATCATTAGAAAGGGGCCTGAGGCTCTCAGTGAGACTGCCACACTGTGTGCTCCCAGCACAGAGGGAGATACACAAATATGTGCCTCCACGAAAAAAAATCCAGTCCAGTGGTGCTGCCTATTTGCGTACAGTCGGTGTGAAGGGGTTAAAGTTCCACTTTAAGAGTTTAAATACATAGACAGGTATATTGGAATCAATGTATGCAGATCACCTTGGTGAGTACATTTCCAAGAGCTCTTCAAAAACACATCCAAGTTTTGATGCCGAACCCAAACCCCATATAAATCATTGGGAGCTGAATCTGTCAAAATAAAAATGCCTATTTTTGAGCTAATAGGACAAGGGGGTGTAAACAAATAGCATGGAAGTGGGCACCGCCCTGGGGAACACATACCAAGAAAAAAAAAAAAATCCATTCGGCCAGAAGTAGGGATTATTTAAATATCACTGATATTTACAAAGAAAAACAACGTTTTAAAATTGCCAGCAAGTAAGCTTCCTCAAAAAAAAAAAATCAAAAACCCCTTTGATTACAATTTACGAAATGGCTGGTGGTACATCTTTTATAGAACAAGATATAATTAAACGAGTATTGGAAATAAACATGTCCTACTTTTTTTTTTTTTAGCAAAATTTAATAAGTTTCCAATGTTCATATAGGACTATTTTTTATATCAAATATTAATTCATGTTCAAACATAGAAAAGTAAAACCATACAAAATCAATTCTAATCTTTGGGGAGGATTTGCTTGCAAATAGTAGGTTTTCATGTTTCAATACTTCTTGCTTCTTGTGCTAGTTACAGTGTACCATGCTTCAGTTAAATTAGGTATTCTGAATAAATATGTACTGAAATTATGCGCATGTTCATTAAGACAGTAATTTTGTCAGTAGGTGCTGATTGGTGTAATTTTGTGCATGTGGATTGTAGGATATTTTTTTGTTTATGTATGTGTTTGGAATAGATGTTAATGACTGATGCAAATGTGGGTAAAGAAGAAAACAGGAAACATAAAATCTCTGACACTTGTTAAATAGAATATCATTAAAAGGTCCACTCAAAATGCCATTCAAATTACGAGGTTTTGAAGTATTCATACAATGAACATCACAATAGGTGATTAATGTTCATATAAAATGTATATGGCTTATTAACTGTTTAGGTTCCCTATCCATAACTATTAAGACAGACTAGTAACACTCTGTAAACAAGCTGTAATAGCACAGTAGCAGCCTTGGCTCATTTTTGCCTTTTACAGACGACTTTCCTATTTGAAGTAGAAATTATTTGGGTGCATTTAAATCTACCGAAACATAACTGCCTGACAACATAGACATCCCCCCCTCTTGTATAACCCCCTCTTTACCCAGGAACTCATCTGGTTTCAGAACTGTCAAATCTGTCACCAATCTGCATGGACTAAAGACAAAGGAGGCAGTTGCTGTCTATTGGGTATCTGAATACAACCAATGTACTGGCACTATACACACAAGCTTTGTTCAGTCAGGCCCATTCTCTTCTGGTGGCTTTTTGGGGTTTTACATTATCACTGACCACCATTGATTGTGGGATTATTTTTGGACAATTTAAAGTGCTATTGATTACCAATAATTGTGGGATTGTTTTGGTGGTGGAATACGTTTTTAGTTCATCCATATCAGCTACCTATTGCACACAAATTCAATTTTAGTGCAACCCAATTTCATCCTCCAGGGACCTTTCTTCCACTAATAACAAAAGTCTGACACTTTTCATCAGTGAGCTACTTTTCAAGGCTAAGCTCATCTTAACTGCTTCCATACAGAGCAGTTAGACCCCCTTCCTGCCCAGATCAAATTTTCAGCTTTCAGCACTCTCACACTTTGAATGACAATTGCTCGGTCATGCTACACTGTAACTAAACAACATTTTTATCATTTTTTTCACACAAATAGAACTTTCTTTTGGTGGTATTTGATCACAACTGGGTTTTCTTTTTTCGTGATATAAGCAAAAAAAGAGCAAAAATTTTGAAAAAAAAAAACACTTTTTTTTAGTTTCTATTATAAAATTTTGCAAAAAAATAATTTTTCTTCATACATTTGGGCCACAATTTATACTGCTACATATCTCTGGTAAAATTAACCCAAATTAGTGTATATTATTTAGTCTGTGTGAAAGTTATTGAGTCTAGAAGCTATGGTACCAATTACTGAAAATTGATCACACCAGATGTACTGACGGCCTATCTCCTTTCTTGAGGCCCTGAAATGTCAGGACAGTACAAATACCCCCCAAATGACCCCTTTTTGTAAAGTAGACAGTCCAAGGTATTTAGTAAGAGGCATGGTGAGTTTTTTGAAATTATAATTTTTTCCCACAATTCTTGGGAAAATTAAGAAAAAAAAGTTTCTTTTTTTTCCCCACAAAGTTGTCAATTTATAAGCTATTTCTAACACATAGAATGTACACAGCAAAAATGACACCCCAAAATAAATTCTAGTACTCCTCCTGAGTATGGTGATACCACATGTGTGAGACTTTTACACAGCCTGGCCACAAAAAGAGACTCCACATCCAAGTAGCACCTGCAGGCGTTCTAGGAGCATAAATACACATAAAACTTTCTTACTACCTATCACACTTTTGAAGGCCCTAGAGCACCAATACAATAGAAAAGTCCACAAAATGACCCCATTTTGGAAAGCAAACACTCCAACGTATATTCTATGAGGCATTATGGGTCCTTTGAACATGTCATTTTTTTCCACAAGTTTTTGGAAAATGTGGGAAAAAATAAAAATCTTTTTTTTTTTACACAAAGTTGTCAATTTATAGGATATTCCTAACACATAGCATGTACACAGCAAAAATGACACCCCAAAATACATTCTGCCACTTCTCCACATGCATGAAACTTTTTCACAGCTTAGCCATATAGAGGGGCCCAACATCCATGGAGCACCATCATGCATCCTAGCCACTTGCCTAGGCCTATTTTTGACATTTGGTGTTTACAAGCTAAAATCAGTTGTTTTTGCTAGAAAACTACTTAGAACCCCCAAACATTATATATTTTTTTTTAGAAGAGACCCTAGAGAATAAAATGGAGATTATTGCAATATTTTTTATCACACCGTATTTGCGCAGTGGTCTTCCAAATGCATTTTTTTTGGAAAAAATTCACTTTTTTGAATTAAAAAATAAGAAACCAGTAAAGTTAGCCCAATATTTTTCCATAATGTGAAATATAATGTTATGCCGAGTAAATAAATACCCAACATGTCATGCTTCAAAATTGCGCACGCTCATGGAATGGCGACAAACTTTGGTACTTAGAAATCCCCATAGGCGACACTTTAAAAATTTCTACAGGTTGCCATCTTAGAGTTACAGAGGAGGTCTAGGGCTCAAATTATTGCTCTTGCTCGATCGCGGCGATACCTCACATGTGTGGTTTGAACACCATTTACATATGTGGGCGGGGTTTCCATATGCGTTCGCTTCTCCGCGCGAGCTCACGGGGACAGGGCGCTTTAATGTTTTTTTTTTTTTTTTTTTTACTATTTATTTTATTTATTATTTTTTGCTTTTACACCGTTTTAAAAAAAAAATAAAAAAATGATAATTTTTATTTCTATTACAAGGAATGTAAACATTCCTTGTAATAGAAAAAGGCACAACAGGACCTCTTTTTTGTGAGATCTGGGGTCAAAAAGTCCTCAGATCTCACAAGTACACTAAAAGATAGAAAAAAAATAAATAAATAATAAAATAAAATGAAAATAAAAAAGGGACCTTTAAACCGGTTGCTAGGCAACGACATTTGCGTAGCTCCGATCCTCCAAGACCATAGAGTCGAGTGAGGGCAAGCCTGCCCTCACTCAACATCCTGTCTGTGAGGATCCGGGACCGGATCATTTTCCCCGCTGCCGGCGGGTCCGGTAAGCGGGGAGAAGGACCGGAACGCGGCGGGAGGGACGAGCCTCATCCCCGATCGGCGTGCTGCGCGCCCCCAGGGGGCGCGCATTGAGGAGGGAACGAGCGGCTCGCGCTGGAGCCGCTCATGTGATCGGCTGTGATTGACACAAGCGATCAAGTGGTAAACAGCCAATTTCATTGGCTGTTTACCGTGATCGGGGTTGGGCTCAGTCCAAGGGACGAGCCTCACCCCTGATCGCCGCGCAGCGGGTCCGGTAAGCGGGGAGAAGGACCAGAACGCGGCGGGAGGGGGGGCACCTCTTCCGCCATCCCAGAAGGGTGATCCCGTGGCGAATCCGCTCCTGGGACCACCCTTATCAGAAAGCCAACCGTCCACCGTTTAAAAAAATACCAGGGTTATGGCAGCTATCTGCTGCCATAACACCGGTATTTAGGTTTAAACGGAGGACGTATATAAACCTTTTTGGACTTGGAAATGGTGGCTGTATGAAGGGTGACAGGTACTCGGGTACTTTGCTGGGCAGGTGACAGGTACTCGAGTACTCCGATAGGCAGGTGACAGGTACTCGGGTACTCTGATGGGCAGGTGACAGGCAGGTGATGGGTACTGATGAGTAGTACTGATACTGATACTGTACTGATGGGTACGGGTGATCAGTACTGATACTGATAGGTGATAGGTACTGATGGGTACTGATGAGTACTGATGAGTAGTGATGGGTACTGATGAGCAGGTGGCAAGTACTCAGGTACTTCAGATGTCAGGTACTCTGATGAGCAGTACCTCTCTGTATCCCATCAGAGTACCCGAGTACCTGTCACCTACCCATCAGATTACCCGAGTACCTGTCACCAGCCCATCAGAGTACCAGAGTACCTGTCACCAGCCCATCAGAGTACCAGAGTACCTGTCATCAGAGTACCTGATGGGCTGGTGACAGGTACTCGGGTACTTTGATGGGCTTGTGACAGGTACTCGGGTACTTTGATGGGCTAGTGACAGGTGCTCTTTATTGGGGGGGGCAATCAGTGTGTTTGGGGTGCACTGTATTTGGTAACTAGCTGTTACCACAATCTCCTCCTCACACAGGATCAGTGTGTGAGGAGGAGAACATGGTGACAGCTAGTTACCGTGTTCTCTGTTGACATTTGTGACCGGCTGTGATTGGACACAGCCGGTCATGTGGTAAAAAGCCAATTTCATTGGCTCTTTACCTAGATCGGGGATGGGCTCTGTCCGAGGGACGAGCCTCATCCCCGATCGGCACGCTGCGCGCCCCCGGGGGGTGCGCATTGAGGAGGGAACGAGCGGCTTGCGCTGGAGCCGCTCATGTGATCGGCTGTGATTGACACAGCCGATCACGTGGTAAACTGCCAATTTATATTGGTTGTTTACCGTGATCGGGGTTGGGCTCAGTCCAAGGGACGAGCCTCACCCCAGATCGCCGCGCTGCGTGCCCGCGGGGGCGCGCAATAGCGGCGAGACCGGGCGGACGTCATATGACTCGGATCGAGAAAGACTTCCTGCCGCCGTCATTTTATTATGGCGCGGTATGGAAGGGGTTAAAGAGTAACTCCAATTTTGTTGAAAAAAAAACCTCCCCTCTGGGTGATCAATATATTGAGCAAGGATTTTAACAAAGTTTTTTGCACATGCTTCCTTATAACTGGTGCACTATTCATGTTCTAATGAGAATAGCTGCAGTGTCTGCATTACTTTAGATGTATTTAAAGGAGTTGTAAAGTCAGAATGTTTTTCATCTTAATGCATTCTATAAAGCCTTCTGAGTGTAGCAGCCTCCCCAGCACCCCTAATACTTACCTGTGCCCCATCTCTCTCTAACGATGTATTCCGCTTTTACTTTCTCATCTGGGCTTCATCATCATTATTATTTTTACTTGCCATTTCTCAATATACTTATTTCCTCATCACATATTCTCTTTATGTTTCTACCATCTCTGACTGAGCTCTCCCTAGATTATACGCCACTTATATTTATCTCACCCTTCACCTATTACAAGCATAAATTCCCATACCTGTCTATCTAAGACTTGGCGTCTGCTCAGCCATTTACACATCTACGTTCTTACACACTATATTCTCCTTCATTTTTCATATATTTTTCATTTGTTTCTTTTCAGTTCTTGCTATTCTTTGTGCCCTGCCTGTCTGCATTCCACGTACCCCCTCAGCTCCGGGGAGAGATGTGCACTTCCGGCTATACCCCGCAATTTATACTAGCACATCAGTAGATCTGAGCTGCATTGTAAGTTAGCTAGGTTTGATTTTTCTCTCTTCCTTTTCAATATTACACATACTTTTGGTATTTTTGTACTATATTATACATATATATCTTTCACAGATATACTACATTACTTGCCCCTGATGAAGTGGATCAGTACCCACAGAAACGCGTTGGGCTTACTTTGATGCTATTTAGCAATATGTATCGACTACTATACCATACCACTGCCTGTGCATATGTGCAAATCTTCATCTATGCATTCCAGCTCATATCTACAATGTATTTTATCTAACAACTTTCTTTTGATTTCTGTAACATGCAATGTTTTATCATTGTAATAAATATTATTCATTATGATATTGGCAGGCTTATGTGTCTCATTTAAAGTCTCAACCTTCCCCCTTGTTACGTATGAATTAGGGATGGAGGGGCCTGGGTTCCCATCAGGCGCCTCATTTAAAGTCCCGACAAACCCCTCATTTATTGCTAAGCTCATCTTAAAGAGTAACTCCAATTTTGTTGAAAAAAAACATCCCCTCTGGGTGATCAATATATATAAAGCAAGGATTTTAACAATGTTTTTTGCACATTAGTACTCTGGTGGTAAAACTGTTTGATCTTTGAACTGATTATGAAGAGGAGTGGCTGCTTCCTTATAACTGGTGCACTCTTCATGTTCTAATGAGAATAGCTGCAGTGTCTGCATTACTTTAGATGTATTTAAAGGAGTTGTAAAGTCAGAATGTTTTTCATCTTAATGCATTTTATAAAGCCTTCTGAGTGTAGCAGCCTCCCCAGCACCCCCAAATACTTACCTGTGCCCCATCTCTCTCTAACGATGTCCATCAGTCCCTTGGCCACCCAGGACTCTAACTCCTGATTGGCTGAGACACAGCTGCGGCGCCATTGGCTCTCACGGCTGTCAATCAAAGTCGGTTAGCCAATCAGGAAAGAGATGAGTGGGCCCAAACAGCAGCTCTGTGTCTGAATGGACACATGGAGCTGCAGCTTGACTTGGGTGTCCTCATAGCAAACTGCTTGCTGGGGGGCACTCGATAGGAGGGAGGGGCTGGAAGCAGCAATGAGGGACCTGTAATGAGGAGGATCTAGGCTGCGCTGTGCAAAAAACCTAGACTTTTCAATCACTTTAAGCCTTGAGGAAAATTTAATGAAAACTAACATTTCTATTGCAAAGGATACCTAAAATTTGATTTGTATCTTAGTATGAACTTCTGGGAAAATCAGTGAGCCCAAGCAGGTAATGATATTTTTTGGAGGCATTCTGTACATAAGTACAGAATACCTCATAACAGGGGCGTAACTACAGGGGTTGCAATTGCAATTGGGCCCCATGCTCCCGGGGGCCTGTGCGGCTCCCCTGTATACCTGGATAGGAGGGGTGATGGGGGCAGCATGTAGATAATCACTGTCCTCCTTTTTACTCCTGTAGCTGCAGGAGGAAAATGGAGGAGATTGGTTCCTCTGTATGCTGCCCCCGCCACTCCTCCTATCCAGTTCACTTTTCTTCTGCTGTCTCTGGGCCCCTGTGTGCTCCCCTGTCCCCCCCCCCCCACTGTGCTCCCTTCCCTCTCCTGCCGGATGCTGCAGGGGATGTGTCACAATAGAGAACCAGGAAGGGGTCAGTAAATATGTAATTTACCAGCTCCTTCCTTTTCTGAATGGACAGAGTCATAGTCAGTGACATGTGTAAAAAAATAAAAAATATTATAAAAAAATAATACAATTAAAATACCAAAAAATAAAAACTGCTGACACCAGTGGGTGAACTTTCAGGATCGCAAAGGTCTAACTTGGCATTCCACCACTGCGGGGAGCCCCCAAGATGGCAGGAAGGGGGCCCACTGCCAAACTTGTGAAATGGTCCCACTGCGGGACTATAATAAAGGGCCCCACAACAAGAGTAAAGGGCCCAAGAATCAGTGAGAAGAGCCCCAGGCTTCAAGGGAAGGGCCCCAGCCAGGGGTCTGGGGGCAGTTCATGGGTTCTTGCATCAGGGCCCTGAAGGTTCTAGTTACGCCTCTGCCTCATAATGCCATATTGCATCAAAATTAACACTAAATTACAGCAGCTGTAGACTGAAAATTAACTTTAATTTTAAAAACATTTAACCACCTCCCACCTGCGCTTTATCTAAAAGATGGCTACAGTGTGGGCTCACATTGCCAGGGGGGGTGACTATGGACTTCCTCCCACATTTGCGCTTCCTACCTGCCCCCTGTGATCGCCATGTGCTTCAAACACAGCTAATCACAGATTAGGGTAAAGAGCCAATCACAGGGGCTCTTTAATATGTGATAAGCTGTATCCAATCACGATTTGCTGGTTAATCACTTACCGCATATCAACATATATATACGTCGGCAGACTTTGCGGGGGTATACCAGGATGATGCCTCTAGCTAGAGGCATCATCCCGGTACCGTGGTTTACAGCCAACGGTCGGCTTTCCGTCCTTCCGTGACTTTGCTCGGGGCTCCCGTCCCACCGGGAGCCCCGAGCACCCAGCCGGCACGTCCGCCGCCTGGATGGAGTCCCGATCAATGCCGGAAATGGCTTAGATCGGGTCTCGATGACGTAACACGGAGGCGGCGTCCATGACGTCACTTCCGGGTTACTGTGCTGCAAAAAGCGGCAAATTTAAAAAACGGCTGTATGCAAAAATGCCGTTTTCGGCATTTTGCATACATGAAAGTGTAGTGGAGGGGTCTAGGGTCTTTTAGACCCTCGATCCCTCCATAAAGAGTACCTGTCACTACATATTGGTGTCACAAGGGATGTTTACATTGCTTGTGACAGCAATAAAATTTATCAGATTTTTTTTTTTTTTTAAAAAACCTGTAATAAAAGTAAAAAAAAAAAAAAAATAAATAGAAAAAAAAATTTAGCCGCCCCGTCACTGTTAGCTCGCGCAAAAAAAAAAAACGTATACGGAAGTCGAGCCGCAAATGAAATCGCTGTACATGTGAGGCATCGCCGCGATCGCCAGAGCGTGGGCAATAATTTAAAAAAAAGAGCTACACTCTATCTCTAAACTGGTAACCATTAAATAAATTTAAAGCATTGCCTATTGAGATCTCTATTGACCGTAGTTTGTCGCCATCCCACGGGGGGGGGGGGGCGCAATTTTAAACCGTAACATGTTGGGTATCTATTTACTCGGCGTGACATCATCTTTCACAATATATATAAAAAAATGGGCTAACTTTACTGTTTAGTATTTTTTAAATGCAGTGAAATGTGATTTTTCAAAATTTTTCCAAAAAATGGCGTTTTAAAGACCGCTGCGCAAATACCGCGTGACAAAAAATATTGCAATGACCGAAATTTTATTCTCCAGAGTCTTTGCTAAAAAAATATATATAATGTTTGGGGGTTCTAAGTAGTTTTCTAGGAAAAATACTGGTTTTAACTTGTAAACAAAAAGTGTCCGAAATAGGGCTGGGGCTTAAGTGGTTAAAGACGCGTGAGGAGAGGAGAGCTGATAACCGACAAATCCACACAGGGGACATCTACACTGATAATCAGGGCACAGATCATCAGTGTCCTGATTATCAGTGCAGCTCCAACAGTGCCCACTAGCACTACCAATCTGTGCCCTTCAGTGCTGCCAGTCAGTACTCATTAGTGATGCCTGTCAGTGCCCATCAGTGATGCTTGTCAGTGCCCATCAGTGTTGCCAATCAGTGCCACCGATCAGTGTCATTTCCTCATAGGGGAGACCTGCACAGATAATCAGGGCACTAATCATCAGTGCCCTGATTATCAGTACAGCCCCAACAGTGCCCAGCAGTGATGCTAGTTTGTGCTTATTAGTGATGCCAAACTGTGCCCATCAGTGCCCCTCATCAGTGTCCATCAGTGCGACCTATCCTTGACACCTTTCATTGCCGCCTATCAGTGCCACCTATTAGTGCTCATCAGTGCTGCATATCAGTGCCGCCTATCAGTGTCCAACGGTGCTGCATATTAGTGCCACCTCATCCATGCCCATCAGTGCCGCCTCATCATCTCACATCAGTAAAGGAGAAAAATTAGTTATATACAAAATTTTCCAACAGAAACTAAGAAAAACGTTTTTTTTTCAAAAAATTAAAAAAATTCAACAGTGATTAAATACAACCAAAAGAAAGCTCTAATTTTGTGAAAAAAATTATAACAATTTAATTTGGGTTCAGCGTTGCATGACTGCGCAATTGTCTTTCAAGGTATAACAGCCTGGGCAGGAAAAGAGTAAAAGTGCCTTGTATTGAAGTGGTTAATAGCAGTAAATAACAATATGGCTTGTGGGGCCATGGTACTATATCTGCTATATTCCTTATTTTGTTCCTTTTTGTTATGTTGTTATGTGCTATATTTTTCTCACAAATGTGCTGTTACCCTTTAAACACCTTCTTTCCTTTCCAAATAAATTTGGCAAAATGAGATTATCCTGTGGTGTCTACTTCACAAAAATGGGTCATTTTGGGGGGTATCTGTAATATTCTGGCATTTTTTAAATATATTTAAGAACACAAAGCAAAATAAACTGTTTTCATAATTTTAAAATCTTTTTTTATGACAAAAAAAAAAAAAACTAAGAGCAACCAGTAGATCAGATACAAGCATCAGGATCACACCATGCTATTATAACACAATTTAATTCCAGAAAATAACACAGAACATTGTGTTATGTAATTTTAGATTTGTCTTTTTCTAAATACTGCAAAGCTAAATGTGTCAAAACGTGTGATGTAAAATCAATGTGCAACAGTATATGAACAGTAAATTTCAGATTTTATATATTTTTACATTTTTTCAGTGTTTTATGAGGTGTCCCCTGGATGAATTGTGCACCATGCCCTTTGGCTAAAAGGAAAGACTCTGGTTATCTGGTGAGAAATTATTTACAGTAACATTAGCTGTTGTGACAGTCTGTAACAGATTATATACAGACACATTATTTGATATGACAGGCAATGAAAGAATACATAAAACAATATAGTAATCAGTATAACAGCCCGTGCCGCATGATATGCAGTCCCATTAGTTAGCATAGTAGTCATTGAGAAATTATGTACAGTGACATTATTTGTTGTGACAATCAGCATCAGATTAAATGCAGTGATGGTGTTAAAGCTGATAACTTTAAATTTTCCCCAGTGACTAGGTGTACAGATGCTAAAATGGTTCTAAAGTTAAAAAGTTGCATTCCCTGCATTAAGGTAAAAGGTGTTTTAGCATTTGCTGTGTGCCCCCCCCAAATACTTACCTGAGTCCTACATCGATCCAGCACTGTGCCTATCTGCCAGTCTACTCTTCTCTCTACCTGCTCTGAGAACAGGTGGAGTCCTGCTGCTGTCAAAGCTTTTGAGTAGAGAGCAGGGACGAGCTGGGCTGTGTGTGTGTCAACAGATATAGACACACACAGCTCAGCTCAGTATCGAACCCGCATGAGTGTCCCTATAGCAATATGCTTGCTATGGGGGCACTCAGAGACGTGGGGGAGCCTATATGCTGGCAGGGGACCCCCAAATAGGAGGTTTTGGGACACTCAATACAATTGCACAGAGCAGGTAGGTATTAAAACTTAAAAGAAGTTGTAAAGTCAGAAGGTTTTTTATCTTAATGCATTCCATGGATTAAGATAAAAAGCCTTCTGTGTGCAGCACCCCCACCTTGCCCCCCCCCCTAATACTTATCCTAGGTCCCTCTCTGTCCAGCGATGTCTCACAGGATTCTCCCTCCTGATTGGCTGAGGCTATGCACCTGTCTTCTAGATTAAATCAACACCCACAAAGCTAGGCAGCCTAGAAGTCTTGCAAAGATTCCACATCCCAAAAACACTTATTCAGCGACATCGGCATCAGGGGCTTAATAGTTTCTGCTAATCCAGGACTGATTAATTTTGATAAATTGCAGCTTGTCCATGGAGTCTGTTGACAGACACACTCTCTGATCCATCACAAAACGTCCAGCAGCACTGAATTCCCATTTGGAATGCACGCCGGATGCAGGGTAGCTCAATTGCATACTGGGCAAGTTCTGGCCAGTGGTCTACAGGACATGTATCAATGGAAGAGGTTTGTAAAAAATGTCATTTTTAGATGAGCAGTGATTTACTGATTTACTAAATTTAAAGCATCAAAATGAGAAATAACAATGCAAATGGAAAATCCCTTTTAACATAGTGCCAGGGGGGTCCCCTTAGTTTAGCTGTAGAGTGGCACATCTGTAATGTGTATAGAAGCTGCTGCAGAAATAATTGCATTTATAAATTTATAAATGAAAATGACATTTTCTCCACAAAATGTCTTTATTTTGAATACAACAGCTTGGGGAGTCATTCCGTATGATGAGGCCACAATGTAGTGCATTGGGAACAAGATCAGATGTTTTTGAATACATTCTAGTAGTAACAGGTGCATAAAAAATGGTCTTTGGGTGTTGAAGGTGCCTTTGCACCGTAACTCTATAGAGGTACTCTTGATGAAAGCAATAATTGCCTTGCTCTCAGAAATTGAAATGATATGCACCTGTCAAACAGGTGTGGAAAAATTGGTCTTTAGGTGTTAATTGTGCCCATGAAACCTACACCAAAAAAATTATTATCCACAACACAAGGCAGCCTAGAAGTCTTGCAGAGATTTCACATCCCAAAAACACTTAATCAGTGACATTGACATCAAGGGCTTCATAACAGCTGGTAAATCAGGACTGATTCATTTTGATAAATGTCAGATGGTCCACGGAGTCTCATATATACTAGCCACAGCAGATGTCCACTCGTTATATACAATTATAGGACACCAAGATGCAATATTAGCAACCAAATGAGCTTTAAAAAATGTAAGTGATATCATTAGGAAACAACGTGCCTTCCTTATGGAAAGCTTAGAATATAGTTTGACAAATAACTATTTCTGGCATGATGAAGTTTATTATAAACAGATCAAAGGGATAGCCATGGGAGCATGTTTTACACCCAGTGTGGCTAACATTTTCATGGCTGAATGGGAAGAGAATAAAATCTATCAGACCAGACCTAAATGACTCAAAATGTACAAGAGATACAGTGGGTATGGAAAGTATTCAGACCCCCCTAAATTTTTCACTCTTTGTTATATTGCAGCCATTTACTAAAATCATTTAAGTTCATTCTTCTTCCTCATGAATGTACACATAGCACCCCATACTGACAGAAAAACACAGAATTGTTGACATTGTTGCAGATTTATTAAAAAAGAAAAACTGAAATATCACATGGTCCTAAGTATTCAGACCCTTTGCTCAGTATTTAGTAGAAGCCCCCTTTTGATCTAATACAGCCAGGAGTCTTTTTGGGAAAGATGCAACAAGTCTTTCACACCTGGATTTGGGGATCCTCTGCCATTCCTCCTTGCAGATCCTCTCCAGTTCTGTCAGGTTGGATGGTAAACGTTGGTGGACAGCCATTTTTAGGTCTCTCCAGAGATGCTCAATTGGGTTTAAGTCAGGGCTCTGGCTGGGCCATTCAAGAACAGTCACGGAGTTGTTGTGAAGCCACTCCTTCATTATTTTTAGCTGTGTGCTTAGGGTAAACGTTGGTGGACAGACATTTTTTAGGTCTCTCCAGAGATGCTCAATTGGGTTTGTCTTGTTGGAAGGTAAACCTTCGGCCCAGTCTGAGGTCCAGAGCACTCTGGAGAAGGTTTTTGTCCAGGATATCCCTGTACTTGGCCGCATTCATCTTTCCCTCGATTGCAACCAGTCGTCCTGTCCCTGCAGCTGAAAAACACCCCCACAGCATGATGCTGCCACCACCATGCTTCACTGTTGGGACTGTATTGGACAGGTGATGAGCAGTGCCTGGTTTTCTCCACACATACCACTTAGAATTAAGGCCAAAAAGTTCTATTTTGGTCTCATCAGACCAGAGAATCTTATTTCTCACCATCTTGGAGTCCTTCAGGTGTTTTTTTAGCAAACTCCATGCAGGCTTTCATGTGTCTTACACTGAGGAGAGGCTTCCGTCGGGCCACTCTGCCATAAAGCCCCGACTGGTGGAGGGCTGCAGTGATGGTTGACTTTCTACAACTTTCTCCCATCTCCTGACTGCATCTCTGGAGCTCAGCCACAGTGATCTTTGGGTTCTTCTTTACCTCTCTCACCAAGGCTCTTCTCCCCCGATAGCTCAGTTTGGCCGGACGGCCAGCTCTACGAAGGGTTCTGGTCGTCCCAAACATCTTCCATTTGAGGATTATGGAGGCCACTGTCCTCTTAGGAACCTTAAGTGCAGCAGAAATCTTTTTGTAACCTTGGCCAGATCGGTGCCTTGCCACAATTCTGTCTCTGAGCTCTTCAGGCAATTCCTTTGACCTCATGATTCTCATTTGCTCTGACATGCATTGTGATCTGGAAGGTCTTATATAGACAGGTGTGTGGCTTTCCTAATCAAGTCCAATCAGTATAATCAAACACAGCTGGACTCAAATGAAGGTGTAGAACCATCTCAAGGATGATCAGAAGAAATGGAAAGCACCTGAGTTAAATATATGAGTGTCACAGCAAAGGGTCTGAATACTTAGGACCATGTGATATTTCAGTTTTTCTTTTTTAATAAATCTGCAACAATGTCAACAATTCTGTGTTTTTCCGTCAATATGGGGAGCTGTGTGTACATTCATGAGGAAGAAGAATGAACTTAAATGATTTTAGCAAATGGCTGCAATATAACAAAGAGTGAAAAATTTAAGGGGGTCTGAATACTTTCCGTACCCACTGTATATCGATGACATGATTATTGTTTGGAATGGACATGAAGAATCGCTACTCCTTTTTGTTAATAGCCTGAACCAGAACAAAAATAATATCTCCTTTACTTGGGAGTATGATCAGAAGCAGATCAATTTCCTTGATCTCACTATCTCTCTCAATAATAGAGTAATTAGCACAAAGACGTATTTCAAAACGGTAGACCAAAATGGTTACATACCACTCAAACGTTGTCATTACGCCCCATGGCTACTAAATATACCAAAGGGTCAATTAATATGACTTAAAAGGAACTGTACAGATGCAGAATACTACACGGAACAAGCCCTGAAGGTTGGACAAAGATTTATAGAAAGAGGTTATGAAGAAGCCCATATAAAACAACAAATAAAAGAGATGGACCAAATGGACAGGGAGCTTCTGATTAGAGATAAAGAAACAAGAGATACCTTTGAGGATAATTTACCAGTGGTATTGAATTATGGAGTACAACTCAAAAAAATAGAAAAAAATACTTAGGAAACATTGGCCCAATTTGACATCTGACACTTAAAGTATGTACTACCAAAAAAAAAAAAAAACAGAGATTCACATATAGAAGAGCCCCTACACTACGAGATAAACTGGCCAAAAATGTGTTCGCCCCCCCCCCCAAAAAAAAAATCAGTTTTTATTTTTTCATGTGGAAAGGTTTCTTCTCATGTAAATCATGTTATGCATGCACAAAAACTAAACGACTAAAATAATAAATTTTTTATCTACTAGTACTGGAAAAGATTGTGCCATCAGAGAATGTATTACATGCAGAACGGAAGGGGTAGTATATGCCCTTCAATGTCCTTGCAATATTCAATACATCAGTCGTACTAAACGCCCAATGTTGAAACGTTTAAGAGAACATGTTCAAAACATCTTAAAAGGTTACCCTAAACATAGTGTATCTAAACATTTTGCTACACATCATTGTAATGTTTTGGGCCATAGAAAAATATCATCCACATTGGAGAGGGAGTAATAAAATCATTACCCTCATTACCCTCAGTCAACGTGATACCCTTTTGGATTCATGAATTGCAGACCATTCAGCCTCTAGGTTTAAATATTGAATTTGATATCAATTGTTATATCAGCAATTATTGACCCTTCTGGGTCTAGGTATGTAGGCAATGGGGTGGTTCCCCTGTCTTAGGCCTTAGCTTTGGTGGTGCAATTTTACCCCTGATATTTTACATGTTTTAATATATAATATTTTTTAATATACCCCCTGTTTTTAGGAAGTTATCTCTATTTTTTCTTTTTTTTTTCCTTTTTCTGAGATATGTCTTATCATCATAAGTATGATCCATGTATATATATATATATATATATATATATATATATATATATACATTTTTTTTTAGGGATATATGATGAATATTGTACTGGGTTATCTGTTGCCGATTTATATGCCTCTTACTTCATACAGAGATTAGTTGGCTCATTACTTATTATGTTTACCATATTTAATGGTTCATGTGAACCAAGTGAAGTTTAACATTTGTTAATAATAATTAATTTAATAATAATTTTAATTATTTACTTCTTAGCTTTATTTGAACCTACGTTATTAATAGAGATGTAATGGTTTTATATAACCTATCTACCATCGTTCAGCTCCTCAATGTAGCCATTTTATTGAAGCTGTCAGCCGCTTGGTCCCCTGAGCAGCCATGATTTACACTGCGCAGGTGCAGCCCTCTCGGTGTAACTGCGCATGCGCGGAAGTACGCTGACCCGTATCAGATGTAAGGGCGGAGAAGACATCTAGCCACTATGTTTGACAACAGCCTCGGAATACCAAAAAATGTATACATATATTTAGTGCCCCATCTGGCCTCCCTAATTTTATGCTTTTATTTTGGAAACAAATTAATAGATTGTACTGAGCATGCGCAAAACCTCCATGACAGACGGGTGTCATCGCGCATGCGCGGGACACTACTATCTGGCATTAATCAAAATAGAATCATTATATAAAGCCCCCACACACACCGCTCAGTTTCTTCCTCCAGTAGAAGCCATGATGGCTATGGCGTAACGCGTAGAGGTACCAAGCGGTGGGCAGGTTTGACGTTTTTGATGTGACCTCCTTGGAATTGTGATTGTTAAGCGTTTTTTTAATTTATTAAACGTGAGTTCAATATTTGAAGTTGGATTCTGTCTTTTTGCTTCCCGAACATGTGGGTACTGAACCATTGGAGTTTGTCTTTTTATTTTCACATGGGCTAATTTTGGAGTAACACCAAGTACAATGCAGTGATCTATTGAGCAATTTTTATCTGCCTTCAAACTGCTTTAGACCCCTAGTGAGTTAAATATAGAGGTGAGCACACACTTCACCTGGTGATCACAGCACTATATTTAAGGAGTGGATACACATGGAATGATTCAAAGACTGCACTTCTTAGAGACTTTTCTGGATGTTATTTATTGCACATTAGCTCTTTTGGAGTGTTTGTTTATTTGTATTTATACTCTGGTTGTTTATTGTCTCACTTGCACTTTATTTAATCAGAGACACAGTCTCTGCACTAATGTGCTAGCTTAGTGGCAGCTGCTGTAGAGGAGCTAGAAATGACTCTGCAGGAAAGACAAGAAGAGAGGCAGCACCATGCTATTGGCAGATGTGCTGCAAGGAACTGGGGCACCCTGCACTATACCATCATCCTTGTTAGTGGAGGCTGCTAAGAGTTCATGAGGTATAGTGGGGTAGACTGAGGTGAGTAAGGAGGAGGAACAGAATTGTGTCCCTTTTGTGTGGCTTTCAGGTGCTCTTGCTAATGGGCTGAGTGGTGGGAGGTTAAATGCCTTGTCAAGCATGTGGAACCCAAATGGCTGGTGTTTTTGCCACACTTGATGTGCTTGGGACAAAGTTTGCAAATTGCAACAGTGCGATTGATTGCACATGTGCTAAAAGAAGCCCAGACAGCTGAGCTGTAAGAAGTGGGCCAGGGGATAACAGCTCCACAATGTGATGGAATAGGGTGGCAGCTCTCTACACTTCCATGATGGCTCCCTCATTGGGGTTGTGCCTAACTCTCACTCGCCCCTCTGCTCTATCCGGCACCCAAGTCATGTCAGTGATATCATCATCATCTCCTCCATCCATAACTTGGCAATATACTGCGGCTGGGGGAACATGATTGCCAATTGGTGTACCAGTGTTCTCCCCTTTCTGTAGGCTCAAGTTCCTACTGTCCTCATCCTCATAACCAACATCTGAATAAAGTAATGGCTGTGCAGCGTCAAGGAGCAGATGGTTGACATTGTGTTCAAATAGCTCAGCTGACTCCCCCCAGCCTGATTCTGGGCCTATGGCAGAAATAGCTGTGGAAATGGAGGCAGATTTAACCACTCTGGCAACTGCAGTGGACTAAGCACTAATCTCTGCTTGGGTGCCGGAGGATGATGATTGTTTAGTAAGACAGTCCACCACCTCCTCTGCCTGCTGTGGCTGGATAGCATGGGCAACATCACTAAACAGAAGAAATGATGCCCTGCCTGAGGACTGACCACGTCTACCTTTGCCGGTGGACACATATGCTGTTGGCCCCCTCACAATGCCATGGGAACGTCTGCCTCTCCTTGTTGGCCTCCCAGACATAATAGGGGGAGGGAGATTATTAACAAAATGTGATAAAGATGTGGAAATTTGTATGTTGGTGCACTTTAATCAATAGAAAGAGGCGTTTGGTGCACAGTTTTGTATAGAATGGAGAGGGATTAGAGCCCCTGTCAGATTCCTTTTGCTGTTTGTGCATTAGTTTATGGGATTCATCGTCTCTATTTGTCCTGTTTACCATTATCATTGAAAGTGAAGGTAAAAAAAATCCCATATTTTGAGTTGTCCCCTGAAAAGTAATTGGGGGGGAAATCTTCCAATGGGGTCACTAGTTCTGGTGATCTGGGATGTCCCCAAGGAATTCCATTAATTTTCAGGGATTTCCTCTCACTTCCTGTTCGGCTATGGGACAGGAAGTGAAAAGAACTCTCTGAAATGGGACACAGATGGATGAAAAGAAAATCTGACAGGGATTATAACTTGCTCTATCAAAAATGAAAATTTGCCTAAAATTCTACTTTATCTTGAGTACTCACTTAACAGACACACTCCAATGACACACTACAATATACTTCAGTAAAATTGCACTGATAAACTGTAATATACTGCGTTAAACATGCATTAACACACTAAAATATACTGCATTAAACGTGCACTAACACACTGAAATATACTGCGTTAAACGTGCACTAACGCACTGAAATATACTGCGTTAAACATGCAGTACGCACTGAAATATACTGCGTTAAATGTAAATATACTGCATTAGGTGTGCACTAACACACTGACATATACTGCGTTAAATGTGCAGTAATGCACTGGAATAAACTGCGTTAAACATGCAGTAACGCACTAAAGTATGCTGCGTTAAATGCCCAGTAATGCACTGAAATATACTGTGGTAAACGTGCAGTAACGCACCGAAATATAATGTGTGAAACGTGCAGGGACAAACTGTAATTTACTGCATTAAACGTGCAGTAATGCACTTAAATGTACTCCGTTAAACATGAACTAACGTACTGACATATATTGCATTAAACGTGCACTAATGCACTAAAATATACTGCAGGAAACCTGCCTTGACAAAATAAACTGACACTAAAGTAAAAATTACTGATCGCACTACACTCACACTGAACTATCACTAGATTCACACTAAACTATTCACAAAGAATCACAATAGCAAACTATAGCACACTAACTCTCTAGCAGCACTGAATAGAGTCCAGTTCTATACCAATACCAATATCACACTGCAAATGGCCGCTATTGAAAGAATCGTTTTATAGTGTGAGGTGGGACTAAGAGCAATTAGCCATGATTGGATAGAGTCATCATGACAGTATCAAATCATGGCTCTGACAGTGCTATGTACCCTGATTAAGCAAAGCTTTAATTTCTTCAGCCAATAAGGGTTTCCAATGCACTGTGCAGTGGTACAGTGCATTGTGGTCGTTCGGCGGGCCAAACAAATGGTCAAATGCCCCGATAATTTGGATATTTGTTGAATGGGCAAACAGCTAATGTTTGGCCCTGTACTCATGCTCGGACCGAACCATTTATTCAACTCTAGTCAGCATGTGTGTTCAGTAATTGTAGGAGGTGATGGGTGCAGAAGTAGGGAGAGGGTAGGTGTAAGAGTGATATGTGTATGTTGTGAGGTAGAGAGGAGGGGTAGAGTAGGGATAATTTTAGGCTAGAGAATGACAATGTGAGAAGGAAGAGTAGTAGGAGCATGTTAGTGTATAGAGAGTGGGAATCTGACTTCAAATAAATTAAATGTCAGATGCTGGTTTGCTTGCCGTCTTTCCAGAGTGGAGCAGAGTTCTAGTTGTATCTTCATACATATTTAGTTATCCTGCTAATGCGGTGGTGAAACTGCAACACTCGTAAAAGAGACACTCTGAGGAGAAAGAGGGCGGGCCTAGGCACGGCTCAGTGTTTAAATGGATACACAGAGCTGTGGCTCGCTCAAGTGGCCCCATAGCAAACTGCTTACTGTGGGGCACTCAACAGGATGGAGGGGCCATAAGCTCCAGCCAGGGACCTAAAAAGATGAGGATCCAGGCTGCCCTATGCAAAACGACTATACAGGGCAGTTAAGTATAACATGTTTGTTATTTTAACCGCTTCCATACAGAGCAGTTAGACCCCCTTCCTGCCCAGACCAATTTTCAGCTTTCAGCACTCTCACACTTTGAATGACAATTGCTCAGTCATGCTACACTGTAACCAAACAAAATTTTTATCATTTTTTTTCACACAAATAGAGCTTTCTTTTGGTGGTATTTGATCACAACTGGGGGTTTTTTTTCGTGATATAAGCAAAAAAAGAGCAAACATTTTGAAAAAAAAACATTTTTTTTTAGCTTCTATTATAAAATTTTGCAAAAAATTAATTTTTCTTCATACATTTGGGCCAAAATTTATAATGCTACATATCTCTGGTAAAATTAACCCAAATTAGTGTATATTATTTAGTCTGTGTGAAAGTTATTGAGTCTAGAAGCTATGGTACCAATTACTGAAAATTGATCACACCAGATGTACTGATGGCCTATCTCCTTTCTTGAGGCCCTGAAATGTCAGGACAGTACAAATACCCCCCAAATGACCCCTTTTTGTAAAGTAGACAGTCCAAGGTATTTCGTAAGAGGCATGGTGAGTTTTTTGAAGTTATAATTTTTTTCCCACAATTCTTGGGAAAATGAAGAAAAATTTTTTTTTTTATTTTTTTTCCCAAAACGTTGTCAATTTATAAGCTATTTCTAACACATAGCATGTACACAGCAAAAATGACACCCCAAAATTCATTCTGCTACTCCTTCTGCGTATGGTGATAACACATGTGTGAGACTTTTACACAGCCTGGCCACAAAAAGAGACTCCACGTCCAAGTAGCACCATAAGGCATTTTAGGAGCATAAATACACGTAAAACTTTCTTAGAGCACCAATACAATGGAAAAGTGACCCCATTTTGGAAAGCAAACACTCCAACGTATATTCTATGAGGCATTATGGGTCCTTTGAACATGTCATTTTTTTTCCACAAGTTTTTGGAAAATGTGGGAAAAAAATAAAAACTTTTTTTTTTTTTACACAAAGTTGTCAATTTATAGGATATTCCTAACACATAGCATGTACATAGCAAAAATGACACCCCAAAATACATTCTGCCACTCCTCCTGAGTATGGCAATACCACATGTGTGAGACTTTTTCACAGCCTAGCCATATAGAGGGGCCCAACATCCAAGGAGCATCATCATGCATCCTAGCCACTTGCCTAGGCCTATTTTTGACATTTGGTGTTTACAAGCTAAAATCAGTTGTTTTTGCAAGAAAAATACTTAGAACCCCAAAACATTATATATATATTTTTTTTTAGCAGAGACCCTAGAGAATAAAATGGAGATTATTGCAATATTTTTTATCACACCGTATTTGCGCAGCGGTCTTCCAAACGCAATTTTTTTGGAAAAAATTCACTTTTTTTAATTAAAAAATAAGAAACCAGTAAAGTTAGCCCAACTGTTTTCCATAATGTGAAAGATAATGTTACGCCGAGTAAATAGATACCCAACATGTCATGCTTCAAAATTGCGCATGCTCACAGAATGGTGACAAACTTTGGTACTTAAAAATCCCCATAGGAGACACTTTAAAAATTTCTACAGGTTGCTATCTTAGAGTTACAGAGGAGGTCTAGGGCTCAAATTATTGCTCTTGCTCTAATGATTGCGACGATACCTCACATGTGTAGTTTGAACACTGTTTACATATGTGGGCGGGGTTTCCGTTTTCGCTTCTGCGCGCGAGCTCACGGGGACAGGGCGCTTTAATTTTTTTACTATTTATTTTATTTATTATTTTTTATTTTTACACTGTTTTTTAAAAAAAAAAAATTATCATTTTTATTTCTATTACAAGAAATGTAAACATTACTTATAATAGAAAAAGGCACGACAGGACCTCTTTTTTGTGAGATCTGGGGTCAAAAAGTCCTCAGATCTCACAAGTACACTAAAAGATAGAAAAAATAAAAAAAAAATAAAAAAAAAATTAAATAAAATGAACAAGAAAAAAGGGACCTTTAAACTGGTTGCTAGGCAACGACGTTTGCCGTAGCTCCGGTCCTCCAAGACCACAGAGTCGAGTGAGGGCAAGCTTGCCCTCACTCGACATCCTGTCTGCATGGATCCGGGACCAGATAGTTTTCCCCGCTGCCGGCGGGTCCGGTAAGCGGGGAAAAGGACCAGAATGCGGCGGGGGGGCACCTCTTCCGCCACCCCGAAAGGGTGATCCCGCGGCGAATCCGCCGCTGGGACCACCCTTATCGGAAAGCCAACCGTCCACCGTTTAAAAAAATACCAGGGTTATGGCAGCTATCTGCTGCCATAACACCGGTATTTAGGTTTAAACGGAGGACGTATATAAACCTTTTTGGACTTAGACATGGTGGCTGTATGAAGGGTGACAGGTACTCGGGTACTTTGCTGGGCAGGTGACAGGTACTCTGGTACTGATGAGCAAGTGGCAGGTACTCGAGTACTCCGATAGGCAGGTGACAGGTACTCAGGTACTCTTATGGGCAGGTGACAAGCAGGTGATAGGTACTGATGAGTAGTACTGATACTGATAGGTGATACTGATACTGTACTGATGGGTACGGATGATCAGTACTGATACTGATAGGTGATAGGTACTGATGGGTACTGATGAGTACTGATGAGTAGTGATGGGTACTGATGAGCAGGTGGCAAGTACTTGGGTACTTCAGGTGTCAGGTACTCTGATGAGCAGGTGAAAGGTACTCGGGTACTCTGATGGGTAGGTGACAGGTACTCGGGTACTCTGATGGGTAGGTGACAGGTACTTGGGTACTCCGATGACGGGTACTCGGGTACTCCGGTGACGGGTACTCAAAGTACCAGAGTACCTGTCATCAGAGTACCCGAGTACCTGTCATCAGAGTACTCGAGTACCAGTCATCAGAGTACCCGAGTACCCATCATCAGAGTACCCGAGTACCCGTCATCAGAGTACCCGAGTACCCGTCATCAGAGTACCCGAGTACCCGTCATCAGAGTACCCGAGTACCCATCATCAGAGTACCCGAGTACCCGTCATCAGAGTACCCGAGTACCTGTCACCAGCCCATCAGAGTACCCGAGTACCTGTCATCAGCCCATCAGAGTACCCGAGTACCTGTCATCAGAGTACCTGATGGGCTGGTGACAGGTACTCAGGTACTTTGATGGGCTAGTGACAGGTGCTCTTTATTGGGGGGGGGCAATCAGTGTGGTTGGGGTGCACTGTACTTGGTAACTAGCTGTTACCACAATCTCCTCCTCACACAGGATCAGTGTGTGAGGAGGAGAACACGGTGACATCTAGTTACCGTGTCCTCTGTTGACATTTGTGACCGGCTGTGATTGGACACAGCCGGTCACGTGGTAAAAAGCCAATTTCATTGGCTCTTTACCTAGATCGGGGTTGGGCTCAGTCCGAGGGACGAGCCTCACCCCCGATCGCCGCGCTGCGCGCCCCCGGGGGGACGTCATATGACGGCCGCCCGGATCGAGAAAGGATTCCTGCCGATATCATTTTATAATGGCGCAGTATGGAAGGGGTTAATAGAAAAAAAATTAGACTTTACAATCACTTTAAAAATCAATCACCAGATATGTTGCTAATACAGTGCATTTGTTACAGAGGTAGCATTAAATATACAAGTTTAAAAGATATGGCAGCAGAGGATAATACCAGAAGTATAGAACAGTGAAAGATAGCTAATGAAAGCAGGGTGTACATATGGATAGTAGACAACATTTACCAGAAATATAGAGCATGCTTCTGTATTGTCTGAAAGGAGCAGGTGGGTAGGGAGTGGAACCAAGGAATGGTGCTTGGGGGTTGGTAGTGGCGGAGACAAGGGTTGTGTCATGTACCTGGTCCTGAAGCCGAAATGCTTAGAGGGCTCTCCTTGTGGCTGAGTGCTCTGTGTCCCTGAAAGTGGTAACAGGAAGCACAAAGCCCAAAGTAGCAGGGATTGCAAGTGTGCCCCAGATGAGGGTTGGTGGTAGGGAGATCTTTTTGCAGGTGGACACCAGAGGAGGTGAGCACTAGGATTCAGGAGCACTGAGGATGGTGCAGACTGCCCACGGCTGCAAGCGGGTTGTTATGGAGAGTGCAGCAGGCAGGATCAACAGGTAAGTATTGAAGGTAGGTACTGCAGGCTTGGGATAGCTTATGGGCACCCAGGTGGATCACAGCAGACAAGGCACAGCAGAAGGCATAGTCGGGGACGGAAGCAGAGGTCAGTAAGCCAGTGGTCAGCAGAACAGATAGCAGAGTCATGGTAAGGCAAGCCGGGGTCATACACGGGGCAGAAGACAAGTGAATATCCGTGAACAATCCGAGCTTTCAGAGCTGGGAGCGAGACAAGAGGAATCCAAGTGCAAGCCGGGTTGACAACAGGTGATCAAACAGAAGCAGCAGCAAACACAGGAACAGGAAGCTGAAGACCAGTCCGCAATGTCCATGAGACCAAGTCATCCTTTTAAAGGCCTGAGGGTGCCGAGATCTGACATTCATTGTGTGCGCCAGCATGCACACATCTTTGCCATGGCAAACATGTATTTGCATTACATGTGCGCGTATTTGCGCAGGCGCGGCCATATTGGGAATTGGCTACTGTGCCAGGTCTGTGAGCTACTATTCTATGGCTAGTTGTTTCAAATTTTTAGGGACTTATTAAGGACTGGAATAGTACCACTGGATTGGCGTAGGGCCAATGTGGTGCCTATATTTAAAAAGGGATTAAAGTATTTGCCAAGTAACTATAAACCTGTTAGTTTAACTTCTATGGTCGGGAAGATACTAGAGAGTTTATTAAAAGACCAAATAGATGAGTTCTTACTGGAAAAAAAATATTTTAAGCAACAGACAGCATGGATTCATGAAAGACCGAAGTTGTCAAACAAACCTGATTTCTTTTTATGAGGAGGTAAATAAAACCTTGGACAGAGGGGTGACTCAGGATATAGTATACTTGGATTTTGCAAAAGTGTTTCACACAGTTCCCCACACACTGCTAATGTGTAAGGTTATGTCTACTGGCTTGGAAAGATCAGTTTGTAAATGGATAGAAAATTGGCTAAAAGATAGAATTCAGAGAGTGGTGATTAATGATTCTTACTCTGAATGGTCTAAGGTTATCAGTGGTGTACCCCAATGTTCAGTGTTGGGACCCTTACTTTTTAATATCTTTATAAATGATAAAGGGTCTGGGATTAAAAGTACAGTTTCAGTCTTTGCAGATGACACCAAGCTCTGCAGTGGAATAACTTCTTTACAGGATATCTCCAATTTACAAGCTGACCTCAAATGCACTGTTTACTTGGGCAACTATGTGGCAAATGTTGATAAATGTAAAGTTATGCACTTGGGGGCTAAGTGTATGCATGCCGCATACATACTAGGGGGAGTAGAACTGGGGGAATCCATAGCAGGGAAGGATCTGGGTGTTCTGGTAGATCCAAAACTTAATAATAGCATGCAATGCTAAGCTGCGGTTTCTAAAACAGGTAAAGTCCTTTCTTGTATAAACAGAGGCGTGAACTCCAAAGAGAGAGATATAATTTTGCCCCTGTACAAATCATAAATAAGACCTCATCTGGGATATGCAGTTCAGTTTTGGGCACCAGTTCTTAAAAAGGATATCGGGGAACTGGAGAAAGTGCAGAAAAGGGCAACAAAACTGATAAGAGGCACCGAGGAGCTCATCTATGAGAAAAGATTAGGGGAACTGAATTTATTCTCTCTTCAGAAGAGGAGGTTAAGGGGGATATGATCAACATGTATAAATACATAAGGGTCCATATAGTGAACTTGGTGTTGAATTATTCACTTTATGGTCAACCCAAAGGACATGGGGGCACTCTTTACGTCTAGAGGAGAACAGATTTAGTCTCCAAATATGTAAAGGTTTCTTGATCGTAAGAGCTGTGAAAATTTGGAATAGACTCCCTTCAGAGGTGGTTCTGGCTAGCTCACTAAATTTCTTTTAAAAAGGCCTGGATTCTTTCCTGGGTATACATAATATAAATGGGTACTAATATGTATAGGTAAAGTTGATCTAGGGAATATTCAATGGCCTCTCGGGGGATGAGGAAGGAAGTTTTTTCCCCTGCTGTACCAAATTGGATCATGTTTTGCTGGGGTTTTTTTCACCTTCCTCTGGATCAACTGCTGGTAAAGGGTTGTGTATGGGATTGTATGGTTGGGTTTCCTTTACTGTTTTTTTTTTATTGGTTGAGCCAGATGTCTTTTTTCAACCTGACTAACTATGTATGTAGTTCCCTGACAGGTTGACTTGGAAAGTGGGTGCTCCTGCACCTATTCTCTGTAATAAAAAGCCATAGTTATTGCACATAGCTTTGTACAGCAATATTAAATGTTTCAAATTTAGATTTTATAAAAAAATTGAACTTATAACCTCAGAATGCTTTAACCAAGTTCATCCCCAGCAATTTTTACCATTTTTTTATTACATAATAATATACACAAAGACCCTTATGTTTGTCTCTGTGTAATTGTTAAGCCACAATTACACATCAGAGAGAGTGTCCACAGTATATTGGGTCTCAAGCCATGTAAATCATATTTTATATATATTTTTTTTTTTTTTTTTACTCATTACCATGCTGTATAAGTAAACTTTAAGAGTGGAATCACTTTAATGAACATCTTCAAATCTCTCAGACATAAAGGTTGAATGTATATCCATTGCAATACTGTTCATTTCCCAGCATAAATTTATAGGAGTCATAAAAAAATCTTGGCGTGATTATTATTTTTCACATGATCAATAAGACCCAATGAACATGCAAGGAAATTGCAGATATTTGGAAGTCAGAAACTATCTTAACCAAAGTTAGTAACACTTGACAAGAATGGTCTAATTTTCTTACATTACCATACCATATGGAGAAATATTCCTTCTGGTGCTTGACATCTTTGACATAGAAAATCATTTATTTCCCCCATTGTGAAAAGTCTATAAGGTGTGAAATATAAATGATGCAATTACTGTAACTATGTCATCTCAAGCATATGAGTTATTCACATACTGTAGGTATTTAGGACTTTGTCCCACAATTCCTTAGACAAGACAAGCACATTATCACTTCATTTAGTCACACACTGATGTTTAGCATTTTTAACCTGTATTAAAGTAGTATAGTATCTAGGTACCAGGTTATTATGGTCTACCATAGGCAAGAGAGAATCTAGTTTAGTGATAGATAGGGTTACGTTTTTCTATTTTGTATCAATACAGCATGTCTACGCTGGTCATATCTATGATGAAAATTCATAAGTATTTCAAAATCCTTAACAAATACCTCAAAAGATTTGAAGGTATTATTAACAAACAAGTGATGAACATACTTTGCATCATATTTTGTCCACTGTAGAATATTCTAAATACAATAGAAATGCTCTATGTGAGGGTTAAGCCTCAATGGATTATTAGGAGAAAGTGTCAATGCTGTACCCATGACTAATCTAAAGCAGCTATAGCATTTCTTCACTAGTTCCATAAGAATAGTCAAGATCTCTCTAGTTGGGCAGTAAAGCCTTTATATATAATAACTGAGCTTTTATGAGATGTATTAGGAGTAGCCCCTGAAACTGCACAGGCATTGCTGAGTTAAGGGAACATCCATCATTGCACATAAATAAGCTGAAATGCTAAATAGTACATACTCAGATCAAAAAGTGCCAACCCCCTCCAGTTGTAGGTAGGTGTAGGTTATCCAAGGATAATCTTGAACAGGATGCACCCCACAAAAAAAAGTAATGAATGACTTAACAATCTAAAAAGTTATTTTTGGCATATTATGGAGAGATAAGCAGTATATTTAGAAATGTTGGTAAGAAAGCCATTTTAAATAGATTATTATTTTAATAGAGTATACTCCAAAGATTGTTCCATATTGCTTTGGAATAGCTATCATTGGACAAAGTCTTGCACCTGTCCTCTAGTGCAATAAGGCTTGCATGAGTAACACTGTTCAGGTTGTGTTCCTGCTGGATCACACACTACGTGGTGCTGGAGACACAGCAGCAAGAGGAAGAAGGTGACTTCCTTGTATCTCAGGGGCCACTGTATCCAGAAAACATCCCTGAGAGGCCACAGCAAATACAGGAAAATGACAAGGAAGAGGAGTATGGTTGCAATCCGTTCTGGGACAAGGTCATCTAGAGCCTAGGGTGAACATGCCAAACTGTCCCCCCCCCCCCCAATGTATGAGCATTATGTGTCAACAAAAATTCCCTCACAAAAACACTAAGCACTAATCTGCACTCTTACCCTCTAAGCATAAATTCCCTCTCCTCCCAGTACAAATCTACCCCCCTCTCTCAGCCCCCCCCCCCTAAAAAAATCACTCCTCCTAGCACAAATCCTCTACCCCTAAAACTTCCCCTCTCAGTACACATCTCTAACCCCCCCCCGACACCTCAAATCCCCCCTCCCAGCACAAATTTTCACCCCAAATCCCCCCCTCCTAGTACGAATCACTTTCCCCCAGCCTACCTGAGCTGCTGGAGCGAGGCAGTTTCTATGGCTCAGTCTGAGATGTGAGGGATAAAAAATGTCCAAATATGGCCTGAAATGCTTGACTTAAGGGACCACATGTCCATCACAAAAGCTGTAACGATGTCCACAGAGGAGCCACAAAGTGCCCATAAGGCATGTATTGGTGGCACAATCCCAAAATACCAAAAAGCATCCTGACATGAAGCTCTTGCTGACTTCTTGGATTATGTGCTGGCTTACCAGTTTTTCCTGGACTCCCAGCCTTAAAAGCAGAAGCTAACCCCTCTGGAGTGAGCGTGGAAACTGACTCTTGAGCTTCGGTCTCCTTTAAGTTAACAGAGGTTCAACCAAATTGACCATTATTAAATTTAGGCTTGACCTTGTAAGATTAAGAACAATGCAGTGATTGAGTACGTCCTTGAAGGCCACAACATCTTCTGATGGTAAGGTCATGTACCTGGCCAATCCCACAGGGGACACACACTGACCAAAGGGATGATCCCAAACCCTGGATACCTTCCTGTTCAAAAGGGCATAACTTTGACATTCTCCTCTGACAACATGTTCCAATCTTGTAGAACAAGTACTTGATTAAGCCACCATAAGTGAATTGTCAAGCTGTCCTCTGGAGGCACTTGAAAAACTTTCAAAGCTTTGCTTCCATTTAAAGGCATTTCACTAACCTTACCAAAAGAGGAATAAAAAAATCTGGACAAAAGTCGTCCTCATCTTCATGTTCAGAAGAGACTGAACAGCATTGATTTGCTTGCGGTTAGTGTTGAGCGAACACGGACTGTATTATTCGTGTTCGTACCGAATAATTGGATTTTTGTTACCCGAACACGAACACGGACACTTTACTGTATATTCGGGTAAAAATCCGTGTTCGGTCGTTTTATTTCCGGGTTTTGCATGCTTTGGCGCTCTTTTCATGGCGGGCTTTCAACAGCCAATCAACAATCGTTTAACTGGTGTGCCTTAAGCCATCCCAGCCATGCCTGCAAATGTCTCAGTAGCTGTGATTGGCCGTCTGAATCATGTGACCAAGTCTTTATAAGTTCGAGGCAGCCGCAGCGGCGTCATTATGCTGCTTAGATCAGGGACAGATCACACATCAACGTGCTGGCTGCTGATTAGGGAAAGATAGGCAGGAAAAAACCATTTGTGTCCGGATAGAATTGAGGGACAGGTCGGAGTGTTTAGGCAGGGCGAGTTGTAGGCATTTTAGGGATAGAGTCTGCTGAATTATAGGGTCAGTGTCTTCTGAAAACTACAATCGATATTGCTGTGTGGGGGGTGGGGTCTGCACTCAATCCTGATCTACGATCTCTTCTCAATCCTGTTAGGGAGAGGCTGCTGCTGAATTTTAGGGTCAGAGTGTTCTACAAACTACAATCGATATTGCTGTGTGGGGTGGGGTCTGCACTTAGTTCTCCTGATCTACGATCTCTTCTCAATCCTGTTAGGGACAGAGTCTGCTGAATTTTAGGGAAACTGTGTTCTACAAACTACAATCGATATTGCTGTGTGGTGTGGGATAGGAGATAGGCAGGTGTCAGTGATCCACATCCATTTTTCTGTGTGTGGGCTGCAGTGAACACAATCTTTTTGGGGTGCAGTGAACACAATCTTTTTGGAGTGCAGTGAACAAAATCTTTGTGGGGTGCAGTGAACAAAACCTTTGTGGGGTACAGTGAACACAATCTTTGTGGGGTGCAGTGAAGACAATCCTTTTGGAGTGCAGTGAACACAATCTTTGTGGGGTGCAGTGAACAAAACCTTTGTGGGGTACAGTGAACACAATCTTTGTGGGGTACAGTGAACACAATCTTTGTGGGGTACAGTGAACACAATCTCATACTTCTGAAGCTTTGAGGGTGCTGCCTGTTCTATACTCCTCCTCCTCCTCCTCATCCATCCTTTTAGGTGTACGAACAATAGTAATTGGGGCCTAGTGTGCTTCTGTACGTGTGAAAAACATACACTTTTTTTTGATCATATTTCCTATTCCGCTATTCTATAAAAACCTTTGGGGCTCAATTAAATTGCGGAATAGTCTGTGTCGGTACGTGTGAGATCCACCTTTCCAAGTTTTTGGGGTTCATCTCATACTTCTGAAGCTTTGAGGGTGCTGCCTGTTCTATACTCCTCCTCCTCCTCATCCATCCTTTTAGGTGTACAAACAATAGTAATTGGGGCCTAGTGTGCTTCTGTACGTGTGAAAAACATACACTTTTTTTTGATCATATTTCCTATTCCGCTATTCAATAAAAACCTTTGGGGCTCAATTAAATTGCGGAATAGTCTGTGTCGGTACGTGTGAGATCCACCTTTCCAAGTTTTTGGGGTTCATCTCATACTTCTGAAGCTTTGAGGGTGCTGCCTGTTCTATACTCCTCCTCCTCCTCCTCCTCCTCATCCATCCTTTTAGGTGTACAAACAATAGTAATTGGGGCCTAGTGTGCTTCTGTACGTGTGAAAAACATACACTTTTTTTTGATCATATTTCCTATTCCGCTATTCAATAAAAACCTTTGGGGCTCAATTAAATTGCGGAATAGTCTGTGTCTGTACGTGTGAGATCCACCTTTCCAAGTTTTTGGGGTTCATCTCATACTTCTGAAGCTTTGAGGGTGCTGCCTGTTCTATACTCCTCCTCCTCATCCATCCTTTTAGGTGTACAAACAATAGTAATTGGGGCCTAGTGTGCTTCTGTACGTGTGAAAAACATACACTTTTTTTTGATCATATTTCCTATTCCGCTATTCAATAAAAACCTTTGGGGCTCAATTAAATTGCGGAATAGTCTGTGTCGGTACGTGTGAGATCCACCTTTCCAAGTTTTTGGGGTTCATCTCATACTTCTGAAGATTTGAGGGTGCTGCCTGTTCCATACTCCTCCTCCATCCTTTTAGGTGTACAAACAATAGTAATTGGGGCCTAGTGTGCTTCTGTACGTGTGAAAAACATACACTTTTTTTTGATCATATTTCCTATTCCGCTATTCAATAAAAACCTTTGGGGCTCAATTAAATTGCGGAATAGTCTGTGTCGGTACGTGTGAGATCCACCTTTCCAAGTTTTTGGGGTTCATCTCATACTTCTGAAGATTTGAGGGTGCTGCCTGTTCCATACTCCTCCTCCATCCTTTTAGGTGTACAAACAATAGTAATTGGGGCCTAGTGTGCTTCTGTACGTGTGAAAAACATACACTTTTTTTTGATCATATTTCCTATTCCGCTATTCAATAAAAACCTTTGGGGCTCAATTAAATTGCGGAATAGTCTGTGTCGGTACGTGTGAGATCCACCTTTCCAAGTTTTTGGGGTTCATCTCATACTTCTGAAGCTTTGAGGGTGCTGCCTGTTCTATACTCCTCCTCCTCCTCTTCCTCATCCATCCTTTTAGGTGTACAAGCAATAGTAATTGGGGCCTAGTGTGCTTCTGTACGTGTGAAAAACATACACTTTTTTTTTATCATATTTCCTATTCCGCTATTCAATAAAAACCTTTGGGGCTCAATTAAATTGCGGAATAGTCTGTGTCGGTACGTGTGAGATCCACCTTTCCAAGTTTTTGGGGTTCATCTCATACTTCTGAAGATTTGAGGGTGCTGCCTGTTCCATACTCCTCCTCCTCCTCCTCCATCCTTTTAGGTGTACAAACAATAGTAATTGGGGCCTAGTGTGCTTCTGTACGTGTGAAAAACGTACACTTTTTTTTGATCATATTTCCTATTCCGCTATTCAATAAAAACCTTTGGGGCTCAATTAAATTGCGGAATAGTCTGTGTCGGTACGTGTGAGATCCACCTTTCCAAGTTTTTGGGGTTCATCTCATACTTCTGAAGCTTTGAGGGTGCTGCCTGTTCTATACTCCTCCTCCTCCTCTTCCTCATCCATCCTTTTAGGTGTACAAACAATAGTAATTGGGGCCTAGTGTGCTTCTGTACGTGTGAAAAACATACACTTTTTTTGATCATATTTCCTATTCCGCTATTCAATAAAAACCTTTGGGGCTCAATTAAATTGCGGAATAGTCTGTGTCGGTACGTGTGAGATCCACCTTTCCAAGTTTTTGGGGTTCATCTCATACTTCTGAAGATTTGAGGGTGCTGCCTGTTCCATACTCCTCTTCAACATCCTCCCTTTAGGGTAGGAAAAAATTTAATCGGGCCTAGTCTGTGTTTGTACGTGTGAGATACACAGTTTTTTTATCCTATTCCGCTATTCAATACACACCCTTTTGGTGTAAAAAACATTAAATTGCGGCATAGTTTGCATATTTGACTGTGAGATACACCCGTGCGATACTGTTGTTCTTTTGTTCCGCTATTCAATAAAGACCTTTCTAGGGCAAGATCTTAAATTTCAGAAATATGAGGAGAGCGTCAAATAGGGGCCGTGGCCTGGGTCGTGGTGGTGCTGCTGCTAGAGCTCCTGTTGCAAGGAGAGGACGTGGTCGATCTGTGCCAGCTACACGCACAAGTGAAACACCTTCCTCAAGTGTGAGTAGGCGACAGAACCTGCATCAGTATTTGGTAGGGCATCATACGCCCCTAGAAGTGATGAGGCCAGAACAAGTGGAGGCGATAGTAGATTGGTTTGCTGCTGACAGTGCCTTCAGTGCCTTCACATTGTCTCCCACCCAGTCTACTGCAGAAAGGTCAGAGTTGGCACCTGCAGCCAATTTCCAACCGTCTTTCACCTCACCCCCTTGCAAATCAGGCAAGCAGTCTGAGCCCCAAGTCATGCAGCAGTCTCTTCTTCTTTTTGATGACTCTGTCAGCAGAGTTTCCCAGGGCCATCCACCTAGCCCTTTGAGTGCAGCGATGCCCAACCACTTATTTCTCAAGATGGGTACATGGAAGGACCATCGCAGCATGTCTCCGATGATGACGAAACGCAGGTGCCAACTGCTGCGGCGTTCAGCATTGTGGAGACCGACAAGGAGGGCAGGGGTGAAGACTGGGTGGAAGATGATGTGGAGGACGATGAGGTCCTCGACCCCACATGGAATGAACGTCATGCAGGTGACCTGAGTAGTTTGGAGGAAGAGGCGGTGGTCGCACAGAGCCACCAGCACAGCAGAAGAGGGAGCAGGGTGCAGAAGCGGAGCGGCCGTGCCCTAGACACTACTCCCGCTACTGCCCAACGCAGCAAGGGAACGAGCGCACCAAAGTCAGCTCAAAGGAGTTCTCTAGCGTGGAAGTTCTTTAGAAAATGTGCTGATGACAGGACACGAGTGGTTTGCACCCTGTGCAATCAGAGCTTGAAGCGAGGCATAAACCTTCTCAACCTGAGCACAACCTGCATGATCAGGCATCTAAGTGCAAAGCACGAGCTGCAGTGGAGTACACACCTTCAAAACCAAGAAACGTCTCTGGCTCATCCTGCTTCCTCTTCTGCTGCAGTCTCGGCCGCTCCAGCCACATCTGTAGTGATACCGGCACCTGCCACCCCGCAAACAGACGATCTGTCAGCAACACCACCACCTGGGTCACCAACAACCATCTCCACAATGTCCCGTGGAAGCGTTCAGATTTCCATCTCCCAAACACTTGAGAGGAAGAGGAAGTACCCCCCTACCCACCCGCGATCCCTGGCCCTGAATGCCAGCATTTCAAAATTATTGGCCTTTGAAATGCTGTCATTCCGTCTGGTGGAGACGCACAGTTTTAAAAACCTTATGTCGGTGGCTGTCCCACAGTACGTCGTGCCCAGCCGCCACTACTTTTCCAGGCAAGCCATCCCTTCCCTACACAACCAAGTGGGGGAAAAAATCAGGTGTGCACTGCGCAACGCCATCTGTGCCAAGGTCCACCTAACTACGGATACGTGGACCAGTAAGCACGGTCAGGGGCGTTATATCTCCCTAACGGCACACTGGGTAAATGCAGTGGCGGATGGGCCTGAGGCGGATAGCAATTTGGCGCATGTCCTTCCACCACCGAGGATTGCAGGGCGCTTCAGTTTGCCTCCTGTTCCTAACTCCTCCTACTCCGCTTCCTCATCCTCTACCGCCTCCTCATCCGGACAGCGTAACACCTTCACCACCAACTTCAGCACGGCCAGGGGTAAACGACAGCAGGCAGTTTTACAACTTGCCTGTTTGGGGGACAAACCACACACAGCGCAGGAGTTGTGGAGGAGCATGGAACAGCAAACAAATGAGTGGTTGATGCCAGCGAGCCTCAAGCCCGGCCTGGTGGTGTGCGATAACGGGAGAAATCTCATAGCAGCTCTGGGCCTAGCCGGTTTGACGCACATTCCTTGCCTGGCGCATGTGCTGAATTTGGTGGTGCAGAGGTTCCTTAAAAACTACCCCGATATGTCAGAGCTGCTGCAGAAAGTGCGGGCCGTTTGTGCGCACTTTCGGCGTTCTCACCCTGCTGCTGCTCGCCTGGCAGCGCTGCAGCGTAACTTCGGCCTTCCCGCTCACCGCCTCATATGTGACGTGCCCACAAGGTGGAACTCCACCTTGCACATGCTGGAAAGACTGTGCGAGCAGCAGCAGGCCATAGTGGAGTTTCAGCTGCAGCACGCACGCGTGAGTCGCTCTGCGGAACAGCACCACTTCACCACCAATAACTGGGCCTCCATGCGAGACCTGTGTGCCTTGTTGCGCTGTTTTGAGTACTCCACCAACATGGCCAGTGGCAATGACGCCGTTCTCAGCTTAACTATCCCACTTCTATGCCTCCTTGAAAAAACAATTCGGGCGATGATGGAAGAGGATGTGGCACAGGATGAGGAGGAGGAGGAGGAGGATGAAGAGGTAACATTTCAAAGGCTTTCAGGGCAGTCATTCGCAAGGGGCTCCGAGGGTGGGTTCCTGCACACACAAACGCCAGGGACACAATTGTCCAGCAGGGGCACAGTTCTGGAGGATGAGGAGGATGAGGAGGAGGAGGAGCTGGAGGAGGAGATGGAACCATGTTCACAGCAGGGTGGCACCCAGGCCAGCTCATGGCCATCACTGGTGCGTGGCTGGGGGGATACAGAGGACACGGACGATACACCTCCCACAGAGGACAGCCTTTCGTCGCCTCTGGGCAGCCTGGCACACATGAGCGATTACATGCTGCAGTGTCTCCACAACGACCGCCGAGTTGCCCACATTCTAACTTGTGCTGATTACTGGGTGGCCACGCTGCTGGATCCCCGTTACAAGGACAACGTACCGTCCTTAATTCACTCACTGGAGCGTGATCGCAAGATGCGCGAGTACAAGCGCACGCTGGTAGACGCGATGCTGCTGGCATTCCCATCTGACAGCGGGGCCACAGTGGAAGCACAAGGCAGAGGAGGAGGAGGAGGAGGTCGCCAACTCAACCAGGGCACCGCCAGCACCTCAGAAGGCAGGGTTAGCATGGCCGAAATGTGGAAAAGCTTTGTCAGCACGCCACAACAAACAGCAGCACCAGCAGCTCAGATGGAACGTCTTAGCAGGAGGCAGCATTTTACCAACATGGTGGAGCAGTATGTGTGCACACGCCTACATGTAGTGAATGAGGGGTCTGCCCCCTTCAACTTCTGGGTCTCCAAATTGGGCACATGGCCTGAGCTTGCCCTTTACGCCTTGGAGGTGCTGGCGTGCCCTGCAGCCAGTGTATTATCTGAACGGGTATTTAGCATGGCTGGGGGTGTTATAACAGACAAGCGCAGCCGCCTGTCCAGAGACAATGTGGACAAGCTCACGTTCATTAAAATGAACCAGGCATGGATCCCACGGGACTTTTCCGTACCTTGTGCAGAATAGCAATGGATACCGACCTTACCCAGCCATTGTTCCATTTTTGCTCTTTCTCACTCTTTTGGGGTGTACCCTCATTTAAAATTTGTGAAAAGAAGCAGTGTTGGCTACCTCGTCCTCCTCCTCAGGGCCAGATTAACGTAGGGGCTATTGGAGCTGCAGCTCCATGCAGGCCCCTACCTTTTATATAGGCCCCGGGTTGGCCATATTCACTGTGACCGCTCTTCTGTCACTTGTAAACACAGAAGTCTGGCTTCTATGCTCGCTTCCCCAGGCAGCACCCTCAGAACCTCCCCACACAGCGCGAAGGCCGGACAAAGAGGGACAGTTGCCGATGCATGGATGTGTTTATTGGCTTCAGAGACAGCATCCCATGTTGAATTAGGCATGCATGGCTGCACCCTTCCTCCTCTGGGTGCATGCCAAGGCACGGCCCTTAAGGCCCTTCAAAATCCTCAGCACCAAGACCATGATGCTCTTAATCCGGCCCTGGTCCTCCTCCACCGCCGCTTCCACCTACACCGCCCATAAGTGTGCGCAGCCTATTGCATTAGGGTGTGCACCCCAAAGTTGAAATACACATGCATGTGTTTGCCTACATGTACATGGCCCCGATACATTACTCTCCCTGCTGGCAAAGAGAAATAGAGCAGAGCAGGTGCGAGGGAGATCTTTCCCATCTCCTCACTGGCAAACAGAGCGATAATGCTATGTGCCCTAGGTGATTAGGGTGTGCCCAGGTACACCAGGCACACCCTGTGCGCACGCCTATGACACCGCCACATCCACCACCACCTCAACCTCCCTCCTACTCCTTATGGGCCTCGTCCTTCAGAGATGAAGAACATTGTTTTATTTTTCTGTTTTTTTTTTGTTGTTTTAAGTTATTTCCCTATCCACATTTGTTTGCAGAGCACTTGCCATGCTCTTAACTACGTTTTGCTGCCATTTGCAGCACTCTAGCCCTTTCCATTGGTGTTTTAGAGCCATTTTAGTGCCTTAAAGTTCGGGTCCCCATTGACTTCAATGGGGTTCGGTGTCCGGGAAAAGTTCGGTAAAAGTCCGGGACACGGACCCGGACTTTTTTTTAAAGTTCGGCCGAACCCGTCGAACATGGACATCTAGGTGTCCGCTCAACCCTACTTGCGGTTTTAAGACCAGTTCTGAAAGGAAGACTGGACATTGCCAGAATAGATGGCCCTTGCAGAAGATAAACTCAGCAATTTCTTTAGCACGTGTTGACCACTTGCTTAATTAATTTTGACAACTTATTCACCATCATCTTAATCATTGTCTGCCTGAATAAAGTAGGAATCATACAGTCATATTCATTCAGATATCCTTGGAAAAAATCTGACAAGGGTTAATTTGCCTGAGGAGGTTCTGAGACTGCTCATTGGCACAATATATGACCCCTTCACAGAGTTAATGGAAGCGACTCCTTTAGAATGTATTGACCGAATGTTCATTGAATGTGACAACCTGACAGGTGTGGAAATCTTTATCCCTGGCTGCTTGAACCAGCAGGGCTTATATAGTCATGCTCATCAGTCTCTTCTTTTTGGAAGAGTCCAAAGAATATTGTTGGCCTGGAAGGCTAGGAGACTGCTCACTAATAGAAAAGATAATCCTTTCACAGGGTGAGTGAAAACACTCCTTTAGAGTGTATTAGCCTAATGTGACAATTTGTTAGGTGTCTTATTCATGGTTGCTTGTACAAATCAGTATTTATGCAGTTGTGTCCATCCAGAAATTCAGAAAATGGGCTGTTTCGCCTAGAATGACTAGGCGGCATCTCATTGCCAGAGCAGAAAACACTTTCAAAGTGTGAGTAGTAGGGATGATCGAACGGTTTGGGTTGACTATCGGTTCAGCCTGAACATTGGGTGTTCGAAATGTGGCAGAATTCCGAACTTTTTGCGGTAAAAGTTCGGAATTCGGTCACCAGAACCGCCCAAAATGCAATGGGACAGGAACTGAGCTTTAAAAGCCCGTGATTGGCCCAGAAACATCAGTAAAAGCCAATTGAGGGGGCAGGAGTCTGCTAGGAACGTGATTGGAGTGACTACGGGGTCCAGAGGCTAATCATGAGTGAATACGCCCCCATTATATAACATAGCCCCGCCAAACCTCTAGCACTGTAATACAGAGGCTGTGGAAGAGAGTGGAAGCATTTGTGTTTCTCCTGCTGCTTGTAAAGTTCCAGTGTCATTTTGCAATTATCTTCTGCTGTATGGAGCTGTTCTTTTAGTGTGAGGAAAGGGATATGCAGTGTAGTTAGGGTACTATATGCCACTATAGTTAGATTCAATAATCTAGTTTTTGTAGGGATACTTTTAAGTGTCAGGGTAGTTTAGGGTGACCTGACTCTGCCATGTCAGGGTGACCGTAGTATAGTTTAGGGTGACCTGACTCTGCCATGCCAGGGTGACCAAACTCTGCCATGTCAGGGTGACCGTAGTGTAGTTTAGGGTGACCTGACTCTGCCATGCCAGGGTGACCTAACTCTGCCATGTCAGGATGACCGTAGTGTAGCTTAGGGTGACCTGACTCTGCCATGCCAGGGTGACCCCACTCTGCCATGTCAGGGTGACCGTAGTGTCGTTTAGGGTGACCCGACTCTGAGATGCCAGGGTGACCCCACTCTGCCATGTCAGGGTGACCCCACTATGCAGATTCTGGGTTAGGGGTATACACATATATATATACACACACACACACATCCCTGCACTACTGAAATTCTAAGAAAAATAATCAGTTTTTTTCTGGTTCTGGACATGCTGCAGAGCTGAAACTTCACAGGTACACTTTTTAGACCCCCCAGACACTAAATCCAAAGAAATCTCATTTTTTTTTCAATAATTTTTTCAATAATTGGCTCTCTATCAAAAACAACAATTTTCAAGAACTTTTTTTTGCCTGATTCATAGTCCCTGGGGCATGACCCAGAACCCTAGGCGTTTTTTAGGGGCATTTATTGGGTTTTAGGGCTTCAAAATGGTGTTTTTTGATTCCCGAAGTTCGGGTTCAATTGATTTCAATGGGGTTCTGGAATCCGAATCGAACTTTTGGGAAATTCGGGTGTTCTGGTCAAACTTAACTTTTCAAAAGTTTGATCATCCCTAGTGAGCAGAAGCCACTCCTTTAGAGTGTATTGCCAACGTGACATTCTATTAGGTGTCATATCCCTGGCTGCTTGAGCCAGTAGGATACAAACTGTCATGCCCATCTGCATCTACCTCTTATAGAGTCTGAAGAGGGATGTTTTGCTCGGGACTGCTCATTTCCAGAGCATATAACCCCTTCACTGGGTAAGTGGAAATAACTCCTTTGAGTGTATTGGCCACTTGTTTACAGTATCTCACATTTTTGTAAATATTTTATTATATCTTTTCATGTGACAACACTGAAGAAATGACACTTTGCTACAATGTAAAGTTGTGAGTGTACGGCTTATATAACAGTGTAAATTTGGTGCCCCCCTCAAAATACCTCATCACACAGCCATTAATGTCTAAACTGCTGGCAACAAAAGTGAGTACACTCCTAAATGAAAATGTCAACATTGGGCCCAATTAGCCATTTTCCCTCCCTGGTGTCATGTGGCTTGTTAGTGTTACAAGATCTCAGGTGTGAATGGGGAGCAGATGTGTTCAATTTGGTGTTATCGCTCTCTCTCTCATACTGGTCACTGGAAGTTCAACATGGTACCTCATGGCAAAGAACTCTCTGAGGATAAGAAGATTGTCAAGACCTTAAAACTGAGCTGCAGCACGGTGCCCAGGACCATACAGCGGTTTAACAGGACAGGTTACACTCAGAATAGGCATCGCCATGGTCGACCAAAGAAGTTGAGTGCACGTGCTCAGCATCATATCCAGAGGTTGTCTTTGGGAAATAGACATATGAGTGCTGCCAGCATTGCTGCAGAGGTTGAATGGGTGGGAGGTCAGCCTGTCAGCGCTCAGACCATACGCTGCACACTGCATCAAATTGGTCTGCATGGCTGTCATCCCAGAAAGAAGCTTCTTCTAAAGGTGATGCACAAGAAAGCCCGCAAATAGCTTGCTGAAGACAAGCGGACTAAGGACATGGATTATTGGAACCATGTCCTGTGGTCTAATGAGACCAAGATAAATTAATTGGTTCAGGTGGTGTCAAGCGTGTGTGGTGGCAACCAGGTGAGGAATATAAAGAAAAGTTTGTCTTGCCTACAGTCAAGCATGGTGGTGGGAGTGGTGGTCTGGGACTGCATGAGTGCTGCCATCACTGGGGAGATACGGTTCATTGAGGGAACCATGAATGCCAACATGTACGGTGACATACCGAAGCAGAGCTTATTCCCCTCCCTTCAGAGACTGGAGGAGCAAACACACATCTGGCTTGCTAAAGAAGTTGAGGGTAAAGGTGATGGACTGGCCAAGCATGTCTCCAGACCTAAACCCTATTGAGCATCTGTGGAGCATTCTCAAATGGAAGGTGGAGGAGTGCAAGGTCTCTAACATCCACCAGCTCCGTTATGTCATCATGAAGGAGTGGAAGAAGACTCCAGTGGCAACCTGTGAAGCTTTGGTTAACTCGATGCCCAAGAGGGTTAAGGCAGTGCTGGAAAATAATGGTGGCCACACAAAATATTGACATTTTGGGTCCAGTTTGGACATTTCACTTAGGGGTGTACTCACTTTTGTGGCCAGTGGTTTAGACATTAATGGCTGTGTGTTAACTTATTTTGAGGGAGCAGAACATTTACACTGTTATACAAGCTGTACACTCACTACTTTACATCGTAGCAAAGTGTCATTTCTTCAGAGTTGTCACATGAAAAGATATAATAAAATATTTACAAAAATGTGAGGGGTGTACTCACTTTTGTGAGATACTGTGCTTAATGAAACAACCTGTTTGGTATCATCATCCTCATCTCTGGTTGCTTAAACATATCAAGATTTGTGTAGTCATATAATATACAACTCCTTCACAGGAGGAGTGGAAATAATCATTTTGAGTGTATTGGCCACTTGTTTAATGAATGTGACAACTTGTTCGGTATCATCATCCTCATCCCTGGTTGCTTGAGAAACGCAAGATGCATACAGTCATGTTTATCCATATCTTCTTTTTTAAAGAGCCTGAAGAGGGAAGTTTTGCTTGGGAAAGCTCTGAGACTGCTGATTATCAATATAGAAAACCTTTTCATTTGGTCGTGTGTGCCACTTAACAAAGCAGCTCACAAAAAATTAAATGCAGTAAAATAGTTTGCTTAGTAACAAACTCTAATGGATTAACCACTGCTAGAATGAGACTAAAGCTTCCATCTACAGCCCTGATTCACCATGGGGTTCTAACCTAATGAACTAAACCTTGCCCTGCCAGGATTCAGGACATAATGAAAGATTAGTGTTCAGAACAGCAACAAAAAGGTAGGAATTTGCAACAGAATTACAAAAATGTTCTGCAATGTACACAAACCACCCAAGGGAATTGTAGACATGATAAAAGCATGCTTCTCTCCTTTTTTTTTTTTGTGAAATGTGGGAATGCTGGTCTTTTGAGGGGGTTAGCACAATAGTAAAGCAAACATTAGAAGCCACCAAAAGGTAAATGCCGTGTGTGAACAGACAAAGTATTACTTTGTGCACCTGGCATGCAGAGTACTCCCTGTGGAGGAGCTCAGGGTATGCATAATGGCTGCAGGGAGCAAGGCACAATAATACCCAGCAATGCAGCATTTTTTTGGATACAAAGCATTTTTAATTGTAGCTCATCCAACCTCTGCCATCTGATTGTGAACACTGGCACAGTGCAGGTGCATGTGCATAGGGGAGACTCTGCCGACACCACTGCCCACTTCACATGGACCCCAGACAAGTCTGTTAGTCGTAATGAAAGTCGGCCCAAGGACCATCAGTGGGGCTCCCTGGTTTATGGGTCATTTAGCCAAGACACCAGGGACAGTGTCCAGCCTAATCTACACAGATGGACGAACAGCCAGCCCTTTAGACCAGCCAGGTAGAGGAGCACACCTAGGTCCTGCACATAGGAGGAAAAAAGAAGAATGCTGAGGCTGTAGGTGGGCTCAAATATGAATTAGGTCTTGAAAGCATGGGGGGGGGGGCTATACCCAGCTGTGCTGACATGGAGCCATCAGGAAATGATATTAATATTGAAAAAGTCCTTTTGGCTATCAAAAAAGCTCTACCCACTAAAGCACCAGGGCCTGATGGGTTCACAGCCTTATATTATAAAACATTTTCCTCATTGCTAATTCCACACTTGGTCAATTATTTCAACTTCATACAAAAAGAGGGCCCAGCAGATATGGATTCTATTAGGCATAGTTCAATACTGAAACCACACAAAGATCCTAGCAACGTCACTGGCAACTATAGATCAATTTAGTTGATCAATTGCAATTTGAAGCTGTTAACTAAAATATATGTATCTAGGCTGAATGACTTTATGGCCCATTACATCAATGTGGATCGAGTGAGTTTCCTACTTCATAATCAATTAGCAGATGAGTGATCAGTCTTATCTCACTATTACATGCTTCCTGGGATGGGAAGGGCACATCATTAGATATATACGCAAGGCCTTTGATATAATCTCTTGGTCCTATCTTTTTAGAATTTCAGCCAGATGGAACTTCAGCCCTAAATTTCTGGCTTTTTTACACTCCTTATATAGTTTATCCATACAGGAAACAGACTCAATTGCTATCACCTCAGGATCTAGGTAAGGTTGCCCACAACCCCCCCCCCCCCCCCACACCCCCACCCTATTTATTTATTATAGCAATAGAGACCTTGGCGATAGCAGTATGTGCTGATTCTAATATCTTAGGTATAGAAAGTGGATCTAAAACTCATAAATTTGTCTTATTTGTTGGTGACTTGCTGGTATTTATTACCTCTCCTCACATCACTCTCCCTATTTTGCCCTCTCTCTTGAACTGTTTTGGGCAGATATCTGGATTACTAGTAAATTGTGACAAGTCAGAGGTGATAAACATTAACTAAGATGATTCAGTACTATGGAACCTCAAAAGTTATTATTCATTCTCATGGCAGCTCACTTTGCTTTCTTACTTAGGAACCAAATTAACCCCCTACCTGTTGTCACTTTTTAAAAAAAACTGTCCCATGTTATTTGATGAAATATTAGTGGAGGTGAAGGCATGGTCAACCGCATCATTGTCCTGGATAAGTAGAATTGCACTGGTCAAAATGACAGTTTTGCCGAAACGTTTTATGTTACTTTCAAGCTCGGCCTTTTCCTGTACTGGAGAACACACTTGGTAAATTCCAAATGCAGATTTTTAAATATATCTGGGTTTCCAAGGGCTGTGCATTGGTCTACCATACACTATATGCTGCCAAGGAATCAGGTGGACTGGGTGTATCTGATTTCAGAAAGTACTTTATAGCAACCCAACTGTCTCAACTGTCCCAACTTCACTTGACTGAATACAAACCACTCTGGGTCTCTCTTGAGGCTCAAGCTTTCATCCCCCTCCCAACTGATTCAGTCATGTGGGTCTCCCCAGAAATATCTCACGGCATTCCTGAGCTAAATGTTATCTCACTCTCTAAATCTGTGGGACATGTCATGTCAGAGGTGGCTTCTTTGTCAGTAGCAAAAAGAACAAAAAAGGGCGCACCGACCTAGCGCATTATCCTCAATATAAGGCTTTATTTAAATGACATTAAAAATGGCTACTCACAGACTTAGATAAAAGTAAAGCGTATCAAGCTGGATTGCTCAAAAGTCCGTGTTTAGTCCATATAATCGTCCATGATGAGATGACTGACGCGTTTCGAGGCCTAGCCTCTTCCTCAGAGGAAGAAGCTAGGCCTCGAAACGCGTCAGTCATCTCATCATGGACGATTATATGGACTAAACACGGACTTTTGAGCAATCCAGCTTGATACGCTTTACTTTTATCTACGTCTGTGAGTAGCCATTTTTAATGTCATTTAAATAAAGCCTTATATTGAGGATAATGCGCTAGGACGGTGCGACCTTTTTTGTTCTTTTCGCTTTTAGTATCGGTGGACTACCCCAGTCCATTAAGGGCAGCAAGACTCTAGCCATCTGAGAAGCAAGTTGTCAGTCCCGTGAAGTGTGTGGTTGAGGGGCCTGGATACCAAGCGCAGGAGAAGGGTGGTTACACCTTATTGTTTTTTGAGGCTTCTTTGCCAGTGGCTCCATTATTCAGTAATCTCATGTTATTTCCTGTCTTTCAGACTCATCAAATAAATGGGTAAACTAAGGCTTCTATCATATAGGACCCTTCCATGACCACAAGGGCATACACCATCACTCTTGCTTTGTTCAGCATCTTGAGATGCCCTCCTCAGAACTCTCACAAATTACACATTTCATTGCTTACAATCACTCCAAACACTGATGTCTGATATCACATCGAGAACAACATTTTGAACATAGATGTTTCCAAGACACAGTTCAATGAGGAGGGGAATCTCAATTTTGTATAGGGTATTTTTTAGCACACCTTACCAACAGGCATGGGAAAGGGATCTCGGAGAAGAAATAGATGAAGAGAATTGGAAAGCCTTGACTCTTCATATCCACAAAGGCATTGTGAATGAAGCCTTGGTTTTACCGAAAGGAGTAGACTTGTTCGCATAACTGAGGTCTTTGTGTTGAACAGCAGCAATGAGAAATGCATAAATTGTTGAGTGGATAGTCAGGAGATGAGCATAAAAGGGCAACAATGTCAGAAGATTTGCAATTGGTTTGGCAAGAATCACAAAATACTCTAAAAGCTTAACTCCAGATTGAATGTCTAAATAAAATTGAATTGCCCAGAAAGTAATACTCACCTTCTCCTCGGTGCTGCATCCCATACACACTGTGCTCCATACAGTGGTGTTAGGCCATTCAACCCTCATTCAACCCTCTTTCTGAACCATCAGTTTCAGGGTCTGCATCCTTTTGGATGTAATAATCCTTTGGGAGTATCTCACCGAAAATGAGGAATGAAACCCATCCCTAGAAGCCTGTACCATGCCATCCTTCTCAAGACTTACACTGCAGCCAGGACCAGGACAAGGGGTGGACAAGAGGGGTAGTTGCCCAGGGCACTGTGGTATCATGTGAGGTGGGAAGGTACCACAAGGAAATTAGGGGGGGGGGATTTGTGTTGGAAGGGGGAATTGGAGGGGCGGCAATGGGTAAGTATTGTTTTAGTTGGGGAAATTTGGGGGGTGCTAATAGTGGTTATTTAGGGGGATTTGTGTTTGGAAGGCTCAGTTGAACTTTTGCCCCATTCAAGTTGGGTTTCTGGACCAATGGCCTAAACTTGTGGTTGGAGAAACAAAATCATCTGCAATGTCATTCCCTTCTGACAACCTAATGGCTGGTGGTGCAGTCGGAAACCAGCAAAGTAGTAGGGAAGCCCTACTTCAATGGGCTCAAGGCCAATGGTCTTTTTCGAGGGGCCAAGGTGGTGTCCAACATCCTGGAGTTCAGAGCAACATTTCAGAGTCCGAGCCTTCAGTCACCTCAACCCAGGTGAGCCTGTCCTGGTGAAGTCTGGAAACAAGGCTCAGTCTCTCCCTCCTGAAGGAGGTTTCTCTGATTCTAGAATCTGCCCAAGTCAATCTTCTGCAGCTATCTGCAGCCTATGTGACTGGTTAGAAGAATCTTCAAGCAAACTATTTGCCCAGGACAAGTCTGGATGACAACGAATGGTCCAGACTACTGTGAGTCTTTCAAAAACTAACAGAGCTTGGTATTTTCTTCCAGAGGTAGACCCGCTTACATCTCAAGTCAACACCAATTTCTATTCCAGGGTCCAGAATCTGCAAGCAATTGAGGTTGAGGTGCTGATTTTAGAGTTGATCTCCATGACAGCTTCTGCCTTTCTGTCGCTCCCTTTGATTCTCAGCGACTAACAGTGCCTATATTGGAATATGGCATAAATTCACAGCATTACTGCTGATCAAGATTTTACACTGGACTCTTCAGAAGTCTGTCACGTTCTGAAGTTTCTGCAGGTGGGACTTGATTTAGCTCTGTGTAAGCATGCTATAGCCACACATTTCGGCTTTCTCGGACTTCACCGACATACAGTGGGCATCCAACACTTAATTATACTGTTTTTCAAGAAGCAATTTGATTGAAACCTTAAATTGTTTCTGAAATGGAATCACCCATAAGTGTTGGACGTTTTTGCATCAGATGCCTTCAATTACCCTGTGGTACCTCTCACTGAAAACAGATTTTCTGGTGGCAATTACATCAGCCAGAAGACAGTCAGTATAGGTGACCCTAAGGTTTAAAGAACCCATACTCACGTTCTTCCCAGACAGGGTGGTACTCAGGCCAATACTCAAATTTGTGCCTGAAGTGACCTTCAGAGTCCATATCACACAAGAGGTTGTCCTTCCTACGTTCCTTTTGGAGAGTACCCAAGAAATTAGCCCATCGGATGCGGGCCAAGCTTTACAATGTTTAATCAAGGTGATTTCTGGCATCAGGAGGTGGGAGCATCTGTTTGTCATTCCAGGTGGAACACATAATGATTTCATGGCTTCCAACAAGATGAGTGCCTCTTAGTTGGTGAAGCTCATCTCCTTGGCCTATAAGTTGAAAGGGTTGGCTGTGCCAGGGGAATCACTGCACTCTTCACTAGAAGGGTCTCGACCTTGAGAGTGGCAGCAGGCCAAGTGTCCCAGAGACGATCTGCAAGGCAGATACGTGGGCATCAGATATATACATTCATGGCTCATTACTGTATAGAAGCAGCCCTAATGACAGTTGAGTTTGGCAGAGGCATCCTGGCTTCTGTTTTTAGCCAGAGTTGAGGAGAGTGTAGCAATATCCCTCCCCTGCTCCTGTGTGGCTAGGTAGTTCCCAACTGTGCTGACATAAAGCCATCAGGAAAACGGGAAATTGAATGACAAATACTTACCGTAATTTTCTTTTCCTGGCGAGCTCCATGGCAGCAAAGATTCCACCCAGCTTGGTAAGACTAGTTACAGAACGCTGAGGCTGTAGATGAGCTCAAATTTATGAGTTAGGTCCTGGAAGCATGGGGGCAGAGCCTATACATAGCTGTGCTGCCATGGAGCTTGTCAGGAAAGGAAAATTCTTGTAAGTATTTGTCATTCAACCTTCCATCATAGTTTTATGGTCAGCTGGGGGGTAAAATCATCAAATGCCTGTTGGATTGGGGTTTGAACATCTCTGTGAGTGTTTGGTAATAGAAATGGAATTATTTAAAAACCAACTGAGGGTTCTATGTAAAAAAGCTGCCAGATTTCCTAATTGTTGGAATAGGAAGTTTAATCTGCCTGGGGGACCGTTTCGTGGCCAACAAACTACTTGCCACTGATTTTTATCCTAACTCAGAAACCCCTTCTCCGGCATCCGTATAAACTCTAAAATCTCAGGGGTGGAAGTTACAGGGGTGAAGTAGGCACCTATGCAGACAATTTTCTCTTTTTGTTTCCGAACCTGAACTCACGATACCACACCTTCTAGGGGAACTTGATGAATACTATCAAGCATTTTAAAAGTGCATTTACCCTGCACTTATAGCATTTTAAAAGTGAACATTTACCCTTTTTTCTTTCAAACCCTTCCGATTTTCATCTCACGCTCCTTTTTATCAACAAGTTTACAAGAATTTTCTAAATTTCTCTGGGCAGACTGTGCCACCCAGAATAAAAGCGGGTACTCTCAGTTACTCTAAACCATGCTGAGGTATAGGCTTTCCAGATCCAATCTATTACCATCTACCTAGTTAGAATTTAAGACTGCTGAAAATTCACCAAGATCAAAAACTGTATTTCTTTAGAACAATCAATGTCTTCTATCCTTCTACAGGGCCTTCACTGGTTACCTGGACCAGATCCTTGCCCTATTTGGGATCACCCTATAATTGGCAATACCACTTGACCTCCAGAAGATTTACCCCCTTCCTGACCAGGCAATTTTTTGCGATACTGGTAATTTGTTGCTGACCTGTCTCATTGAAATGGTACTCCCACTGAGCTCATATGCTTCTTCACGCATGCGGTACCTAATTGGTTTGTACTTTTACCAGCGTCTGCCTGCAACTATCAGTTTGTTTCCTATTCAAGTGCTCATTTCCTGGTTCTAGACATTTTTTGCCAAACAAATACCTGAAGTTCGGGAATAAATGGGGATACTAGAATGTGGAATTGTGGTTTTGAAGTGTTTTTGTGCACTCTGTTTTGACATTTTCTTATACTTTTAAGATAATGTAGTGTGGTACTGAAATAGAAAAGAAACTCTCAAACTATACCATTAAAGTGATTGCAAAGACAGAAGATTTTTTATCTTAATGCATCTAAGATAAAAATCCTTATGTATGCAGAAGCCTCAGTCCCCCTAATTCTTGCCTGGACCTGATCTTCCTCTTCCTCCTCGATGTGCACGAGTGCCTCAGCCGTCCTGGACTCTCCCTCATCATTGGCTGAGACACAGCAGCGGTGCCATTGGCTCCTGTTGCTGTCAATCAAATTCATTTAGCCAATCAGGCAAGAGAGGGTGCAGGGCTGAACCGTAGCTCCGCGTCTGAATGGACGCAGGAAGCTGCAGCTCAGCTCAAGTGCCTCAATAGCAAGCTGCTTGCTGTGGGGGCACTTAACAGGAGTGAGGGGCCAAGGGAGCCGGAGAGGGACCTGAGAAGAGGAGGATCTGGGCTGCTCTGTGCAAAACCACTGCACAGGGATAGTAAGTATAACATGTATATTATTTTTAAAGAAAAAACAAGACTTTAAAATCACTTTAATGTGATTGTAAAGGCTTGTTTTTTTTTTTAAATATCAAACATGTTATACTTACCTGGTCTGTGCAATGGTTTCACACAGAGCAGCCCGGTTTCTCCTCTTCTGGGGATCCCATGCCAGCGCTCCTGGCTCCTCCCTCCTTTCGGGTGCCCCCACAGGAAGCAGCTTGCAAACGGGGCACCCAAGCAGGCATGCACCCGAGCAGCAGCTCTGTGTGTCCATTCATACATGAAGCTCCTGTGTGGCCCACCCCCTTTGTCTCCTGATTGGCTCACTGGCTGTGACTGACAGCAGCAGGAGCCAATGTCATGATTCCCGGAAGAAGCAAGGCTCTCATGGACATCCCTGGATCGAGAGGGGTTCAGGTAAGTATTGGGGGGGGGTTCCTGCACAAAGAAGGTTTTTTTACATTCATGCACAGAATGTATGAAGGTAAAAAACCTTGTGTTCTTACAACCATGTTAAACTGTTTTGCCACTCGCCAATTAGTATGAATTTGAGGGCTTTATGTTATTTTTTTGTAAGTGTAAACTTTGAAAGTGTAAACTATCCTGTAGCTTTTAGATCTGTTGTGGCTCCTACTTTCATGATATAATTCAGGCCTAATACTGTGGGATAAAAAAAAAAGGTGTCGCCAGAAGAGTAGGATCAGGTGGACCCTTGCATGTGCATGTGCACAGCCTTAGGCCCATTTTACACAAGATGGACTTTGATTAGATCAGCAGGGGATCCACTCATGGATCCCCTGCTGATCAGAGCAGTGTGGGTGGATGACAGGTTCGTGCCCACTCAATTTTTTGCAGAACGAACATGGATAGAGCCATCTCTGCTCTATACCCAGGCAGATATATACAGTATCCACTGTACGTTTACTCCCGTCTACTTCCAATCCAATTCACCTACAGGGTGGAAGACAGATCCCTTTCCGTTTTGTTTTTAGTGGACCCGTTCGGATTCAAGGTAAATGGGTGAACGGTACCACCGGTCCATAGGGGTCCAATCAGGTCCATCTGTGTGCATAGGACATAGAACACAACATAAATATGTTTAGATCCATTAAAAATAAGTTTACTAATAAACTCCCTTATAGTGCAACTTTTTGTACTCTTGATTCTTCATTTCAGATCCATGCAGATTATCATTTTCTGATAACTCATTTTTGTAAAAACATATTCATGTTTTTTTCTATTTGGAAATCTGGCTTTTTCTGGTCAGAATTGTGGTCAGAATTTGGGCTCATCTCGAGCTGCTTGCAGCAGGGGGTCCAGTGCGTCCCTGTTCACCGTTTCAGGTCTGAATTTTTGGCTGAATTTGGACCAGAAGACACACAGGACCCTTCTGCAAACCACTATTCAGCTGTCCCGGAGCTGTGTGAACCGATTCCAGTAAAGGTTGATGTCTTTGCCTATTCCTTACTGAAAATGTACTTATTTTTTAATCCAGTTGGAAAATCATGCCTGAATATATGCATGCATGTGCACAATGTATCAGCAAAAACACACAGTTTATAATGAAAAAATGTAAAATCAGTTAACATGAATTCTTTTTAAGTACCCGTATTGTTTTATTCTAGTTCTAATTAAATAATGCTCATAAGGGGGAGACAGCAAATGACCCATACCATTCATTTTTTTATGTGCGCTATTTATTTCATGTCACCAGTTGATAGTTAGGGTGCATACAAATGAAAGCAGACTGTAGCTGAAGGCAATAGAAAATGTTTGTTTCATTCTGGAACATCAGCAAACATTACCATATTTGTGCATTATGACTTTATATTAACATAAAGTGCACAGTGGCAAATGTTTTATAATGAGCACACACAATTCTATCTTAAAGTAAAATGATGAACTACACATGCTTATGTAAAATATGCACCAGCTGTTCAAAAAGAATGGCTTCCAAATATTCATCCATCAAACTAATGTGCAAGAGCAGATTTCCTCAAATGTTCCTAATAAATGCACAAATCTTGCTGTCATATACAGAAGCTAAGAAATTTTACTTGTTCCTGTACTTTTTAGCTATTGCAGCATCACCTATGTACCAAGTTCTGCATATAGCAACTGACTATTATTTAAATAAAGCCCTTTGTCCTCTAAAAGTCCACCGCTATTGCCACATGAAGAATAATATTAATTGTATGTTAAATTATGCCTAGTTATTTCCAAACACTGGATGTACTGAAATTCAATGAAGCACACAGGATGCCTTTGGGGGGTTTAATCATAACATTAGTGTCACTGACAGGAGGAAGATGACAAAGGAAAAAGAGGAAACAAAATTGTGAATCTGTGAAAATTTACCAGCACTCTATTAGCATAAAAACACAAAATCCGAAATCCTCACACAGGAAAACATGCACATACAGGCTGCCACCACTCACAAAGTATTGCAGGAGACTCACACGTCTTCCACTTTTGGCCAGAAGGTAAAGCCTGAAAGAAAGGTCTTAGAGGACTTCATCAACATTGTGTTGTGATCATGTGACCTAGTGTTTGCCCCTACTTAGTTACAACAGAAGTCCATCAGGTTTTTGAGGAGACAACGAGGTTGAATACCAAAGACAAATAGGTTGTTCACTTCACTAGAAAAGTTGAATTTTCCAAGAGAATTATCCCCATAGCTTGGGGTATGAATGAGGTAAAGCTCAACTGACTTCCACAATCTGATCACGTGAAAATAAAAATGCTGTATTTTCTTTTGTTGGTGATTGGGTATTTTTTGCAAAGTGACATTTCACCGCATTCAATATGCACTAGCGAAAATTCCTTTACAAAGATCAAGTTCCTTGCAAAGCGAACAGCCCATTAGTTTTTAGTAAATCAGTTCCTAGGTGTCTCACATTATACCATAGCATACCAATATAAAACTGCAAGTTAGATGAAAAGAGACAAAAATCCAAACAGATTAATGCTTTACTTCTAGCAGAGATTGCAAACTTCAGAAAAAAGTTAGACAATTCAAAGTTGATCACATATCTTGCATTTATTCATGAGCATACAGAATATAGTTTAGACAGGTCCAGCTAACTATTGCTGATTGTCCTAAATGCATCCTGACAAAACAACAGCCATAAACCATTTAAGCTCAATATAGACTAATCAATTAGAGCTATCAGTGTAAAGAGTCTTAGCTAATGACAAAAACATGTATGCCCTTAAAGATTTTACAGTAGTTTAGTTAGTTTTTTTGAAACATAATCAAAAGACAGTTTTTCTTCTGCGCTCGAGGTATGCCAGAAGGTGAGTGGCCTTATGTGGTCTTTGTTGACACCACCTAAGGTCCTTCTCACAGGACCAAGGGTATCCAAATATACTGAAAAACAACAAGAGAAGGGTGCACCGACCTCTTGCATTACCACTAAAAAGGTTTATTTAATATCCAGAAAAGCAACATACATTGTACTCACAAATATATGATAGTTGGATGCATGCAAAGACAATGGAACCTATCGTCTCTAAGACAGCCAGGATACTCCTACGGTACTGGGTGATGGGATGGTATCCACATATACCTGGCTTATTGTTGTTATTTTGAAACATGAATAGGTTTGGGTCAAGGTAGGTTTGTAAAGGTGTTCAGCATTACAATCCACTAATCAGAGATTTTTTAACCTAAAATGTGACACCCCCCCCCCCATGCCGCCTCTTCCTTGTCCCCAGCCTCTCCACCTCCTGCCACTCCCTGTCACCTAAAGCTGCTCCCCACACCCTCATTTCCTATCCCCTTCACCTCCCTTCTTCACCCCGAGCACTGGTCCCCTCCCATACTCAATCTGCCCCCCCTGCAAACCCAATCCCCTGCAGCTACCTTTAAAATCCAGCATCCCTCCTCTGCCGCTCCCACCTGCTTCAGGTGCTGCTGGGGCTTGGGGGAATCAAAGAATGTCCCCCTCCCACCGGGCCAATTTCCCCCCCCCCCACGTACCAGCCCCTGCACCCCCCCTCCATACATCCCCCGGCGACATCCCTCCCATTGCCTCCTGCAGCTGCTGACCGGCACTGTTTCCGGCCAGCTGTCATGCTGAGGGGGGGGTGCTGGGGCTTGGGGGCTTGGTAAACATGTGCTACCAGCCCCCTCCCTGTAGTGCAGTCGACCTAGGCAGCCATCGCTAACCATGGTTCCTGTGTCCACTGACAGCTCAGCTGCTCAGCTGATCATAGTAAACCGAGAGTTTATGAATGGATATAAATATATTTGTAAAAAAAAAAAATGGATCGGATTCTGTCAAGCAGATCTGCCTACTCAGGGAGGGATCTCTGCTGATCTCCACTGAGCAGGTGGATGACCTCACGTCCGCTCCACTGATGCAGAGCATACAGGGACATAGCCCAATGTTATGGGGCAGTTGAATGGAAACGGGCCACCTGTCCATTTCTATACAACCTGATCTGTTACATGAATGGGGAATGGGATCCCATCCATCTGTTTTTAGAGGACCGGATCGGATGCAGAAGGGTGTAAACATGTTCATTTACATCAGCCTCTCCATAGAAAACAATAGGTGGTCCAATTGGGCCCCTTAAAAAACATACAAGCAGTCCCGATCGGTCTACTTGTGTGATAGAGGCCTAAGGCCTTGTTCACATACACGGCATACACAACATACCTTTACAGGGATACACAGGTGTTCTGTGCATCACTGTGCAGGCAGTCCCATTGATGTAATTTGGGATGTAGCAACTGCACAAACAGAGCCATTGCTCCCAATTTGACATCTGTGTAGGTCTGCGTGCATGTCCCTGAGCTCACACTGTCTGCGTTTGGGGTCGTGCACCCATATGGATGTCAGATTGGGAAAAGTAGCTATGCCTGTGCACAGATGTGAGATTGGGAACAGCAGCTATGCCTGTGCAGCGGTTGCATACCAATTTACATAAATGGGACTGCCTGTACAGAGATGCACGGAACACCTGTGCATCCCTGTGTGGGTAACCATGGCCTTCCATGGGTGTCCACTTTAGTATGCCACATGTGAACGATGCTTTAGTAGTAATTTAGCAGGAATTTTGCAAGTTATGTTGTGTTTATGTGAATTATTAATGATTTTAGTGTATTTTAAGTGAAAATAGCGATATGGTGAACATTTGTGCAATTGTTGCGGGGCCCAAAAAATCAGTAGCACTTTCTTTATTCTACAGATCATGTGATTTCAGAAAAAGTCTGGTTTAAGGGCCGGTTCACAATGGTGCGATGCCAGACATCGCATGTGATTTGCACCGCATTGCTGAGCAGATCCCATGCAATGTCTGTGCGATGCAAATTCCTCCATACAAACTGTATGGCTGAATATGCATCACATTCTGACCAAACTCATGCAGGACCTTTTTTTTGTCTGCAACAGAATCGGATCGCATAGGTGCAATGCAATTCTAATCCTGTCCGAAATCACAGTTCGCACTGCAGTCTGAAAACTGAACTGGGGATGTCCTTAACTTTGAATTGACACCCGTGGCAGTTCACAGAGGGCAGTGTGAACTGACAGCGATTCTGGGGGGATGCAGGAACCCACACTGGATTTGCAGGGTTTCCCTGCGTTGCACCAGTGTGAACCAAACCTGAGAGGACTGTTCAAATTATGAAAGCTGTAAGTGAGAAATGGTAACCTCTGGATTTTTAGAGTAAATTGTTTTTATTTACAGTTTTGGGTACATTTAGTTTTCACCATTTCACAAAAAAAGTTTTAAAAAACTAAAAATGTACAAATATTTGTTCAAATAATTATTTAATAACTCAATACAGTTTTGACTTGTATATTTAGTAGGAATTACAAAATAAATTTTGCCATGTATGAATCCACTACTAATTTTATTAGTGTTTTTAGTGTATTTTTAGCAAAAATATTGGTTTGATAAACATTTGCGCAAATGTTGCAGTGCCTTAAAAATCAGTAGCGCCTTCTTTTTTTTCTACTGGCCATGTGCTTTCAGAAAATGTATAGTTGGGGGAAGGGGGGGGGGGGTCTTTTATAAACTCTGAAAGCTGTAAGTGAAAAAGGAAAACCTCTAGATTTTTAGAGAAATCTTTGCGTACGTCCGATTTTCACTATTTCTCAAAAAGGTGCAATTTATGTTCCAATTCCAAAATTGGTCCTAGGTGGGCCCAATGGTAAAGGGGGTATTGGGTCTATAGAGGATTCGACAGAGTCTTCTCTAGGGGGGTAATCTCTCGTGATGGAATAACTGCTTCTTCTTTTAACAGACGCTGCCATTTAAAAACCTTGTGGTTTTTAAAATCACCTATATCTCTTAGGAATTTTTTTTTTTTTTTTCTCCTGTACTTCCTTATCTAATTTTCTTTTTTAATTCTCCTGATAGTCTATTAAAATTGGTAGTGTCCTTAAAAGGTTCTAGCTTCTCCTTAAATTCCCTGATGGTCTGCTCAAGCAAGTCTATTTTCCTTTGTTTGCGAGATAAAAGGAATTGCAATAGCTCTTTGCCTTTGTTATTGAAAAATAGGAACTATTCGTTAAATGCCTCCTCATCTACCAATACGTCATTGGGGGAACTTCCTATCTAATTCATCTTGGAACTAGGTCATGGGCCAAATATTGTTCAAGGGATACCACATCCCATCATGCCCTTACCTTATTTTCCATAGTGTTTCCTAATATTTTAATTAAATGGGATGGATCTTCATTTTTCCCTTTGTTCCTGTCCCCCTGAAAATATATCGTCAAGTTTAACCACTCTGGTTTCTAAGTAGCTAAAAATGTCCATGGTTGCTGCTAATTTTTAGTGTGAAGGGTAAAATGATAAAAGTGTAAATAAAATCAGCGCTAACCAAAAATCACCTAAATTAAATAGGTTACAACCCCAATGGCAGTATACATTCAGTGCTTCCACATAACAGGAATAGAAATAAATTATCAAATGAATGCAGCGCAATAGGAGATAATGAAATGTCTATAAATCAGTGAAGGTATCAATAAATAAATACCAAAAAATAGTGACTATGCACAGTGAACATAAAGTGCAAGTGCTAACAATAATTAAAGGATGTGACAGTGATTCAATAATAATACAATAATAGTAATGTGCCAAGACCATAATAATATTAATCAACTTCCTGGATTGTCCGCATTGGAGGGAGGTGGCGGCCAAGTGATTGGACGGCTAATGGTAGGGCGGCCCCAGGGTGACTATCTATTGTAGAGACGGCGTGTCAGCTCCACCCCTGCTGACAAAGTCGTTTGGTCGACATAACGCATACGGGGGCAGAGCCTGTTCACACACGCCGCATCACATCCCTGCCTGTCATGCCCACACTAGCTTAGTGCTTTGCAATGTGACTGTTTTTCTGTCATTTGGTATTCTTAAATAAATCCATAAAACGGAGAGCACTAGGAGCTTGTGTCTTTTCTTTTATGCATGGTATCCCTGCCTTGAGGGAGGAGAAGGAGGAGGTGACATTCCTACTACCCCATTACTCTGGTAGTGCACACAGCGTGTCTGGCTTATTAGTAACCACTAACCAGACTGGGAGGAATTCCTGCTTTGTGAGAGGAGAAGGAGGAGGGGACGATTCCATTACCTTAGCACCATATAGAGTGCACACAGCGTGTCTGGCTCATTATAATTTGTGAGCCAGACTGGGAGGTGAGCTGCTAGTATTTTCATTATCAACACATGGAGTCACATGTATGGTATTGGAGCACCAGCACCTTAAAGAGGAAGTAAACCCTCCTCTGCAACTTTTACCTATAGGTAAGCCTATGATAAGGCTTACCTATAGGTACTGTAAATATCTCCTAAACATGTACCGTTTAGGAGATATTTACCTTACATGCAGCCAGTGACATCACTGGCGCATGCGCTCTGAAGGAACGGCCGCTGGTGCCGTTCCTTCAGAGCCCCGTGCCATGACTGCCGGCTCCGGCCAATCAGATGGCCGGATGCCGCGATCCCCGAAGACGGCAACTGAACATGTCGCCCGTCATACAGCTAAGCGGGCGGCAGGGCGGGGGCTCGTTCTAAGGTAAGTATTTCATAATGAGCTAGTATGTGATGCATACTAGCTCATTATGTGTTTCTCTTTCAGGTTGAAAAAAAATAAAATAATTTTTTATGGGTTTACAACCTCTTTAATTGCAATTTTGCACAGCACTGAAGACATTTTGATTATGGACTTGGCATATTACTAATATATTTTTTTGTTCACCATTTGAAGCTTATTGTTTAATTAATGAATCACTGTCACATCATTTATTTATTGTTAGCACCTGCACTTTATGTTCACTGTGCATAGTCACTATTTTTTGGTATTTATTTATTTATTGATACCTTCACTGATTTATAGACATTTCATTATCTCCTCTGGCACTGCATTAATTTGATTATTTATTAATGGCTGTGTTTTGAGTTATTTTGGGGGGACACCAAATTTACACTGTTATACAAGCTGTACACTCACTACTTTGTATTGTAGCAAAGTGTCATTTCTTCAGTGTTGTCACATGAAAAGATATAATAAAATATTTACAAAAAAGTGAAGGTGTACTCACTTCTGTGAGATACTGTATGTTAGCAGTGCTAACTAAATTCGGATTTAAAGGCCCAATCATGTCTGCTTTTATGGCCCTCTACTCCACTCCCTCTGCTAAGGTCTACATGTTGGGGCTACTTTCTAAAACCTTCCCAATAGCCAACGACACACGTCAAGGTTGTCCCCTATCCCCTTCAATTTTCAACCCCTAGCGGAATCCATCCGATCACACCCTCTTATCTTAGGCCTTAAACTTAACCGTGTTAACCATAAAATTAATCTATTTGCCGACTATGTGGTCCTAATCTTGACAAACCCTCTCATTTCTCTCCCATTCTCACACCAGAACCTCCAAACCTTCAATACAATTTCCTATAACAAAGTGAACTTCTCTAAATCCTTATTTTTAGATCTAGGAATACACAACGAAACTCGTAGACATCTAACACCCCAATTCTCTTACACTTGGGCTGACCATAGTATACAATACCTGGGAATTACTTTAACATCCTTTACAACCAAACTGATAGAGGCAAATTTAAAACCCCTAATCCGACCCACAAGAGAAGATACTCAGCTTCTCTCTAAAACAGAACTATCCTGGGCGGGCAGGATTACAGCTTTTAAAATGAAGATTCTTCCTTAAATATTGTATATATTTCGCACTCTCCCAGTCCCAATACTGCTTCACTATCTCAGCTCCCTTAAATTGATATTAAAATCCTTCACATGGAAGGGTAAACAAGCAAGATACTCATATCATCACCTTACCAAACACAAAAGAATTGACGGACTGGGTCTTCCTGACCTAAATGATTACTATAACGCCGCACAACTTACTTCCCTTTGGCACTGGTTTCACAAATCCACTGATGTACTCTGGACGGACATAGAATCCACACTCACCCATTCTAATGACCTCTTTCATATATTACTAGAAGACTCCTGGAAACCCATAAACCTAAATTTTCTACCACTACCCACACACGCATGCCTGTTGGCATGGAGGAACCTACTGTCCCAAACCTCAGATGTTTCCTTGTCGCACCAGATCCAATTTCCTTTAAGGACACTAGAACACCTCATACCCTGTCTCTCATTCTGTCGATGGTCAGAAGTGGTCATTCAACTCATAGATCACCTATACCACAACAACCAACTCAAATCGTTTAAAACACTACAGATAGAATTTGATCTCCACACAGCTGCTTCATACTCCTATGTGAGAATTACCAGTTTCTTATCCAAATACACTCCTCCAAAAATACAGATACCAAACAACTTATAGACATAAAAGTTCAGATACACCGCATCCACAGGCCTTCCTTTATCTAGATGGCAACTCACTTCATCATAGAAGGTTAATAGATTGGTCTGGCAAGCAATGTTCCCTCTAATTTTTTACTGTGCTGAGCAAATAAAAAAATTTCTGAGCGCAGTGCTTTTTATCGCCGCGGACCGGTCAACGTTTGATCATTTTTCTGTGGCCCGCTGGGGGGGGGGGACATCAATGCAGAGTGACCAGCGTGCCCCCAATCAATGCAGAGTGCCCACAGCATTGCCCCCAATCAATGCAGAGTGCCCACAGCATTGCCCCCAATCAATGCAGAGTGCCCACAGCATTGCCCCCAATCAGTGCAGAGTGCCCACAGCATTGCCCCCAATCAATGCAGAGTGCCCACAGCATTGGCCCCAATCAATGCAGAGTGCCCACAGCATTGCCCCCAATAAATGCAGAGTGCCCACAGCATTGCCCCCAATCAATGCAGAGTGCCCACAACATTTCCCCCAATCAATGCAGAGTGCCTACAGCATTGCCCCCAGTCAATGCAGAGTGCCCACAGCATTGCCCCCAATAAATGAAGAGTGCCCACAGCATTGCCCCCAATCAATGCAGAGTGCCCACAGCATTGCCGCCAATCAATGTAGAGATGCCAGCGTGCCACCTTTCAATGCAGAGATGCCAGCGTTTCCCCCGCGAGACCCGTCCGTGCGCTCACCTGACAACAGCTTCTTTTCAGTCCCGACTCCCCGAATCTCCTCCCGTCCTTCTCCCGTCCGTGCACTTACCTCACGGTCACAGCAGCTTCTCTTCAGTTCAGTCCCCGGCTTCCCGCGTCTCCTCCTCAGTCCTCCCGGCGCCTCCTCCTCGGCCAATGACATGGGGTTGGCCTTTCGGCCAATCAGGAAGCTGGAGGACCGGCTCCCTGATTGGCCAGGAGGAGGATCTGTGTGACAATAGCGAATTTTCATTCGCTGTTGTCACACAATGGGCTATGCTCCCCGGCTGCCACGTCTGCGGCTGCGCGATCCGCATCTGTGCTTGCGCTGGACCGTCAATGACACTGCGCGTCCGCGCATGCGTGCACCTAAAAGGGAACATTGCTGGCAAGAACGATTTTTCATGAATCTATGCTGATTACTACTAATAATACCGTTACTGGTCTAAGCAGAGTGTTATCACTGCAGCTCGCCTTGCTGGGCCTAGGTTTAGAAAATTGGCCCAGACACTTTCATCTCATCCTAACACATATTCTTGTTGCTGCTAATCTATCGATCGCTCGTAAGTGGAAGAGTAGCACCCTCCCCACTGTCCAACAAGTCATTGCCACTATCAACCAACACATGCAACTGGAGCATATGTTTGCCAAAGCCACCTTAGCCATTACAAAATTCCTCCTTGAGTGGTCCCCCTGGCTTGCTGCTACTGGAGCAGAGAAACTTGTTCATTATTAGGGATGAGATTTGAGTTGGAGTCGAATGTACATTTGACTCGAACATTGGCTGGTCGCTCGTTCATCGATTGTCAAACAAATAGGCTTCTTCGTTGGAACTTCGAGTTCCCGCATTATCATGGATTCTGACCTCTGAATTCCAATAAATAAAATACCTGGCTGGGGGAATCGAACTCACAGCTCTCTCATTGCAAGCCTGGTATTCTACGACCTACACCACCGTGTATGGTGAGATAGGAGTTATTTAGGCAGGGAAAGGGTGTTTAACCTATGTGTACTTGACGGTGGCGTAGCTGGTAGAATACCAGGCCTGCAATTGCAATGGTTGTGGTTTCTAATCCCTTGGCCAGCGGGTGATTTATAAGTGGAATTTTATAATTAATAATACATAGCTAGGAAGGAGAGAGATTTTTACTTTTTACAGTTTGTTGAGATCAGATAGTGCAGTGTATACCACAAAGTTATTTATATATATATATATATATATATATATACATATATATATATATATATATATATATATATATATATATATACATACATACATATATATATAAATATATATATATATAGGCACTTCAGTTTATATCAGTTTATGTCAGTATTGCTGAAAAAAACTTTACTGACGTCATGTAATTTATTCACTGCACCTGAGCAGTGCATTGTGGGGCGGCTTGTGAAGTCAGGTCACTATAAAAGAGCCGTCAAAATCAAAACAGCTCATTCTGCGTGAAGCGTTTGTAGAAGCAGGAGCTTCTTTTTTTGTTTGTTTTTTTTCTATTTTTCGGGCGGACCGGCGACTGATCATCATCATTTTTTATTTTTTAATAAAATATTTTTCCAAAACAGTTTTTTGTCATTATTTTTTTGTACACTTTTTTGGTGAATGGATAGGGGTACGATGTACCTGATATCCATTCACATAGGGGGCCGGGATCTGGGGGTACACTTGTTAAAGGGGGCTTTCAGATTCTGATAAACCAAACAAATTTTGATACTGAACACATACCTCCTATTTGTTTTCTTACACTAGATGCCTCCCATTGTTGGCTGATCTTCTGGGATCCTCGAGGGAGCCCTCGGGATAGGTGCGGCTACAGTCACTTTTACCCTGCCCTTTAACCATTACCCAACCTCTTGAATCTGATACGGAGGTATGATTTTCCCATAGCAGAACATATGGTCAGGAGAGTGGGTGACTAGCAGTCCTTTGAAATTACGAATGACAGGTTGTTACCTGTTCGTTTTTATTATTTGTGGCCTTCTTTTCGTCACGTCTCATCTAGGATGTCCCTATATGGTATGTATGAACATTTATATAACTCAACTTTGAGAACAGTATACCTAATTTTTGGTGTAACAGACACTTTGCACATGGATAATATGTAAATGCATAAGTGATTACAATAATATTATTACTCTTCATTGATTGCAATGTTTCTTACACCCCTAGTCTGAGACTTTCCTTTTTGGACCACTGAGAAAGGTGATCGACTGAAACGCATCTGGTCTCTTTCAGGACATCTCAGCCATCTCTAGTTTTTGTGATGTATATCCTTGGCCACATGCTTTTAATGTTTTTTTGTACATAATTATGTTATGTTTTCTGTATGATTGTGAATTTTTTACAATTATGTAATAAACATTGATACTCATATCACTCAAGTCCTGGTCATTGCCATTTAAAGTCCCACCCTACAGGGGATTTTCTTTTTTGTGCTCGGATAAGGGTCCTGGTATGGATTTTTTTTTAATTTTGGCACGGGGTACCCCTTAAAATCTATACCAGACCCGAGGGGCCTGGTATGGACTGGGGGGGGGGCACGCCGTTTTTTTTTTTTTTTCATTTTTTTATCTGTATTGCCGGGTGACGACAATACATTACAGCCGCAAGCAAGTTTAAATTACATTTTTCCTGTCAGTATTGCTGCAGCAGGCTAGAAACATCGCACATGCATATAAATTTTACTGGGAAAGGCCAGTGGACAGAAAAGAGAGCCTTTGATGGACAGAATGAAACCTCAGGGCAGTTTGTTCAAAATAAATTGTATTTATTCTGGTTACAATTATGGTTCAGACAGGGAAGTGCAGAGGTATATGGTGCTTTACATTGAGTAATGGCGGTGATGCGGTAACATATGTGATACATTAAACACAATAATAAAGTCATTAATAGTGAATGTGACCCAGTGGGGGTGACAAGAAAACAATGTTATGCATGGTGAACATACACACAATAATAATACAAACAATTAAACAATTGGACGTCCGATGGGGCGATGGCACTGTCAGGGTGATCCCGCTGGCCGATAACCAAGTGTGGAGGTCATGTTACAATTACAAATAGTATGTAGGGAGATCTAGGGGAAGGCAATGACAGTGTCAACCCTGCATGCATGAACTGTGTATGCTAGTGCTGGCTACAGTGCACAGGTTCCTCCTATGTAGTAGTAGGTAAGCAAAGGAGGAATGGGAAACCAAGGCTGACAGTGCCATCCCCTCATCGGACGTCCGAATGTTTAATTGTTTGTATTATTATTGTGTGTATGTTCACCATGCATAACATTGTTTGCTTGTCACCCCCACTGGGTCACATTCACTATTAATGACTTTATTATTGTGTTTAATGTATCACATAGGTTACCGCATCACCGCCATTACTCAATGTAAAGCACCACATACCTCCACACTTCCCTGTCTGAACCTTAATTGTTACTTGCATTTATTTATAACCAGAATAAATACAATTTATTTTGAACAAACTGCACTGTGGTTTCATTCTGTCCAGCACTTAAAGGCTCTCTTTTCAGTCCACTTGCCTTCCCCAGTACACTTTATATGCATATGGTTCTAGAGCCAAGGGAAGGACCACAATACTTATGGTGATCACTGCAGCGCTATATCAAAAAATTCTCAAGTTAATCCTACCCCTGTTTTTTTTTTCTAGAAACATCGCACAAATGCGCCACTTTACAGGCACATTAAGGGGGCCCCCTGGCACAATATTTAAAGGGATTTTTTTGTTTTTATTGTTTCACTTTAAGCATTATTAAAATCACTGCTCCTGTAAAAACGATTGTTTAAAAAAAAAATGACATTGATTCATGTCCCACAGGGCAGTCCCCAGGTCCCCATATACTTTTTTTGGGCCATTAACTTGCATTTAAGCCTTTAAAATTAGGACTTTTGATTTTTCATGTTTGTGTCCCATAGACTTTAATGGAGTTCGCATGTTCGCAAGAACATTTCCCTGTTCGATATGTTCTGTTCAAACCGAACAGAGGGGTGTTCGGCTCATCACTATTCATTATTGGAACCCACTCCTTTTTCCCCTTTGCACTAGACTTCCCTACCAGGAGATCCGTCATGATACCAGGCCCAGCAGGGCTGACAATATCTGTAGTATAAGTAATGCATCTGTAGTATAAGTAATTTTGTTAATTGAAATAGCGATGTCTCCATTAGCCCCTCCCCCCTTCCTATACCGATTTTATTATTCTTTCTTCTCTCCTCTGGTACCCTCCTGTCCTATCCGATACCCAGATTCATTAAGCAGTCAGTTTATTCGCCAACTGTCATTAATATATCTTTGCAACACTCGCAGTTATTGTCTGATGTGTATGCCAATATATTTTGTCTGTACATATATTGTATCAGTAATGCACCCTCTATTGTATGTGTTAATAAATTAAACAAAAAACAAAACCTCCACTTCCATGGCCTCCAGGACACATTTTAGTTAACCCCCTCCTATCTCAGTGCATCTTCAGTGTATGATATTAATTTATCTTTTCCTATCCTCTTCCATTTTTTATAGGAGTCTCTCAAGGCCTTGTATCTGACCCTTCTATTTTCTCCCTACACCTTCTCTCTACATTAGGTGATAACCTCCCATGCTATGGTGATTAAACCAAAATCTCTCTACTCCTCAGCTCACCCCTTCTGTTTCCTCATACACCAATTAATTACTAATTGACATATCAGTATGGATGTCACACCACTTCTTCAAACTCAATATTTATAAAAGTAAGTTCATAATGTCCCTACCCACCCCTGTGTTACCTCCCCCCACATCCTTTACGCATGCTATCTGACCTTTAGTTTAGCATGAATTATGCTGAAAGACGTATTCATCTTACCAACATCTCAATGTTCGCCAAACCCTCTGCCAATTGCCAATCCATCGACTGCCTACTGCTTGCCTGCTTCAAATTGGTAACCCCAACAGTACCACCAACATACAAAGCCATCCACAACTCTATCCCAAGCTACATCATTACCTTGTCTCAATATAGGGTGCAAACCGTCCCCTCTGCGCCTCCCTTGACTCCTGTTTTCTATCCCCCTTGTTCACCTCCTCCCTTGTTCACCTTCAACTCTCTCTAGAGCCTCTACCATCCTCTGGATTTTCTTACCTCATGTACTTCATCTGTCCAGTTATGCCTTACTCTGTCTGTTTTTACTTTTCGCATAACACATCCATCTCTTGTCTTAAAATGTATTGCACTGTCTTCCTTTATTCTGTAAAGTGTTGTGCACACTGGTGATGCTATATAAATCCTGTGTTATATTAATTATAACAGAACAAGTTCCAGTGTATGTTTGTTTATTTTTTTGCCTACAATGTTTAGAATTACAGTACATCTCCTAAGTGATAATTTCTATGTGTCTTTCTATGGATTACAGTAGGATCCAAGAGCAAATGTGGTTCGAAAGCCCCAAAGGAGCTCTCCTTTCGGTTAAAAATAATAAAGCCCAAATATTTATCATTTCTCTAGCACAACACACTGGGCTATACTCTTCAAGAATTAGTCAGGCTTATAAATATTCATACATCACAGTGCCAAGTCTTATTACACAGACTGCTGGAGTTGCTCAACGCTAGAAGGCAAAAATATTTAACACTATGGGTTTGAAAACACTTATACACCTCCATGGGCCAAAGAATATATAGGCTGGTTACAACTTACAGTGATACTAAAGGCTCAAATCCTAAAATAAAAAAAGAGGTTTATACTAACCAGCTCAGTGCAAGGATATTGCACAGAGTGGCTCCTTACCTCCTCTTCTGGGATCTCCCTCTGGCACTGTCCACTCCTTCTCTTGTCCTAGTACCTCCATAGCAAGCCCTGTGCTATGGGGGCACCTGTTCTGGCTTATCCCAGGCAGGGCTATATGCAGCCATAGACACACACAAAGCGGCCCGGCCATGCCCTCCACTGCCTCCTCACAGTCCATGGCTCATGCCGTGCAAAAGGACACAGCAATGGATCATGAGATAAGTCAGGTAAGTATTTAGAGAGGGGGTTGGGTGATCCAGCTAGTAGAAATATTTTTATCCTAATGCAGGGAATGTATTTAGGCGGAATTTTTTTTTTTTTACTTTAGAACTTCTTTAACCAGTTAAGGACCGCCAACAACTTACTTCTACATGACAGCCCTCCTGTGCAGAAACGTGTACAGTATCTCACAAAAGTGAGTACACCCCTAACCTTTTTGTAAATATTTTATTATATCTTTTCATGTGACAACACTGAAGAAATGACACTTTGCTACAAGGTAGTGAGTATACACCTTTGAGACCCTAATCTGATATAGTTGTGAGCCAATTATTGGTATTTTCTGTTCATTTCTCTCCATGGTTCTCCTTTTCTTTTTCTCTTTCTTTTATTCATTTTACATTTTTTTATTTTAGTGTTTATTACAACCAAATTTTTATTAATATTTTGGTATGATTTTATTGGTAATTTCATAGTTCATAGTCAGCTATTTCTCTATGAATCTTACTATTTTGTATAAGAGAATTTGTGCTATTAACACACATTGGTTGTAAGGTAAGGGTTTTCCTTATCTGTGCCCCATGACATTTAGTCTTTATATGAATTAAGGCATAAAATATCTTACAACTAGTATAAGTGTTATTTTAGATTCAATTTCTATCAGCATTTTTTTCAATTTTATGTAATTGGGAAGCATGTCACCAAAATGTCTTTTTAATTGCACCAGTTTCACCAGCAGAGCCATCCTGAATTGTGACTCCATTTTTGTGGAGTCAAGCTAAAATTTGACCAACTATGCATCTATCCATTGAGAAGCAGCCTGTTTAATTACATCCTGAGTCACCACAAGATTGAGATGACCAGGCGTTACATCATATCCTGTCAGAACGATGTATGAGCACAGGAAGTGATGTCACTTCCGGCTTGGTGTACCAACACCGGAAGTGATGTCACTTCCGGTTTGGTGTACCAACACCGGAAGTGATGTCACTTCCGGTTTGATATATGAAACAGGAAGTTGAGTCACTTCCTATTGAAACAGGAAGTTGAGTCACTTCCTGTTTGGGGGCTTAGGATATGGGAAATCATTGCCAGAGAACATATTTAAAGCGCAAAAGTGGCGGCATGAGTCAGATCCTGTCCCAGCGGAAGCCCATTCGGGGGAAACGTGTAGGATTTGAGGAGAGCCATGCAGTCACTATCCTTTGTACTGTTCGCATTGCAGGCGGCCATGCCGGCTTGAATCCATGCTTGTTTTTTTATCTGTATATAAGTGCATTTTCAATACATTTTTATGTGTTTTGAAGATAATGCACTATTAGTTTGCCTCCTCTTTTCCAACCCCCCTTGTGAGGATTCAACCCCCTTTTCAGTGGCTTTGCGTGTGAAACTAAGGAGAAGAGTCATCCTCCCAATTGTTCTTCTTGAGGCTGGATGGGAACTACTTTATAGGCGAGAAACCAACACGATTTTGAGCTCAACATATGTTATCTCTGGTAAGGAGCCATACATTATTATTTTCCCCACGAGCACAAGGTGTGTGTGGTGAGGATGGGAAGATATACTGTGAGGAATTAACTCTAGAGTCACCTTTAATGTTGCTTGCTAGCAGTTTCTTTCTGATAAGAAGCCATCCACAGTACCTATCCCTATCCTTGGGTGAATAATTTGATGTTTTGGACTTTCCTTTCACTTGTCATGTTTTGAGAAGACATTATTGGAATTGTGTTACACGTTTTTCCCAGGATTTAGTTGGGAAATCACCAATGTACTGTTTTTTATTGATTTTTATTATCACAAATAGATTTCTCACATTGTATTTTGGTGTTATTTCAGTTGATTATAATCCAGATGTACATTTGTCGTTAGTTTACACATGTATATACATTTTTTTGGGGAAGCGCACTTATATTTTCTTTCCATGTTTGTACTCTTCTGTTTCTAGACTTTAGGTGCTGCCTCCTCCACCTCTTTTTTAGGTTAGCACACTCATTTACACACTTTATTTAGTGTAAAGCTTGTATAACAGTGTAAATTTGCTGTCCCCTCAAAATAACTCAACACACAGCCATTAATGTTTAAGCCCCTGGCAACAAAAGCAAGTACACTTCTAAGTGAAAATGTCCAAATTGGGCCCAATTAGCCATTTTCCCTCCCCGATGTCATGTGACTCGTTAGTGTTATGAGGTCTCAAGTGTGAATGGGGAGCAGGTGTGTTAAATTTGGTGTAATCGCTCTCACTCTCTCATACAGGTCACTGGAAGTTCAACATGGCAGCTCATGGCAAAGAACTCTCTGAGGATCTGAAAAAAGAATTGTTGCTCTACATAAAGATGGCCTAGGCTAAAAGAAGATTTGCAAGACCCTGAACCTGAGCTGCCACATGGTGGCCAAGACCATACAGTGGTTTAACAAGACAGGTTTCACTCAGAATAGGCCTCGTCATGGTCGACAAAAGAAGTTGAGTGCACGTGCCCAGCGTCAAATCCAGAGGTTGTTTTTGGGAAATAGACGTATGAGTGCTGCCGCATTGCTGCAGAGGTTGAAGGGGTGGGGGGTCAGCCTGTCAGTGCTCAGACCATATGCCTCACACTGTATAAAATTGGTCTGTATGGCTGTCGTCCCATAAGAAAGCCTCTTCTAAAGATGATGCACAAGAAAGCCCGCAAACAGTTTGCTGAAGACAAGCAGACTAAGGACATGGATTACTGTAACCATGTCCTGTTGTCTGATGAGACCAAGATAAATTTATTTTGTTCAGATGGTGTCAAGCGTGTGTTGTCACAACCAGGTGAGGAGTACAAAGATGAGTGTGTCTTGCCTACAGTCAAGCATGGTGGTGGAATCATCATGGTCTGGGGCTGCATGAGTGCTGCCGAAACTGGGGAGCTACAGTTCATTGAGGGAACCATAAACACCAACATGTACTGTGACATACTGAAGCAGAGCATGATTCCCTCCCTGGGCCGCAGGGCAGTATTCCAACATGATAACGAGTCCAAACACACCTCCAAGATTATATAAAATAGTAACCGCGCTAGATAATTAATCAAAACTCAAAGAGTTCAAAGCAGCAACTTGAAATATGACAAACATCCAGAAAACATATTATATAGAAAAGCTGTGCTAAAATGAGAGGACTATGGATGAATTAAATGCAAAAGTCCTAATAAAGTCCCATAATAAATTGTATGTTGAGTGAACAAAAAAAGAAAAGTGAAAATATAAGTCCAAATGCATCCAGATGATGTAACTCTTCTAGAGGGGTTAACACTAGATGTATATACTGCTTACCAGAAACAGCAAATTAAATCGCCTGATAAGATGATAATGGCTTTCCGGATCCACTGTATAACCAGGGGAAGGGATTCCAGGCCTCAGACGACACGATGCATTCAATAAGCGTCAATCATGTGTATATAAAATAAAATATTCATAGCGTGATACTGTATTTGTAACAGAAGTGCACACACACTAGGTATGAATCACCTATGTGAATAAATTGAGAGTAGGTGCTAGGTAAAGTAGAAGACCACCACCAACATCACAGGCTGCTTACCAGACACAAATGAGTTGATAACACAAAAAAAGTTGCACAATGAGCTTCTTTTCTCATTGTTATGTGGAATCATCTGATCTGAGACTGTCCTGGATGAGACTGTGAGGTGCTTCCCAGCGTTGCTATCTTAAGGAACAGTTGGAGAAGGGAAAGCTAGCCCAAACCTAAAGTGAGAGCCAAAGTTCACTAAGGCAGTTAATGACCTTGATAGGTCTGAGTTTCTGAATATCTTTGGATTCAACTGCTCTTTTGGTTGGGACCGGTGTACTCTGCGATTCTGAGGGGCACTCCACTGAATTCATATCCTTGGGGATTTCCAACTTTTTGGTTCCTGGACAGTTGCTTGCATCATTTTAATATATTTCTGGTAAGCATTGGTATATGTTGGTGGTGGTCACAGCTGTTGACTGGATTCTGCTGCATGTGACTGATCTTTGGCGGTTTTGGACTTAATTCCTTTTTGTGTTATCAACTCATTTGTGTCTGGTAAGCAGCCTGTGATGTTGGTGGTGGTCTTCTACTTTACCTAGCACCTACTCTCAATTTATTCACATAGATGATTCATACCTAGTGTGTGCACTTCTGTTACAAATACAGTATCACGCTATGAATATTTTATTTTATATAGTGTAAAAAAATAACCGCGCTAAGCACAAAATTGCAAATGAAAAAAGAATAACTAGTGTAATAAAGCTGCAGCTGTAGTAGGAAACACTATATAAATAATAAAGAAAGAAAGCCGCGCTAAATTGAAATGTTTGATAACAAATCAAACTATAAAAAACTTAAATAAACCACTTAAGGTGAATAGGTGCTAATGTGAACCAATAACGTGTATATAATAAATCTCCAAAACATTAACACATATCATGTTGGTTATATATATGAATAAAAGTCCAAAAAGAACAGCAAATCAAGTGAGGGGTGCTGCGTGTAGAAAAGGAGTCAGATCTCAGATAAGTGTAGGCATATACCAAAGGTAGAAACATCAGCAGGTCCATACAGGAATAATGGCGTCTCACACTGGGTAGTCTCAGTTGCCAGCATGGAATCACAATGTACACCAACACCGTAAAGGCCCGATCACGTCCACAGCCCAATGCTCCCAGAGGGGTATGTAAGAAAAGGGGGGCCACAATAGTGTAGTATGCAAAGACTAGTTTATTGGAAATACGGTAAAAAAACTCACATTTATGTAGACATCAATAGCGCTATTGTAACGCCGAGTGCTCCGGGTCCCTTGGCTTCCCCGGAGCACTCGAGGCATCCCGCAGGCTGCAGCGCTCCGGTCATCATTCCCGACCGTGAGCGCTGTTCCCCCGCAGCTGAGTTACCTAACCGCCGGGTCCCGCCATCTCTGCCTCCCGGCGCACGCCGGGTTCCGTCCTCCTCCCAGCGCGCGCGGCCCCGCTCCCTAGGGCGCGTGCACGCCGCTGCACTGAAATTTAAAGGGCCAGTGCACCACTAATTGGTGCCTGGTCCAATCAGTCCAAACCCTATAAAAACCCACTTCCCCTTCCTGTCCTTGCCGGATCTTGTTGCCTTTTGTGCCTTGAGAAAGCTTTTGGTGTATTGTTCCCTGCCTGTGTATCTGACCTTCTGCTCTTGCCCCTGACTACGAACCTTGCCGCCTGCCTTGACCTTTTGCTCCGTCTTACCTTGCTTTTGCCTTGTCCTTCTGTACCGCGCCTGAATCAGTTGTCTTTGAGGTTGAGCCGTTACCGGAGGATACGACCTGGTTGCTACCGCCGCAGCAAGTCCATCCCGCCTTGCGGCGGGCTCTGGTGAAAACCGGTAGTAACTTAGAACCGGTCCCCTGGTACGGTCCACGCCAATCCCTCACTGACACAGAGGATCCACCTCCAGTGCCGTCACCTGCCACCAGTCCGGACCCTGACAGTAGATCCGGCCATGGATCCCGCTGATGTGCCCCTGCCTACTCTCGCTGACATCTCTACCGTGGTTGCCCAGCAGTCCCAGCAGATTGCTCAGCAAGGTCAACAGTTGGCACAGCTGACCGCCATGCTGCAACAGCTTCTTCCTGCACAGCAGCAGCCGCCTGCTTCTGCTTCCGCTCCACCTCCGCAGCCGGTGGCCGCCACCTCCGCTAGAATCCGTTTGTCTCTCCCGGACAAGTTTGATGGGGATTCTAAGATGTGCCGGGGATTCTTGTCCCAATGTTCCCTGCACCTGGAGATGTTGGCAGACCAGTTTCCTACGGAACGATCTAAGGTGGCTTTCATGGTCAGCTTATTGTCTGGGAAGGCCTTGGCCTGGGCCACGCCGCTCTGGGACCGCAACGATCCTGCCACTGCCTCCGTCCAGTCCTTCGTTTCGGAAGTCCGCAGTGTCTTCGAGGAACCTGCCCGTGCCTCGTCAGCAGAAACGGCCTTGCTAATCCTCGTCCAAGGAGACGCTACTGTAGGCGAATATGCTATACAGTTTCGCACTCTGGCCTCTGAACTGACCTGGAACAACGACGCCCTCTGCGCAACTTTTAAAAAAGGTTTATCCAGCCATATCAAGGATGCTCTAGCCGCACGAGAGATGCCTGATTCTCTGACGGAACTCATCCAGTTGGCTACTCGCATAGATATGCGCTTCATTGAAAGACGCCAGGAACTTCGCCAAGAAAAGAATCTTGTTCGCAACAGGCGTTATCCACGCTTGGCACCTCTCTTCCAGCAACCATTGCAGCCGGTTGCTGCGCCTTCCGCCGAGGAGGCCATGCAAGTGGATCGGGCTCGCCTGACCCAGCAAGAAAGGTCTCGCCGGAGGAATGAGAATTTATGCTTATACTGTGGGAGTTCCGAACACTTCTTAAAGGACTGTCCAGTTCGTCCACAGCATCAGGGAAACGCTCGCACCTAGTGAACGTGGGAGAGGCGTCGCTGGGTGTAGAGTCTTCCTCTCCACGCTTGATTGTTCCAGTACGGATTTCTTCTGCCGCTAAAGTCTCCTTCCCTGCAGAGGCCTTCTTGGACTCTGGTTCTGCAGGAAACTTCATTAAAGCCTCCTTCATAAACCGCTTTAGCATTCCTGTGATCCGTCTCGTCAAGCCTTTCTTCATTACTACAGTTAACGGTGAGAATCTAAACTGTACCATGCGTTATCGCACAGAACCTGTGCTCATGACCATAGAAGTCCTCCACCAAGAGACCATTGAATTTTTTGTTCTACCAAACTGCACCTCTGACGTCCTTCTTGGCCTGCCCTCGCTCCAGCGCCACTCTCCTACCCTCGACTGGACCTCTGGGGACATTAAATCATGGGGGCCTACCTGCCACACTCGTTGCCTCAAGTCGGTACCTACTAGACAAGTCCCCGTCTCCTCACCATTGCTCGGCCTTCCTAAGGCTTATCAGGACTTCACTGACGTCTTTTGCAAGAAACAGGCGGAGGTCTTACCACCACATAGACCCTATGATTGTCCCATTGATTTGCTTCTTGGTACCACGCCACCCCGTGGCAGGATTTACCCTCTTTCCATCCCTGAAACCAAGGCCATGTCAGAATACGTTCGGGAGAACCTTAAGAAAGGTTTTATCAGGAAATCCTCTTCTCCTGCCGGAGCAGGATTTTTCTTTGTTGCCAAAAAGGATGGGTCACTATGCCCATGTATTGACTACCGTGGTCTTAACAAAATCACGGTTATAAATCGCTACCCTTTGCCTCTCATCTCGGAGCTCTTTGACCGTCTGCGCGGAGCAAGGGTCTTCACTAAGCTTGACCTCAGGGGCGCCTATAATCTCATCAGAATCCGTGATGGAGATGAGTGGAAAACCGCTTTTAATACCAGAGATGGCCACTTTGAGTATCTCGTCATGCTGTTCGGCCTGTGCAACGCTCCTGCAGTCTTTCAAGACTTTGTCAACGAGATTTTCCGGGATATGTTGTATACTTGTGTAGTGGTCTATCTCGACGACATTCTAATCTTCTCCTCCACCCTGGAGGAACACCATCGCCATGTTCGTCAAGTGCTCCAGCGCCTTCGTGTCAACCATCTTTACGCCAAAATGGAAAAATGTCTTTTTGAACGTAGCTGTCTGCCGTTTCTGGGATACCTAGTTTCTGGACAAGGTCTTCAAATGGACCCTGACAAACTCTTTGCAGTCTTGGATTGGCCACGCCCCTCAGGCCTTCACTCTATTCAGCGCTTCCTTGGATTCGCCAACTATTACCGTCAGTTTGTTCCCCACTTCTCCACTATCGTGGCGCCTATTGTGGCCTTAACCAAGAAAGAAGCGAATCCGAAATCCTGGCCTCCCCAAGCTGAAGAAGCCTTTACTCGCCTTAAAGCCACCTTCGCCTCCGCTCCAGTCTTGAATAGGCCTGATCCGCTGAAACCATTCTTCCTGGAGGTAGATGCCTCCTCTGTTGGAGCCGGAGCGGTTCTTCTTCAAAAATCTGCTAAAGGGAAAAACGTCACCTGCGGCTTCTTCTCAAAAACTTTTTCCCCTCCTGAAAAGAACTATGCCATCGGAGATCGTTAACTACTAGCCATTAAGTTGGCACTGGAAGAATGGAGACACCTTCTGGAAGGATCCCCTCATCCGATCACCATCTATACTGACCACAAAAATCTCTCGTACCTTCAGTCTGCCCAGCGCCTTAATCCACGCCAGGCCAGGTGGTCATTGTTCTTTGCCCGATTCACCTTCCAAATCCATTTTTGTCCTGCTGATAAGAACATTAGGGCGGATGCCCTATCACGCTCCACCGATGCCTCCGAGGATGAAACCGTTCCTCAACACATCATTCCTCCTGAGTGTCTAATTTCAACTGCCCCTGCTTCACTGGTACCAGTTCCTCCAGGGAAAACATTTGTTCCTCCACGTCTTCGCCTACGGACTCTCAAATGGGGTCACTCCTCTCACCTGGCGGGTCACGCTGGAATTAAAAAGACGACTCAACTAATTGCCAGACACTATTGGTGGCCTTCCTTTGAGAAAGATGTAACGGAGTTTGTTCGGGCCTGTACTGTCTGCGCACGTGATAAAACTCCCCGCCAGAAGCCTGCAGGTCTTCTTCTCCCTCTGCCAGTGCCTGAACAGCCTTGGTCCCACATAGCAACGGACTTCGTCACGGATCTTCCTGTATCCCATGGCAACACAGTCATTTGGGTGGTTGTCGACAGGTTTTCTAAAATGGCACATTTTGTCCCGCTTCCTGGTCTCCCTTCTGCGCCACAGCTGGCGAAGCAATTCTTTTTACACATTTTTCGTCTCCATGGTCTTCCAACACACATCGTCTCCGATAGAGGCGTCCAGTTTATCTCAAAGTTTTGAAAGGCTCTCTGCACCCAATTAAAGATCAAATTGAACTTTTCTTCTGCCTATCACCCTCAGTCCAATGGACAAGTAGAGAGGGTTAACCAGATCCTTGGTGACTATCTGCGACACTTCGTCTCCTCCCGTCAGGATGATTGGGTCGACCTGTTGCCCTGGGCCGAATTTTCCTATAACTTTAGAGACTCTGAGTCATCCACCAAATCTCTGTTTTTTGTAGTGTACGGCCGTCACCCGTTGCCCCCCCTCCCCATTCCCACCTCTTCTGGAGTTCCTGCCATTGATGATCTGACCCTGGACTTCTCCTCCATCTGGAAAGAGACTCAAGAGTCACTCACCCTGGCCGCCTCTCGCATGAAGAAACATGCAGATAAAAAAAGAAGAACTCCTCCTGTTTTTTCCCCTGGGGACAGAGTGTGGCTCTCTGCCAAATACATCCGGTTTCGGATCCCCAGCTACAAACTGGGTCCACGTTATCTCGGGCCTTTTAAAGTCAAAAGCCAAATTAATGCTGTCTCGTACAAACTCCATCTTCCTCCCTCTCTCCGTATTCCTAACTCCTTTCATGTATCCCTTCTCAAACCCCTCATTCTTAACCGATTTTCCCCCAAGGTCACCGCTTCTGCTCCTGTTTCTGGGTCCTCTGACGTCTTCTCAGTGAAAGAGATCCTCGCCTCCAAGGTTGTCAGAGGTAAAAGATTTTTTCTGGTTGACTGGGAGAATTGTGGTCCTGAGGAGAGGTCATGGGAGCCCGAGTCCAATATTCTCGACAAAGAGCTCATCCACAGGTACCTGGGCTCCAAAAAGAGGGGGAGACCTAAGGGGGGGGGTACTGTAACGCCGAGTGCACCAGGTCCCTTGGCTTCCCCGGAGCACTCGAGGCGTCCCGCAGGCTGCAGCGCAACGGTCATCATCCCCGACCGTGAGCGCTGTTCCCCCGCAGCTGAGTTACCTAACCGCCGGGTCCTGCCATCTCTGGCTCCCGGCGCACGCCGGGTTCCGTCCTCCTCCCGGCATGCGCGGCCCCGCTCCCTAGGGCGCGCGCGCGCCGCTGCACTGAAATTTAAAGGGCCACTAATTGGTGCCTGGTCCAATCAGTCCAAACCCTATAAAAACCCACTTCCCCTTCCTGTCCTTGCCGGATCTTGTTGCCTTTTGTGCCTTGAGAAAGCTTTTGGTGTATCGTTCCCTGCCTGTGTATCTGACCTTCTGCTGTTGCCCCTGACTACGAACCTTGCCGCCTGCCTTGACCTTTTGCTCCGTCTGACCTTGCTTTTGCCTTGTCCTTCTGTACCGCGCCTGAATCAGCTGTCTTTGAGGTTGAGCCGACCTGGTTGCTACCGCCGCAGCAAGTCCATCCCGCCTTGCGGCGGGCTCTTGTAAAAACCAGTAGTAACTTAGAACCGGTCCCCTGGTACGGTCCACGCCAATCCCTCACTGACACAGAGGATCCACCTCCAGTGCCGTCACCTGCCGCCAGTCCGGACCCTGACAGCTATGTAACAGATCGTTCCAAAGAACGCTGCCGCCCGACTTCCGGGTTCCTCGTGGTGACGTCAGCACGCCTTCCCAATGCGTTTCGTCACAAATTACGTCTTCCTGGACATTGATATTGGTTCACATTAGCACCTATTCACCTTAAGTGGTTTATTTAAGTTTTTTATAGTTTGATTTGTTATCAAACATTTCAATTTAGCGCGGCTTTCTTTCTTTATTATTTTATTTTATATACACATGATTGACGCTTATTGAATGCATCGTGTCGTCTGAGGCCTGGAATCCCTTCCCCTGGTTATACAGTAGATCCGGAAAGCCATTATCATCTTATCAGGTGATTTAATTTGCTGTTTCTGGTAAGCAGTATATACATCTAGTGTTAACCCCTCTAGAAGAGTTATACATCATCTGGATGCATTTGGACTTATATTTTCACTTTTCTTTTTTTGTTCACTCAACATACAATTTATTATGGGACTTTATTAGGACTTTTGCATTTAATTCATCCATAGTCCTCTAATTTTAGCGCAGCTTTTCTATATATTACACCTCCAAGATGACCACTGCCTTGCTAAAGAAGCTGAGGGTAAAGGTGATGGACTGGCCAAGCATGTCTCCAGACCTAAACCCTATTGAGCATCTGTGGGCATCCTAAAATGGAAGGTGGAGGAGTGCAGAGTCTCTAACATCCAACAGCTCAGTGATGTCATCATGGAGGAGTGGAAGAGGACTCCAGTGGCAACCTGTGAAGCTCTCGTGAACTCCATGCCCAAGAAGGTTAAGGCAATGCTGGAAAATAATGATGGCCACACAAAATATTGACACTTTGGGCCACATTTGGACATTATCACTTAGGTGTGTACTCACTTTTGTTGCCAGCGGTTTAGATATTAATGGCTGTGTGTTGAGTTATTATTAGGGGACAGCAAATTTACACTGTTATACAAGCTGTATACTCACTACTTTACATTGTAGAAAAGTGTAATTTTGTTAGTGCTGTCACATGAAAAGTTATAATAAAATATTTACAAAAATGTGAGGAATGAACTCACTTTTGTGAGATACTGTATATATACGTGATTCTGCAATTACACCAAGGGGGCGCACGCCACCGAAGGGCCGCTTCTGCTGTGATTACTTCTGCTGTGAATAGAGCTCTGCCTATGTAATCAAACTAGATCTCTGTTCTGATTGAGAGGAAGGTATGGATTTTGTGTCCATCACTTCCCTGAGTAAAAAACAGCACACATAGAGTAAAACACTGGCTAGACACAGTTAACCCTTTGATCGCCCTAGATGTTTAATCCCTTCTTAGCCAGTGTCATTAGTACAGTGACAGTGTATATTTCTAGCACTGATCACTGTATTAGTGTCACTGGTTCCCACAAAGTGTCAAAAGTGTCAGTTAGTGTCCGACTGTCCCTTGCAATATCACAGTCCTGTTATAAGTTGCTGATCGCCTCCATTACTAGTATAAAAAAAATCCAGTATATATACATAGTTTGTAAACATTATAACTTTTGCACAAACCAATCAATACATATCACATTTTTTTGATTTTCTTTTTTTTTTTTTAACCAGTCTTCTTTTTTGTTTAAAGTGCAAACAATAAAAAAACGCAGAGGTGATCAAATACCCAGTGCCGTTTCGCAAAAAAAGGGCCTGGATGTGAAGGTGGGTAAATCTTCCGATGGTCAAGTAGTTAAGCTTCCCCTGTATGTAAAAAAGCGAAACAGAATATTGCTGCCTGAGGCCATACAAGCCCATACATATGTACTTTACATGCATACATGCATACATAGCACTTCTATTTTCAGTAGTGAATTCTGGGCTGCAAAGAAGAAGAAGATTTAGGACTCTATGTCCTTGATCTCTTTCTCTAACTCAAAAAGTAAGCATCAAAGCCCCAGTTGCAAAATAAATAAATAAATAAATAATAGGAACATCGCTGAATTTCAATGGGGTTCAGGTAAGTATAAGGGGATAGGGCAAATTTGTGACATAGAAGGTTTTTTTTTATCCCCTAAAGCATAAAATGCATTAAAGTAAAAAATATTGAGGCTTTAGAACCATTATAACCGTTTGCCAGCAGCATAACTTAGTTATACAGCGGCAAAGTGATCTGGCACTTTCGGGTAGGGGGCATTTGCCACCACTGCCACAGCTATGCTGAGCTGCTAGGAGAGATACAGAATGGAGCTCTGCCTATGTAAACAAGGCAGAGCTCCGTTCTGACTGGGGGGAAAATTTTTACAGTAGCACTGATCTGCATTAGTGGCACTGGTTCCCACAAAGCGTCAATTAGTGTCAGACTGCCCGCTGCAATATCGAAGTCCCGATATCAGTCATTGATTGCCTCCATTGCTAGTATAACAAAACATTTAAATACCAGTATATATTACATATATTCCAAAACTTTTGCGTAATGTAGCAGAATACATGTTGGCCTAAATTTATGAATTTATGATTTTTTTTTTATGGGATATGTTTTATAACGTAAAGTAAATTATTTTTTTTTTTCAAAATTTGGGGTCTTTTTTTAATTGTAGCGCAAAAAATAAAAAATACAGTGGTGATTAAATACCAACAGAAGCTATATTTGAGGGAAAAAAATGACATAAATTTCATTTGGGTAAAGCGTTTCATGACCACACAAATGTCAATTAAAATAATGTAGAGCTGTATCGTAAAAAATAATAGTGATGCGCCAGTCAAAATATAGTAACTAGTGATGGAATGAACTTATAAATCAGTGTCTATAAGTGTCCATATAGAATAAATCAATAAGTGAAAACAACTCCCAAGTGATCCTGTGTAGAGCTTTCAATGAACTGTGCACTCCCACCACCAAGTGAATTGGTCTCTCACCTCCAATTTAGACCCTCTCATGGGTCAGTATCAGCGTGATAGTATACACAGGGATTTTCCAGACCACCCAGATTTTAGAGAGCCTTGTCACTTCCAGAGCAATTACTCCACTCCAGACCTTATTATGGATCACTTAAAGCATGGTAATATGCGGGGATCTCCAAACCACACAGGCTGTACAGGACCTTTTACCTCCAGAGCGATTATATATGCAAAGGAAAGGAAAAAGGATCTAGTGCTCTCTGATTTAGATATGCAAAACCAGCTTTATTACATAACAGGGACTGTACTCACAAGGTTGGCGCATAACAATCGGCATAGACAGGAAGACAAACGGCATCCAGCATGCAGGCTCCGGCCCCTAGACGCGTTGCTTTGGCGCTCAATCAGCGTTGACTTCTTCCGTAGGGGTGGAGTCTGCTGGACATGCTACCCCTTAAATGGCCAGAGCAGATCCACAATAGAGAAGCTGATTGGATCAACACAGCCTGCTCGTCCTGAGCTTTCAGCGCCTCTCAGGACACCGGAACTGAAGAAATCACCATGATTCTTCTGTGTCACTCTACTCCTGAGAATTGTGTGATATGGATAAACAACTTCAGGTGTCATTTCTCATATTTTAACACTCTGAAGACTGCATGCTAGTGTCGCTCTCTTCCTTACACATATTCATACCGCTGGTATGCTAATTTTCACACTGGAATTTCTCTAAAAATAATACAGCAATGATATAAAAACCTTCAGCTAGATAATTATTAAAATACAATTAAATAAAACCAGTGCAATTAACATATAAATAACAAGTTGAAAATACTCATATTAAAATACATAAATCCTCATATTAAAAAATGCTCATAATAGAATACTCATATATATAAAAACACCTACGTTTGCTTTAAGACACTATCAGATATAAAATCAAATAAAAAGTAAAGGATAAATAAAAATATATAAATATAAAAAAGATAAATAAAAAATCTTATATATACAGTATATAAAAAAGATAAAAGGATTCATGGCAACCAGGAAATAAAGAGATTACATTATCTGTCACTAATAAAGCAGTTAAGATCGAAGTCGATATTAAGGCCTCTAGGTGCTAGTACCTTGGCCTCATATACCCAAAACGATTCTCTTCTACTCAACTGCCTTATATAGTGACCTCCTCTCCAGTGTTTGGGTACATGTTCAATACCCCAAAATTGCAAAGAGTCTGGTTTCTTATCATGCATCTCTCTAAAATGTTGCGACACATTGTGTGAGGTTTCACCTTTTTTAATATTTTTAATATGCTCCCCTATTCTTACATTCAGGGCTCTGGATGTGCGGCCCACATACTGGAGCCCGCATCCACATTGGAACATATAGACCACTCCTATAGTGGAGCAGGTGATCAGATCTTTAATTTTGTATTCTTTACCTGTACTGTTTGCTCTGAACATTTTCCTCTTTTTCTGGTTACTCCGAGTATGTCGACATACCCGACATCTCCCACATGCATGGAATCCAGATAAAAATTGGAATACTGTGTTTTTCCTGGGTATTGGGGGGGTCTATGACTCCTGGTGCCAGTCTATCCTTCAGAATTGGCGCTCTTCTATAAATAAAGCCTGGCTTCACTGGTAAATGGGGTCCTAAAACTTTATCTTGTTTTAGGACATCCCAATGTTTATTGATTATTCGCTCGATCTGTTTATATTGTACATTAAAATCAAAAATTAATTTAAAATCTCCTTTACCAGATATAGATTTTTTATTTTCAGTTAAAAGTTTATTTCTGTCCAAAGCGGCAACTTCTCTACAATCAGAGGCTACTTTCTCCATATCGTACCCTTTTGTCCGAAACCGTTCCACCAGTATCTCGGACTGGGCAGCATAATCTTTCTGACTGGAGCAATTCCTTTTTATATGGATCAGTTGCCCTTTAGGAATATTAAAAAGCCAATTCCTATGATGGCAGCTATCCATCGGTAGGTACGCGTTCCGATCAGTCGGTTTAACCACTTAAGCCCCGGAGGATTTGGCTGCTAAAAGACCAGGGGGTATTTTGCGATTCGGCACTGCGTGACTTTAACGGACAATTGCGCGGTCGTGCGACACTGTACCTAAACGAATTTGACGTCCTTTTTTTCCCACAAACAGAGCTTTCTTTTGGTGGTATTTGATTACCTGTGCGATTTTTTGATCACGCGCTATAAACAAAAAAAGAGCGACAATTTTGCAAAAATAACAATATTTTTCACATTTTTTTATATGAAATTCCCCCAAAAAAAGTAAAAATCAAAATTTTTTAACATTTTTGGCCAATTTGTTTTCTGCTATATATGTTTGGTAAAAAAAATCACAAAAAGCGTATTTTGATTGGTTTGCGCAAAAGTTTTTGCGTTTACTAACAAAGGGAAAGATTTTTTTCATTTTTGTTGTTTTTTTTTTTAACGCGTAAAGGCGGCGATCTGCGATTTTTTTGTGGTACTGCGACATTGGGGCGGACAGATCGGACCCTTGACTGACATTTTTGACACTTTTGGGGTTACCAGTGACATTACTACAGTAATCAGTGCTATATATATGCACTGTTACTGTAAAAATACACTGGTAGTGAAGGGGTTAACTTTATTTGAGAGGGAGGGGTGGTGTGTGTCCCTAGGGGCGTGATTCTAACTGTGATTGTCTGTCTGTTGAGCTGTAGTTACACTGATCAACGGTTCTACATAGTAGAACCGTATGATCAGTGTTTCTACACAGGGAGAACTGACAGGCAGCTTGTTTACACAAGCTGCCTGCCTTTCTCCCTCTCCCCCGCCGATCGCCGAGTGACCGACGGACATTGGGTCCGCCGGTCACATGCGCGGGGGGCTCCGTGACCGCGCGGGAGCGCACCGCCGGCGGCACATGCTCGCTCCCGAGAGCCTCACAGGCTAGTGAAGTTAATTTACGTCACTTTGCCTGTGAGGGGCTGACTGCCGCAGTAAATCTACTGACGGCAGTCGGCAAGTGGTTAAAAATGTTTTTTTATGTATCCGACCATTTTGGATAAAAATCTCCAGATCAAGAAATTGTACCATTTCCTTACTCTCAGTCCAGGATAATTTGATCCCCCTATCATTAAAATTAATTTTATTTTTAAAAGAATAAAAAGAATCTCCCTTCCAGACAATCAGCAGGTCATCTATGAACCTTTTGTAGCATACTAGTTCCTTAGGTCGATTCATTAAAACCACTTCCTCCTCCCACTGGGCCATGAAAAGATTAGCTTTACTGGGGCCACTGGTCTCTCACACCAGTTCTACAAAAAATTGGCCAGTAACTGTTGTCACTGTGTGTAGCTAGAGTTGAGCTGACACCTGGATGTCCGTGTTCGGCGGGTTCGGCCAAACTTGAAAAAAAAGTCCGGGTCCGTGTCCCGGACTTTTTCCGAACTTTACCCGGACACCGAACCCCATTAAAGTCAATGGGGACCCGAACTTTCAGGCACTAGAATGGCTCTAAAACACCAATGGAAAGGGCTAGAGTGCTGCAAATGGCAGCAAAATGTAGTTAAGAGCATGGCAAGTGCTCTGCAAACAAATGCGGATAGGGAAATAACTTAAAACAACAAAAAAAACAGAAAAATAAAACAATTTTCTTCATCTGTGAAGGACGAGGCCCATGTGGGAGGTTGAGGTGGCGGTGGATGTGGCGGTGTAGGTGGAAGCGGCGGTGGAGGAGGATGAGGTAGCCAACACTGCTTTATTTCAGTCATTTTAAATGAGGGTACACCCCAAAAGAGTGAGAAAGATCAAAAATATAACAATGGCTGGGTAAGATCGGTATCCTTCTCTATTCTGCACAAGGAACGGAAAAGTTGTGTGGGATCCATGCCTGGTTCATTTTAATGAACGTGAGCTTGTCCACATTGTCTCTGGACAGGCGGCTGCGCTTGTCTGTGATAACGCCCCCAGCCGTGGTAAATACACGTTCAGATTATACACTGGCTGCAGGGCACACCAGCACCTCCAAGGCGTAAAGGGCAAGCTCAGGCCATGTGCCCAATTTGGAGACCCAGAAGTTGAAGGGGGCAGACCCGTCATTCACTACATGTAGGCATGTGCACACATACTGCTCCACCATGTTGGTGAAATGCTGCCTCCTGCTAAGACGTTCCATATGAGCTGCTGGTGCTGCTGTTTGTTGTGGCATGCTGACAAAGCTTTTCCACATTTCGGCCATGCTAACCCTGCCTTCTGAGGTGCTGGTGGTGCTCTGGTTGCATTGGCGACCTCTTCCTCCTCCTCCTCTGCCTTGGCCTTGTGCTTCCACTGTGGCCCCGCTATCAGGTGGGAATGCCAGCAGCATCGCGTCTACCAGCGTGCGCTTGTACTCGCGCATCTTGCGATCACGCTCCAGTGAGTGAATTAAGGACGGTACGTTGTCCTTGTAACGGGGATCCAGCAGCGTGGCCACCCAGTAATCAGCACAAGTTAGAATGTGGGCAGTCGTTGTGGAGACACTGCAGCATGTAATCGCTCATGTGTGCCAGGCTGCCCAGAGGCAATGAAAGGCTGTCCTCTGTGGGAGGTGTAGCGTCTGTGTCCTCTGTATCCCCCCAGCCACGCACCAGTGATGGCCATGAGCTGGCCTGGGTGCCACCCTGCTGTGAACATGGTTCCATCTCCTCCTCCATCTCCTCCTCCTCATCCTCCTCATCCTCCAGAACTGTGCCCCTGCTGGACAATTATTTCCCTGGCGTTTGTGTGTGCAGGAACCCACCCTTGGAGCCACTTGCGAATGACTGCCCTGAAAGCCTTAGAAATATTACCTCTTCATCCTCCTCCTCCTCATCCTGTGCCACATCCTCTTCCATCATCGCCCGAATAGTTTTTTGAAGGAGGCATAGAAGTGGGATAGTTAAGCTGACAACGGCGTCATCGGCACTGGCAATGTTGGTGGAGTACTCAAAACAGCGCAACAAGGCACACAGGTCTCGCATGGAGGCCCAGTTATTGGTTGTGAAGTGGTGCTGTTCCGCAGAGCGACTCACGCGTGCATGCTGCAGCAGAAACTCCACTATGGCCTGCTGCTCGCACATTCTTTCCAGCATGTGCAAGGAGTTCCACCTTGTGGGCATGTCACATATGAGGCGGTGAGCGGGAAGGCCGAAGTTATGCTGCAGCGCTGACAGGCGAGCAGCAGCAGGGTGAGAACGCCAAAAGTGCGCACAGACGGCCCGCACTTTCTGCAGCAGCTCTGACATATCGGGGTAATTTTTTTTTTTTTTTTTTCAAATCTTTTTATTAGATTTTCAAACAAGTATAACAGTAGAACAGTATGAGAATATACACAAAGAAACAGTGTTATTTTACAGGTCGGACGAGCGCTTACATAATTAAAACAGTCAACTCACATGAATAAACACTTGAGAAGTGTGATCATTATGATTCCCGATATGGAGGTATCCAGAGAAAAGGAAGGAAAGGAAAAAGGGAGGGGGGGAAACAAATAGATAGCAGGGAATAAGAAATATTACACACAACACCGTTGTGGACACGTAACCAACTCCCCCCGGGACACCCAACTGGGAGCACTTTTATGTCCCTAGGGGAGCCGGCCACCGCCACAACCGGCCGCCAAGCCATATAGATACCATGCTCTATGTCCTCTGATTTATGAATAGTTCCCAAGTAAGCCATCTAGATTCAAATATTTTGGTATTGGGCAAGTATTGGCTGAGGATTTTTCCGTATTGGTATGATTCTTTCACTAGTTGTATCACCTCTCTCCTGGACGGGGGAGATGCATCTCTCCATTTACGGGCTATGGCTAATCTTGCTGCATACAAGATGTGTTGCACCACCACTCTACACGGGCAGATACCAATCCACCCCTATGTCCAAGAGAGCTTGTTCTATTTTTAGCTTGTTTAGAATACCTGTCACTTCAGCAATTAAGCGGTTAATCGAATCCCAAAAGCTTCTTAGGGATAGGCAAGACCATAAGATATAGGGGAGGGTGCCGATTTGGCCACAACCTCTCCAGCAGAGGTTGGAATATTTAGCGTGAAATTTGACCATTATGTAAGGTGTTCTGTACCATCGCAAGTGTATTTTCTGTGCTCCTTCTCTAAAATTGGAGCAGCTAGTGAGGGAGTAATTTAGTTGGACTGCAGACCTCCACTGAGCCTCCGTGAACGTTTGACCTAGGTCCCTTTCCCATTTCAGGTGTGGGCTGGCTTTAACAAATTTTAGTTTGTCTTGCATACAGGAATAGAAGAGGCTGATTCCTCCGCGATTCGACAACGTCGAAAAGCAGAATTTTGCTATATGTTCAGGTAACGTTATATGGGTTTGAATGGGTGTAGGCAGCATATTCTGAATTCTCAGGTATGTCAAAAATTTCTTCTGAAGTCTAGGATAACGCCTGCATAGATCCGTGTAGGAAAGTAAATTGGAACCTTCACATAGGTCAGATAGATATTTTAAGTCACAGTCGAGCCAAGGTTCCAAGTTTAGATCCCTGGATAAGACAGAAAGTGCCTGTATGGTAATGGGGATTTAAGTTAGCCTGTCCGTGAATTCTTTCCCGGGCAAGAAACTTTGCCAGGCAGTGAGTGTGGCATTAAGTACAGGGTGATCCCCGTCATTGAGTTGCTTAGTCAGTGAGGCTCCAAGGACTAAGTCCATCAATGTGCCTCGCATTAATTTGGCGTTTTCTATTGAGTACCATCTTGGAGGATTTTCAGAAGGGAACCAATGTTTAGATTGCGACAGTATAGCTGCTCTATGGTAGTCTCTCAAATCCGGGACCCCCATCCCTCCGGCCTGCACACTTTTTGTAAGGATCATGTGTGCGCATCTGGGTCTGCGGCCCTGCCACAAGAATGAGGCCAAAGACCGCTGGAGTGATCTATAGAAGGAATCAGGGACCCGAATAGGGAGAGCTCTGAAAAAGTACAAAATCTTGGGTAGGACCAACATCTTGAAAGCTGCATTACGTCCAGACCATGATAAGTAGAAATGGCTAAGTCTCAGGAGTTCCTGAGGAACTGAGGTAAGGAGTGGGGCCAAGTTAAGTTTATAGAGGTTGGAAGTCTGGCATGCCAATTTGATGCCAAGATATTCCATTGCCTCAGGTTGCCACTTATATGGGACTGATTGTTGGATTTTAGTTCTCATTAGTTGGGGTAAAGCTACACCCATGATGTTAGATTTGGAGTAATTTACTTTATAATATAAGACCGATTGAAAAGTATTCAGGACTTCTTGTATGTGGGAGAGGGATAAAAGGGGGTTCGTGCAAGATAGAATAACATCATCCGCAAAAAGCGAGATGACATTCAAGGACTTACCAATTTTAACCCCACTGATCCCCGCGTGTGCTCTCACACTCTCAGCCAATGGTTCCATCAACATTACAAAGATTATTTTACAAGTCATGTATCCACAGATAGCAGCCATCTTGGCCATGACGTATCCAATTTAGGGTGTGCCCCTATCCTCAATTGATCAATTACATTTGGAAGGATTGGGAAACAGAGATTTCGGGCACAAGAGTTTTGTTAAAAAGATTTCTTTTATTCAACACAAAACTAAATATTTTAAAATCATAGAAAAATACAGGCAAATAATTGTGTATTAAGGACACAGTGAGACCACGCAACAATGGTCTATGTTGTACAATATCTCAGTGCATAGAACTTATAAAAGTCGATTTACATACAGTTCAAAGTACAAGATCATTAGTAGTCATATAATCCTTGGAAACGTATTGTTTGATATCAGAAGAACCGCCGACGGACACCCAAGCAGTATGGTGCCGGTCAGCGGGGTCGACTGAAAGTATAAGTTAACATTCACCATGTAATATATGACCTTTGCTCGACATGTTTCGCTTTCTTAGACAAAAAAGCTTCATCTGGAGCATATCATTTCTTTTGTCTGTGTGAGAAATAACAGTATTTAGATAAACTACATATATATGTTACCTTATTTTCAGTATGTTATAATTACACTTGCATATCATTTATCTTTCCTTTTGATTACATATAATCGTCTTACATCTCTCAGATAAGTCCTTCTATTTTTGCAATATCAACACAATATAACATTGGGTCTTAAGTTGCATTCAGACACTAGGGGAGTTTAGGGGAAAGAACGGAGGCTGCCAATAGTGAGTGTATGTGGGGATCCATGCTGTAGTTATAGTATAAGCATATATATCCTATTTATATACCTGGTAAATGGACAGAAAAATGTATACATACCTGTACATATAGTAATCAGGCACATATCTCAATTTCCATAGAGAATTCTTTAACGAGGAGGACTGTGCGTTTTGGGAAGCTCAAAAAAGGCAATGTATAGTGACATAGTGGTGAGGGTAGTCACTCCATGTCTCATATCTGGGTGGATGAGAGCAGAAAAACAATGTTTCTCAGAGTAGTAAGCGTTTTTATTCTATGATATCACTTTAAGGGAAAGCCCATAGGAATGCTAAGCCATAAGCTCAAGTGTTTTAAAGTGGTAAAGTCAGTATGCCTATGCTTGTTATAAGAGTGTGTAAGTACCTATAGAGCCCATAACCCATCTGCTCTAAAAGGGGGGGGGGGGGGCAACAGAAAAGACACATAGTCATTCTGGACCGTGAGAGTAGACAGGTGCCATGCGTTTATAAACGATTATACACCAACATACAGATTTTACCCATTCGTGTATGGGTTACCCCTATAGTAAAATATATATCATGTGTATTGATTTGCTTTGACACACATATGTGAATATGTGTGTGTAATCAATTTAGTATCCGGCCCACCCTCCTCTATAATAGTAGGGGGGTGACCAGGGTTATATATAGATAAGCAGTTGCTACATAGGGTCCAAGATGAGTACATGCAAAACGTACTTAAAATAAACATAGGTAATAGACATAGTGGTAAATATATAGAGTGCCACCCAAAATGATAGATCCCTATGCAGTACGAAAGTTCCAAACATATATAGACACCTTAGCAATGCTCACCAAACTTAGGAAGGACCAGAGCTTAAATGTAGGGAGCGTGTCTCCTCTGCTTGTATGTCGGCTGTTAAGCACAGTAAGATTAAGGTGAATTCCCGGATATCACAAAAGTGTAATGCTACAGTATTAGTACTGGCCATATACAGCTTACCCCTTGCCACGCTGTTCCCAGCTTCCGCACAGTCCTCACCGGATGGGGAACCTCCACCATACCAGGGCTTGTAAATGGCGCCCTTAAGTAGCATGGATCCCGGGCGGTTCGTCAAACGGACGTCACCGCCCCGGCCACTCCCACCGGACATCGCTCGAGAGCCAACGCGGGGACACCCCGGCGAGGCTCTCGGCTTAGTCACGGGTGTGTGCAGACTATACAGAGGCAGGAAGTGCCTCCGTAGTCCGCTCAGGTGCCACAGGAAGTTCCGCCCGGAAGGGGCGGGACTAACCTGCGGCCTATCTGGCCGCACATATCTCACTGATGAGGCCGACCTCCATGCTTACCCACATTGCCCCCACAGGATCGGTCCGCAATTACATGAAAATTCTAATTGCCTGAAATGAAAAAACAACACAACAAAGACAGAAATTATATATTTAAAAAATACAGATGTAAAAGCATATTTCACTAAAGTACAAAGATGTTCCTGGTGGAACCAGGAGATATATATCGGTAGCATATTTGTTTATCAAAAATTATTATATAACCATGTTTATTTTTTGACATTAACCACTAGTAAGGGCGTTCAATAGTAACAGCCCTAATGAAAGAACAGGGGCTGAACTGCCCCCTACTAGAAACACTTCCATACTTCAAAACCCCAAGAGAAAGTTGCATATTTTGACTTATTATAAATCCTCAAGATCACAATATTGATGAGATAGGAATTATAGCACAAAAAACTGTTTGTTATACATAAGAAAGGAAAAGGGGGTGTATGTGCCACAAGACCTATTTGATGTGAATAGGTATCAGAATAATTGAATATATGTATATATACGGGGGAGGACGACCACGCCAAAACCAAGCCGACACCCTGACCCATATATCCCACAAAGGGCCATTATCGTAACCCGAGTATACTACTCGAGGTCAATTAGGTCTGTTGGCATTAGGTAAGCAAGGAAACCTTCACAGAAAGGGTTTGTACGACTGTGTTTCGTTTAACCCAGGTCTATAAGTGGCATTGAGACGCTCTATCCAGAGAGTCTCTCTCTGCAGAATTTTTTTGTCCCAGTTGCCACCCCGAGGATCTTGAGGAATAACCTCAAGCACATAAAATCTTGCCTTTTTGGGATTGAACCTGTGGTATAGGTCAAGGTGTCTGCTCACGGGCGTGATCATCCTTCCCCCTGCTGATACGTACACATGGTCATTTATCCTTTGGCGGAGCTCTCTTATAGTTTTACCTATATAGAACATGCCGCAGGTACAATGCATCATGTATACCACTCCACGTGTGCTGCAGTCGGCTCGAAATTTTGGAGCAAATGTCTCCCCATTAGGTAAAGTGTATTCAGTATTCTCCTCTATCCAAGGACATATAGCGCATTTGCGACATTTATAAGTACCTCTACCTGTTGTTACTTTATTTCTAATGGGTTGATAGTGGCTTGTTGTTAGTTGATCTCTTAAAGATCTTGTTCTCCTGAAAACAATTTGGGGATGTTTGCCCACGTATTTGTTTATAACCGGATCATCACGAAGAAGATGCCAGTTCCGTTCAAGAATATTTCTCAATACTTTTTCATGAGCGGAGTATTTGGTTATTAGTTTAACTATCGATTGCGTGTTTGGAGGTTTGGCTCTAAAGATGAGGCTGTTTCTGTTTTGAGAAAACGCTTTGTTGAAAGCTGTTCTCAACAAACGCTTACTGTATCCACGAGCCATTAGGCGTTCTCGTAAAAGGTTAGCCTGTATTTTGAAATCGTTATCAGATGTGCAATTACACCGTAGGCGTATGTATTGGGCGTATGGAATACTACGTATAAGCGCCCCTGGGTGGGCGCTAGACGCATGTAATATTACATTCCCTGACGTCTCCTTTCTGTATAGGTTAGTCGTCAGGTGTCCATCCACATGTTTGAGTACCGTTAGGTCCAGGAAATTAACACTCGAGTCACTGATGGTAGATGTTAACTTCAAATTGAAGTCGTTTATATTTAGTTGGGCAATAAACTCATCTAGCATTGATTTTGAACCTGTCCAGACAGCAAAAATGTCGTCTATATAACGAAACCAGATTGCCACAGATGAAAAAAAATGGGATAAATTCTCATCTGATGTGATTTGTCGCTCCCACCCCCCCAGGTACAGGTTGGCGTAGGCCGGGGCACTATTTACCACTATGTCTATTACCTATGTTTATTTTAAGTACGTTTTGCATGTACTCATCTTGGACCCTATGTAGCAACTGCTTATCTATATATAACCCTGGTCACCCCCCTACTATTATAGAGGAGGGTGGGCCGGATACTAAATTGATTACACACACATATTCACATATGTGTGTCAAAGCAAATCAATACACATGATATATATTTTACTATAGGGGTAACCCATACACGAATGGGTAAAATCTGTATGTTGGTGTATAATCGTTTATAAACGCATGGCACCTGTCTACTCTCACGGTCCAGAATGACTATGTGTCTTTTCTGTTGCCCCCCCCCCCCCCTTTTAGAGCAGATGGGTTATGGGCTCTATAGGTACTTACACACTCTTATAACAAGCATAGGCATACTGACTTTACCACTTTAAAACACTTGAGCTTATGGCTTAGCATTCCTATGGGCTTTCCCTTAAAGTGATATCATAGAATAAAAACGCTTACTACTCTGAGAAACATTGTTTTTCTGCTCTCATCCACCCAGATATGAGACATGGAGTGACTACCCTCACCACTATGTCACTATACATTGCCTTTTTTGAGCTTCCCAAAACGCACAGTCCTCCTCGTTAAAGAATTCTCTATGGAAATTGAGATATGTGCCTGATTACTATATGTACAGGTATGTATACATTTTTCTGTCCATTTACCAGGTATATAAATAGGATATATATGCTTATACTATAACTACAGCATGGATCCCCACATACACTCACTATTGGCAGCCTCCGTTCTTTCCCCTAAACTCCCCTAGTGTCTGAATGCAACTTAAGACCCAATGTTATATTGTGTTGATATTGCAAAAATAGAAGGACTTATCTGAGAGATGTAAGACGATTATATGTAATCAAAAGGAAAGATAAATGATATGCAAGTGTAATTATAACATACTGAAAATAAGGTAACATATATATGTAGTTTATCTAAATACTGTTATTTCTCACACAGACAAAAGAAATGATATGCTCCAGATGAAGCTTTTTTGTCTAAGAAAGCGAAACATGTCGAGCAAAGGTCATATATTACATGGTGAATGTTAACTTATACTTTCAGTCGACCCCGCTGACCGGCACCATACTGCTTGGGTGTCCGTCGGCGGTTCTTCTGATATCAAACAATACGTTTCCAAGGATTATATGACTACTAATGATCTTGTACTTTGAACTGTATGTAAATCGACTTTTATAAGTTCTATGCACTGAGATATTGTACAACATAGACCATTGTTGCGTGGTCTCACTGTGTCCTTAATACACAATTATTTGCCTGTATTTTTCTATGATTTTAAAATATTTAGTTTTGTGTTGAATAAAAGAAATCTTTTTAACAAAACTCTTGTGCCCGAAATCTCTGTTTCCCAATCCTTCCAAATGTAATTGATCAATTGAGGATAGGGGCACACCCTAAATTGGATACGTCATGGCCAAGATGGCTGCTATCTGTGGATACATGACTTGTAAAATAATTCTGATATAAAGGTGGAAGCACCAGCCATCCTGGGAAGTGGCAAGCAGCAAAGTATATAGTGTAATATATGTGATTAAAAATTGCTACAAATATATATATGATCTACTATTGGTGCAATTAGCAAAGAAAAGTGCATACCAGTGCAATTTCAATTCAGAAGTGTTTGTGCTTCTCAAAGTAAATTAATCCACAAAGGTGTGGATCAGTGAACCAATAAATAGATATATAAAGAATTCCATACAAAAATCACATAAGAATATATAAAAATATAAATATATAAATGTGCTCCAAGTAGTGTTTAAAAATCCAGGCAATAGCATGCAATCAAAATTGTGCTTGGTGGATTCTTATTAATCCCTGAGACTGCCTGAGGACGCTCGTTAAGCGAAATGCATTGTGGTCAATGCTAACCCGGAAGTAACACACAGAGGCATTCGGAACAGAGGCTGGGATACACATCCACCGCTGCAATACAAAGAAAGGGGGAAAGGAGATACAGGGTGCTGCAGATCCCCGGAGAATATCTTCCTAAGACCCAAAAAAACGATTTTGTACTGCCGAATTGCCCAGTGCCAGGAGGGCACAACAAATAGTAAGAGGCTAATTGTCACCTTATAGTGTATGTTTTTTGGAGAATAAAACAGTATTTCACTATTGGAGGCTATTTGTTCTTCTATATCTTTATGTGTATGGGGGGACTACATGGTCCAACTCGAGTAATATAGGAGCCAGAGATCCAAGCAATCGAGGAGAGGTCTGATCCACCCAATAAAGGGATCACAGGCGTTGGGGGTCCTTGTGACCTGCTGCTAGCTGGTAAGAGGCCACGGTTGTCACATCCCAGCACCTGGAGCACTGTGAATGGATTAATAAGAATTCACCAAGCACAATTTTGATTGCATGCTATTGCTTGGACTTTTAAACACTACTTGGAGCACATTTATATATTTATACTTTTTTATATATTCTTATGTGATTTTTTTATATATCCTTATGTGATTTTTGTATGGAATTCTTTATATATTTATTTATTGGTTCACTGATCCACACCTTTGTGGATTAATTTACTTTGAGAAGCACAAGCACTTCTTAATTGACGGTTGTCACATCCCAGCACCTGGAGCACTGTGAAGGGATTAATAAGAATCCACCAAGCACAATTTTGATTGCATGCTATTGCCTGGATTTTTAAACACTACTTGGAGCACATTTATATATTTATATTTTTATATATTCTTATGTGATTTTTGTATGGAATTCTTTATATATCTATTTATTGGTTCACTGATCCACACCTTTGTGGATTAATTTACTTTGAGAAGCACAAACACTTCTGAATTGAAATTGCACTGGTATGCACTTTTCTTTGCTAATTGCACCAATAGTAGATCATATATATATTTGTAGCAATTTTTAATCACATATATTACACTTTAAATCACCTATTAATTTTTATAACACGTGATATATTAAGATTACCAGCGCCTTTTTACCTATGATATATACCTATTTATTGTTTTATTACAATTAAAAGGGCAGCAGGTTCAACAATCTTTTATTTAAAGGGCCAGGCGCCTTCTCTTTTCTTTTTATAGCAAAGTATATAGGTTTAAGTATCACTTATTACCTTTTATACATATTATATTTGAACAGTATCATATGGAAGGATCGTGAAACATCTTTTATGCAAAAAAGACCCCGTAAAAAGTTGCTTATAATTTTCTAGTGCCAATTTTTGGCCTGCATCTGGCCTTTGAAGAGAATTTTGTAGTTGTTCATTTAGTCAAGCCATAATTTATACACATTTTTTTAAAAAATTAAAAAATAGAAACCTATATAGAAGAGACCATAAATTATTCCAACAACAACTGATAGAACTCATAGGACAACCATGGATTTCGTTGGAAATGCATGGACGGGTCTTATGACTGAAATTGAATCTACCTGTAACATCCCGGCCAAGGATGATATAAGCCTAAACCAATATATTAATACAGTAAAGAGACTTATTAAGAAAAAGTCAAATCTATATTGGCATATAGAATTTTTCTTGAAGTATATACAGGCAAATGTATGCCCTGTGGGTTTGAGGATTCATCTATTCCCCTCCTTCGATAATGCTTCGAGCGAGTTTAGAACTTTGTGGGAACGTATTCTAACCAAATGCAGTACCGACTTGTGCCAGCTGTTGGTGTCCCAATACAAATTGGACCTAGCTACTTTGGATACTGAGTTATCATCTTTATATACTAAAAACGAGAATCTAAAAAAACATATACATTACGAGGCAAGATGGAAGGAGGTGAAGGAGTATGGAATCAAGCTTAATAGGGATATCATTGGTAAAAAACAAACTAAATTTTTAAAAGATAAGATGGCCTTCACGGAAGGCTATGCTTACCGATGGCCGGGACCCAATAGTTCAAGGCGTCCCCGCTATTTGCGAGGCCCCCGTGAACAGACGTTGAATACAGGTTCAAGGGAAACTGACTGGGAGTCAGACTCGTCTTCGATCTCCGCACAATCTAATAGATCCAAAACATCGATTAGATCTAATCAAGATACTAGACCAAAAACAGACATGGCGACACGTAAACGAGGACAACAGGAAGGAGCCAATTATACACCACGCTCCAAAAAGCGACCCGATGAAACTTCCAAATTTCAACCATTAGGAACTGGGGGGACTCAAATTGGACAGACTGTTCGATCTGTCGAGGCACTCACACAAGATGGTTTGGAAGCACAGGACCCTTATTTGGGACCCCTGGCTCTCCAAGCGATACAAATGTTGCAACCCTTATCCACTAACACTAATCCAAGTAATCCATCCACACAGGATCTCACATCTAATTCTCAAACACACTCACTAGGTGCTGCGGCACCTGTTCTTTCTAACACACTACCTTTAAATATACCCAGCACTACCTCTCTTAGACAAACCACTATTGATGGCCACTTCGCAGCCTCACAGGCCCAGGCCTCAAATTTTCCCCTGAGCACATCACTAAGCCTTCCCACCTAAAATTATCGATCATTAACTTAACCCCTTATCACTTCTCCCCCCAAGAACAAGAGGTCCTTGAACTTGGCCTCACGTTCTGCCCATCTACTCCTATGGATAGATATGAGACCATAAAGGACGTCTATATGTTCATAAGGAACTTGACGTATAAACATATCTACGACCCAGAAAGACAACGTAATACACAAGATAAAGAAATTTCAGAAAAAATAAAACATTATACAATGCAAGAATTCCGTGTTCTACGGGATTTAATCTTACTATTGGAGGAAGGCAGTCTTCCGGATTCCCAGTCCCCCGATCAACCTATACAAACAAAGACAGTAAATCCAAGACAGGTCCCCTTCAAACCAAAATCCAATAATTTCCCTGACTTGACTACAAATCCTAACCTTTTGGCTTTTCTGACCACAGTGGTAGGTGAGATTAAAAATTGTGAGCTAAAATCAACACAAAATAATCTTTCTAAACAACAACTACAGATGCTTAACAAACTAAGAAACCATACAGACTTGGTTATCAAACCCTCAGATAAGGGTGGTAACCTAGTATTGATGACTCGAGAGGGATACGAAAAAATGTGCCTTAATATCCTCTCAAATCGTACATGGTACAAAAAGATATCCCCATCGGTTACTACAGATTTTAAAGCAGAGTATTTGGATATAATCGGACGTGCATATCAATTGGCTCTTATAGATAAAGACTGTTATAATTTTCTTAACAACAAATTTCCGAGACAGGCGACATTCTATTCACTCCCAAAAACCCATAAAAATTTAACTTCTCCACCCGGTAGGCCTATTGTATCGGGCATTGGAAGTCTAACTGAAAATGCGAGTCGTTTGATCGATTATTATTTACTACCACACGTAGTGCGGTTACCGTCATACGTCAAGGACACACTCGAGTTTTTAAAAATGATTGAAGATATGGTGGTTCCTCCCGACGCCCTGCTCGTGACCTTGGATGTGGAGGCATTATACTCCAGTATCCCTCACGAGCAGGGCGTCGGGATGATACGCACGTTCTTATATGAGCAAGACCATCACACTTGGCCATTTTGTGATTTTATTTTGGAACTTTTATTGTTTATTCTGAAACACAACTGGTTTACTTTTAACGGGTCCCACTACCTCCAGGTGCAGGGCGTGCCCATGGGCACTTGTTGTGCCCCGGCCTACGCCAACCTGTACCTGGGGGGGTGGGAGCGACAAATCACATCAGATGAGAATTTATCCCATTTTTTTTCATCTGTGGCAATCTGGTTTCGTTATATAGACGACATTTTTGCTGTCTGGACAGGTTCAAAATCAATGCTAGATGAGTTTATTGCCCAACTAAATATAAACGACTTCAATTTGAAGTTAACATCTACCATCAGTGACTCGAGTGTTAATTTCCTGGACCTAACGGTACTCAAACATGTGGATGGACACCTGACGACTAACCTATACAGAAAGGAGACGTCAGGGAATGTAATATTACATGCGTCTAGCGCCCACCCAGGGGCGCTTATACGTAGTATTCCATACGCCCAATACATACGCCTACGGTGTAATTGCACATCTGATAACGATTTCAAAATACAGGCTAACCTTTTACGAGAACGCCTAATGGCTCGTGGATACAGTAAGCGTTTGTTGAGAACAGCTTTCAACAAAGCGTTTTCTCAAAACAGAAACAGCCTCATCTTTAGAGCCAAACCTCCAAACACGCAATCGATAGTTAAACTAATAACCAAATACTCCGCTCATGAAAAAGTATTGAGAAATATTCTTGAACGGAACTGGCATCTTCTTCGTGATGATCCGGTTATAAACAAATACGTGGGCAAACATCCCCAAATTGTTTTCAGGAGAACAAGATCTTTAAGAGATCAACTAACAACAAGCCACTATCAACCCATTAGAAATAAAGTAACAACAGGTAGAGGTACTTATAAATGTCGCAAATGCGCTATATGTCCTTGGATAGAGGAGAATACTGAATACACTTTACCTAATGGGGAGACATTTGCTCCAAAATTTCGAGCCGACTGCAGCACACGTGGAGTGGTATACATGATGCATTGTACCTGCGGCATGTTCTATATAGGTAAAACTATAAGAGAGCTCCGCCAAAGGATAAATGACCATGTGTACGTATCAGCAGGGGGAAGGATGATCACGCCCGTGAGCAGACACCTTGACCTATACCACAGGTTCAATCCCAAAAAGGCAAGATTTTATGTGCTTGAGGTTATTCCTCAAGATCCTCGGGGTGGCAACTGGGACAAAAAAATTCTGCAGAGAGAGACTCTCTGGATAGAGCGTCTCAATGCCACTTATAGACCTGGGTTAAACGAAACACAGTCGTACAAACCCTTTCTGTGAAGGTTTCCTTGCTTACCTAATGCCAACAGACCTAATTGACCTCGAGTAGTATACTCGGGTTACGATAATGGCCCTTTGTGGGATATATGGGTCAGGGTGTCGGCTTGGTTTTGGCGTGGTCGTCCTCCCCCGTATATATACATATATTCAATTATTCTGATACCTATTCACATCAAATAGGTCTTGTGGCACATACACCCCCTTTTCCTTTCTTATGTATAACAAACAGTTTTTTGTGCTATAATTCCTATCTCATCAATATTGTGATCTTGAGGATTTATAATAAGTCAAAATATGCAACTTTCTCTTGGGGTTTTGAAGTATGGAAGTGTTTCTAGTAGGGGGCAGTTCAGCCCCTGTTCTTTCATTAGGGCTGTTACTATTGAACGCCCTTACTAGTGGTTAATGTCAAAAAATAAACATGGTTATATAATAATTTTTGATAAACAAATATGCTACCGATATATATCTCCTGGTTCCACCAGGAACATCTTTGTACCTTAGTGAAATATGCTTTTACATCTGTATTTTTTAAATATATAATTTCTGTCTTTGTTGTGTTGTTTTTTCATTTCAGGCAATTAGAATTTTCATGTAATTGCGGACCGATCCTGTGGGGGCAATGTGGGTAAGCATGGAGGTCGGCCTCATCAGTGAGATATGTGCGGCCAGATAGGCCGCAGGTTAGTCCCGCCCCTTCCGGGCGGAACTTCCTGTGGCACCTGAGCGGACTACGGAGGCACTTCCTGCCTCTGTATAGTCTGCACACACCCGTGACTAAGCCGAGAGCCTCGCCGGGGTGTCCCCGCGTTGGCTCTCGAGCGATGTCCGGTGGGAGTGGCCGGGGCGGTGACGTCCGTTTGACGAACCGCCCGGGATCCATGCTACTTAAGGGCGCCATTTACAAGCCCTGGTATGGTGGAGGTTCCCCATCCGGTGAGGACTGTGCGGAAGCTGGGAACAGCGTGGCAAGGGGTAAGCTGTATATGGCCAGTACTAATACTGTAGCATTACACTTTTGTGATATCCGGGAATTCACCTTAATCTTACTGTGCTTAACAGCCGACATACAAGCAGAGGAGACACGCTCCCTACATTTAAGCTCTGGTCCTTCCTAAGTTTGGTGAGCATTGCTAAGGTGTCTATATATGTTTGGAACTTTCGTACTGCATAGGGATCTATCATTTTGGGTGGCACTCTATATATTTACCACTATGTCTATTACCTATGTTTATTTTAAGTACGTTTTGCATGTACTCATCTTGGACCCTATGTAGCAACTGCTTATCTATATATAACCCTGGTCACCCCCCTACTATTATAGAGGAGGGTGGGCCGGATACTAAATTGATTACACACACATATTCACATATGTGTGTCAAAGCAAATCAATACACATGATATATATTTTACTATAGGGGTAACCCATACACGAATGGGTAAAATCTGTATGTTGGTGTATAATCGTTTATAAACGCATGGCACCTGTCTACTCTCACGGTCCAGAATGACTATGTGTCTTTTCTGTTGCCCCCCCCCCCCCCCCTTTTAGAGCAGATGGGTTATGGGCTCTATAGGTACTTACACACTCTTATAACAAGCATAGGCATACTGACTTTACCACTTTAAAACACTTGAGCTTATGGCTTAGCATTCCTATGGGCTTTCCCTTAAAGTGATATCATAGAATAAAAACGCTTACTACTCTGAGAAACATTGTTTTTCTGCTCTCATCCACCCAGATATGAGACATGGAGTGACTACCCTCACCACTATGTCACTATACATTGCCTTTTTTGAGCTTCCCAAAACGCACAGTCCTCCTCGTTAAAGAATTCTCTATGGAAATTGAGATATGTGCCTGATTACTATATGTACAGGTATGTATACATTTTTCTGTCCATTTACCAGGTATATAAATAGGATATATATGCTTATACTATAACTACAGCATGGATCCCCACATACACTCACTATTGGCAGCCTCCGTTCTTTCCCCTAAACTCCCCTAGTGTCTGAATGCAACTTAAGACCCAATGTTATATTGTGTTGATATTGCAAAAATAGAAGGACTTATCTGAGAGATGTAAGACGATTATATGTAATCAAAAGGAAAGATAAATGATATGCAAGTGTAATTATAACATACTGAAAATAAGGTAACATATATATGTAGTTTATCTAAATACTGTTATTTCTCACACAGACAAAAGAAATGATATGCTCCAGATGAAGCTTTTTTGTCTAAGAAAGCGAAACATGTCGAGCAAAGGTCATATATTACATGGTGAATGTTAACTTATACTTTCAGTCGACCCCGCTGACCGGCACCATACTGCTTGGGTGTCCGTCGGCGGTTCTTCTGATATCAAACAATACGTTTCCAAGGATTATATGACTACTAATGATCTTGTACTTTGAACTGTATGTAAATCGACTTTTATAAGTTGTATGCACTGAGATATTGTACAACATAGACCATTGTTGCGTGGTCTCACTGTGTCCTTAATACACAATTATTTGCCTGTATTTTTCTATGATTTTAAAATATTTAGTTTTGTGTTGAATAAAAGAAATCTTTTTAACAAAACTCTTGTGCCCGAAATCTCTGTTTCCCAATCCTTCCAAAAATAACATTACAAAGATGAGAGGGGATAACGGGCATCCCTGTCTCTTCCCGTTTGTTATTTGGAATTTATCTGAAAATATGCCCTCAGTAAATACATATGCAGACGGGGAGGTGTAAAGTGCCATGACCGCATCTAAGATCATTCCCCCAAACCCCAGCTTTAGCAGAACCTGGCGCAGGTATCCCCAGTGAATCCTGTCAACAAATGCCTTTTCGGCGTCAAGGGACAGAAACACTGTGGGCCCATCCGAGGATTCAGCATAGTGTACAAGATCTATTAGTCTCCTAGTGGCATCTGTGGCTTGGCGACCCATTACAAAACCAACCTGATCAGGTTTTATCAGTGTAGGCAAAAATTTGGAGATACGGTTATCTAGGATTTTTGAATAGACCTTAAGATCCACATTCAAAAGAGAAATGGGTCTGAAGTTCTGCGCTTTATCTGGATCTTTTCCTGGCTTAGGAAGTGTTATAACCGTAGCCTCTAGCATCTCAGATGGAAAGGATGCGGATGTGGTGGCATTGTGGAATACCTTCAAGAGATATGGAGACAGCAGATCGCTAAATAATTTGTAGTATTCTGCGGTGAACCCATCAGGTCCCGGAGCCTTGCCCGCTGGGAGGGATCTAATTACCGCCTGAATTTCTGCCAATTGAAGTGGGGAATTTAAGTCAGCTAAAGCTTCAGCAGTGAGGTTTGGTAGTGTGAGGAATTGTAGGAAATCTTGGATAATAGCTGGAGAGGGTTGAGGAGTACCCCCATCGTCCTTTAAATTGTATAAGGACCCATAATACTGGCTGAATGCGTCAGCAATGTCCTTAGGGTTAGATAGTCTGGCTCCCGAGGAATGGTGTATTAAGTATGGGATACGCTGCTTGGAGGCCCTCACCTTTACCTGAGAGGCCAAGAACTTGCCTGCTTTGTTACCATGAGAGTATTGCCTAGCTTTTAGTCTGCGTAGGGCAGAAGCATGTTGATTAATCAAAAGAAGGCGAAGTTCATTTTGGGTTTGGGAAAGTTGGTCTGATAGTGATGGAGAGGGAGATTGTTTATTAGCTAGTTCCAATTTTTTGAGGGTTGACAATAATTGATCTATTTTCTGTCTCCTTCTTTTCCTCACTGCCGCACCCTTTGCCATCAGGAGCCCCCCGCAGGACCACTTTATGGGCGTTCCAGAGGGTAAATGGGCATATATCACTGGAGTCGTTAATGCCGAAGAACTCCTTCATTGAGGCGAGAACCTCAGAGGAGTCCTCCCGATCTCCCAGCAGGTCAGCCACAAATCTCCATCTATTTGCCCTTGTAGTAAGGGCCACGCCCCCAATCTCCAAGGATATAGGGGCGTGATCCGACCACGTTATTGACCCAATTTCAGATTTCGTGACCTTCTGTAGGAGAAATTTATCAGTAAGAAAAACGTCAATTCTCCAATATGACCCATGCTTTTTGGAAAAAAAACTAAAGTCTCTTTCAATGGAATGATAGCACCTCCATGCATCATAGAGGTTTGATTTCAATAAAAAAGCCGACAGGTCAGTTCGGTGATGTTTTCTCTGTGACCCTCTCAATACATCTAGTTGATAGTTTGGAACTGCATTTAAGTCACCACAGAGGATGAGATGACCTTGTACAAAGGGCAACAGGGTTTTCCAGACTTTGTTAATGTAAGTAATTTGTCCTGTATTGGGTGCGTAAACGGTAATGATGGTGTAAGTAGTCTTGTTTATAGAACAAGTCACAATAAGGTACCTTCCATCGGGATCTGACGTTGTGGAAATCAGCTGAAAGTCTAGGGTGTCTTTAATCAGGATGGCCACCCCGCACCTCTTCCCTGGGCCATTGGACATAAAAACGTGGGGAAATTGTTTCAAAGAGAGGCGAGGATGGCCCTCCACGGCAAAATGTGTCTCTTGTAAGGCCACTATATCGCAGCCATCTTTCTTCAATTCACGGTACAGCATATGCCTCTTATAAGGGCTGTTAAGGCCATTAACGTTTAGAGAGGTGATCCGAAAAGCCATAGTAGAGCTTGATATGTGTAGGACTATTGTGCGGCTACAGGACCCGGTTCACCTGGGTGCGATATGGTAGATATGTGGAGATGAAAGTTGGATTAACTCACGTGTCCAGACCCTGGTTGAATTACCTCAGATTGAGGTCGTCTGAAGATGGCAGGCAGGGCACCGGCGACGATGGCCTTTCTGTGAGTTGTATAAGGTCTCGCTGAACTTGTATATATTCTGTGTAATAAGCGGACTCAAAAGGAAAGAAAAACACAAAGTCACACAGGAAATAGACTGCTTTGCGGGAAAAAGAAAACAAACTGCACTAACGTGTGCAGCACGTGATGTAGAACAGCAACAACATAAAAAAAGAAGAAAAAAGCTAAAAAAACGACAACCTTGCGGTTGCCTGTGCGGCACTACTAGCCACTAAGTTGGGGGATAAAGTTCAGTGTTTAGCCGAACAGAACAACAGGAGCTTCATATGCCGCAGTAACTTGATTGAGGGGGTCACATTGCTGCGAGAGGAATAGAAGGAGGTGGCGTATCAGTCCTGTGGGGGTGACGGAGTATTAAGACTGCGCGGGTCAGCGCCCTCAGGATTCAGGATACCCCACTTTTCCAAAAGCTGAATGCCCTCTTCCAAAGTTGACACCCGCAATTCTCTGTCTCCTCTAGTAATGACCAGAGTGGCCGGGTAATTCCATCTGTATTGTATTTGATGGTTCCTGAGCGGTTTCGTGACAGTCATGAGGTTGCGACGTCGATTCATAGTATGGGCGGAGAGGTCCGCAAAGAAGGAAAGGCCCTGCAGCGCCTGTGGTAGGTTAGTTGATCTCCTCGTCACAGACATACATTTTTCTTTTACAGTAAAAAAATTTATCCTGGCAATGGTGTCTCTTGGCAACTTAGCCGGAATGTGCTTGGGCTTGGGGAGCCTATGAATTCTATCAATTGCCAAGTCGCAGAGAGGGACGTCAGGGAGGACTTCCTGCATAATGGCTGTCAGAAATTCAGTTAGCTCCAGGGGCTTGACTGTCTCAGGTATGCCTCTTATCTTGATATTGTTCCGCCTAGAGCGGTCCTCGAGGTCCGCCACCTTTGACTTCAGCCATGTAATTTCGTCATCATGCTCATTATGAGCATCTACCATGGTGTTAAACGTTTCAGCGAATTTACCCATTTTATCCTCTACATGAGCCACCCTGCCAGTGACCGCCCGCACTGCTGTATTACATTGAGTCATGAGTTGCAGCATGTCCGCATGTATTGCACTGCGGAGGGACAGCATCATGTCTTTGAGTGTGGAGTCCATAACTGGTTGATTTTTAGTGCGAAACGAGGCTATAGTGTCCTGAAACTCCAGGGTGTCATCAACTGAACAGCCCTGTGAGGAGGAATCATCTGGGAGCTGAAGCTTAGGCTTAGATTTAGCAGGACTGCCAGTTGTTGAGTCAGAACGTGAGCCACCCGGAGACACATTGGAGTGGATAGCAGAGGATGCAATCTGTCCCCTCTGTCCTTTAGGCTGCTGCATCTCTGAGGATGAGTGAGGTTGTAGCGTGGCGGGGCCGGCGCTATCTTGGCTGCGCGCCCCGCCGGCAGGGCGGAAGAAATCGAGCATCTTACCAGGCTTGGTGCGGGACATTCTCTTCCCCGGTATGTTGCTATGTGTGCCCGGCATGTCTGGAATGTCAGCGCTGCTTCGGAATGTGACCCCCACTGCTGTAGATCGCTCCGTTACTTCTGTTTAGCAGAGAGCTGTGTTCTCACACGTCCATTGCTCTCGCTGGCCGGCTCCGCCCCCCATATCGGGGTAATTTTTAAGGAACCTCTGCACCACCAAATTCAGCACATGCGCCAGGCAAGGGATGTGCGTCAAACCGGCTAGGCCCAGAGCTGCTATGAGATTTTGCTCGTTTTAGCACACCACCAGGCCGGGCTTGAGGCTCGCTGGCCGCAACATTTGTCTGCTGTTCCATGCTCCTCCACAACTCCTGCGCGGTGTGTGGTTTTTCCCCCAAACAGGCAAGTTTTAAAACTGCCTGCTGTCGTTTACTCCTGGCTGTGCTGAAGTTGGTGGTGAAGGTGATACGCTGACCGGATGAGGAGGCGGTAGAGGATGAGGAAGCGGAGTAGAAGGAGTTAGGAACAGGAGGCAAACTGAAGCGCCCTGCAATCCTCGGTGGTGGAAGGACATGCGCCAAATTGCTATCCGCCTCAGGACCATCCACCACTGCATTTACCCAGTGTGCCGTTAGGGAGATATAACGCCCCTGACCGTGCTTACTGGTCCACATATCGGTAGTTAGGTGGACCTTGGCACAGATGGCGTTGCGCAGTGCACACCTGATTTTTTCCCGCACTTGGTTGTGCAGGGAAGGGTTGGCTTGCCTGGAAAAGTAGTGGCGGCTGGGCACGATGTACTGTGGGACAGCCACCGACATAAGGCTTTTAAAACTGTGCGTCTCCACCAGACAGAATGACAGCATTTCAAAGGCCAAGAATTTTGAAATGCTGGCATTCAGGGCCAGGGATCGCGGGTGAATAGGGGGGTACTTCCTCTTCCTCTGAAGTGTTTGGGAGATGGAAAGCTGAACGCTTCCACGGGACATTGTGGAGATGGTTGGTGACCCAGGTGGTGGTGTTGCTGACAGATCGTCTGTTTGCGGGGTGGCAGGTGCCGGTATCACTACAGAGGTGGATGAAGAGGCCGAGACTGCAGCAGAAGAGGAAGCAGGAGGAGCCAGAGACGTTTCTTGGTTTTGAAGGTGTCTACTCCACTGCAGCTCGTGCTTTGCACTTAGATGCCTGATCATGCAGGTTGTGCTTAGGTTGAGAAGGTTTATGCCTCGCTTCAGGCTCTGATTGCACAGGGTGCAAACCACTCATGTCCTGTCATCAGCACATTTTCTGAAGAACTTCCACGCTAGAGAACTCCTTTGAGCTGGCTTTGGTGCGCTCGGTCCCTTGCTGCATTGGGCAGTAGCAGGCGTAGTGTCTAGGGCACGGCCACTCCGCTTCTGCACCCTGCTCCCTCTTCTGCTGTGCTGGTGGCTCTGTGCGACCACCGCCTCTTCCTCCAAACTACTCAGGTCACCTGCATGACCTTCATTCCATGTGGGGTCAAGGACCTCATCATCCTCCACATCATCTTCCACCCAGTCTTCACCCCTGCCCTCCTTGTCGGTCTCCACAATTCTGAGTGCCGCAGCAGTTAGCACCTGCGTTTCGTCATCATCGGAGACATGCTGCTATGGTCCTTCCATGTACCCATCTTGAGAAATAAGGGGTTGGGCATCGCTGCACTCAAAGGGCTAGGTGGATGGCCCTGGGAAACTCTGCTGACAGAGTCATCAAAAAGAAGAAGAGACTGCTGCATGACTTGGGGCTCAGACTGCTTGCCTGATTTGCAAGGGGGTGAGGTGAAAGACGGTTGGAAATTGGCTGCAGGTGCCAACTCTGACCTTTCTGCAGTAGACTGGGTGGGAGACAATGTGAAGGAACTGGAGGCACTGTCAGCAGCAAACCAATCTACTATCGCCTCTATGTTCTGGCCTCATCACTTCTAGAGGCGCAAGATGCCCTACCAAATACTGCTGCAGGTTCTGTCGCCTACTCACACTTGAGGAAGGTGTTTCACTTGTGCGTGTAGCTGGCACAGATCGACCACGTCCTCTCTTTGCAACAGGCGCTCTACCAGCAGCACCACGACCCAGGCCACGGCCCCTATTTGACGGTCTCCTCATATTTCTGTAATTTATGATCTTGCCCTAGAAAGGTGTTTATTGAATAGTGGAACAAAACAACAACAGTATCGCACGGGTGTATCTCAAATATGCAAACTATGCCGCAATTTAATTTTTTTACTCCAAAGGGGTGTTTATTAAATAGCGGAATAGAAAAACAGTATAAATATGATATCAAAAGGTGTATCTATCTCACACGTACAGACCCAGACTAGGCCCCGATTACTATTTTTTGTACCCTAAAGGCAGGATGAGGAGTAGGAGGAGTTCGGAACAGGCAGAAGGCAAACTGAAGCACCCTGCAATCCTCGGCGGTGGAAGATGCTCCCCAAAAATTGGAAAGGTGTATCTCACACGTACCGATACAGACTATGCCGCAATTTAATTATTTTTACCCCAAAGGTGTAGATTGAATAGCGGAATAGAAAATATGATATCAAAAGGTGTATCTATATCACACGTACAGACCCAGACTAGGCCCCGATTACTATTTTTTGTACCTTAAAGGCAGGATGAGGAGTAGGAGGAGTTCGGAACAGGAGGCAAACTGAAGCACCCTGCAATCCTCGGCGGTGGAAGATGCGCCCCAAAAATTTGGAAGGTGTATCTCACACGTACCGATACAGACTATGCCGCAATTTAATTCTTTTTACCCCGAAGGGTGTAGATTGAATAGCGGAATAGAAAATATGATATCAAAAGGTGTATCTATCTCACACGTACAGACCCAGACTAGGCCCGATTACTATTTTTTGTACCCTAAAGGCAGGATGAGGAGTAGGAGGAGTTCGGAACAGGCAAGAGGCAAACTGAAGCACCCTGCAATCCTCGGCGGTGGAAGATAAGCCCCAAAAATTTGGAAGGTGTATCTCACACGTACCGATACAGACTATGCCGCAATTTAATTATTTTTACCCCAAAGGGTGTAGATTGAATAGCGGAATAGAAAATATGATATCAAAAGGTGTATCTATCTCACACATACAGACCCAGACAAGGCCCCGATTACTATTTTTTGTACCCTAAAGGCAGGATGAGGAGTAGGAGGAGTTCGGAACAGGCAGGAGGCAAACTGAAGCACCCTGCAATCCTTGGCGGTGGAAGATGCGCCCCAAAAATTTGGAAGGTGTATCTCACATGTACCGAAACAGACTATGCCGCAATTTAATTCGTTTTACCCCAAAGGGTGTAGATTAAATAGCGGAATATAAGATATGATATAAAATTGGTGATTTTTCAATAGCACATGTGAACACAGCAGTGTCTTATGTTTTATGTCACGGTCAGTTCTGCAGCAGGCTATGAAGGAAAAAAAAAAGAAAATTCCCCTTTAAGTTTGTAATTTTTAAATAGATTAGTACAGACTATGCCACAATTTAATTTTTTTTTAACCCTAAAGGGTGTATATTGAATAGTGGAATAGAAAAATTGAAAATCACTCAATAGCACATGTGAACAACACAGCAGTGTCTTATGTCACTGTCAGCTCAGAGAGAGTCAGCAACAAGCAGGCTATGAAGGGGGGGGAAAAAATTCCCCTTTAACTTGTAGTAAAATATAGCTGATGAACGCTGCACACAACTGACTGTTAAAATAGATTTTTTTCTCCCTCCTCCTCCTCCTCCTCAGTGGGCTCAAGTGAGGGCAAAAAGATTGTTCACTGCACCACCCCCCACACAGCAAAATCGATGTAGACTGTCCCTGCCTAATCGCTCCAGCCTGTCCCTAATATGCTCAAGTAACTTTCCCTGCCTACACTGCGACCTATCCCTGCATTCTTTTCAGGCACAATACACTTTTTCACTGTCTGTCCCTAATCAGCAGCCAGCACGTAAGATGTGTGCTCTCTCCCTAAACTACAGCAGAATGACGCAGCACGCTGGGGCTCTCGAACTTATAAAGACATGGTCACATGCTTCAGATGGCCAATCACAGCTACTAATACATTAGTAGGCATGGTTGGGATGGCTTAAGGCACACCTGTTAAACGCTTGTTGATTGGCTGTTGAAAGCCCGCCATTAAAAGCACGCCATTACATACAAAACCGGAAATAAAATCACCGAACACGGATTTTAAACCCGAACATACAGTAAAGTTTTCGAGTCCGTGTTCGGGTAACAAAAATCTAATTATTCCATACGAACACGAATAATACAGTCCGTGTTCGCTCAACACTATGTGTATCAGAGTTAACGCAGCAAAAGAGGTAATATTTTTGCAGGACACAAATACACTTATAAAAGTATGCTGTTCGATAACACCCCACTTCAATATGTGGTATTGGGGGGGCACTGGTCTATCACACCAGTTATACAAAAAATTGGCCAGTAAGTTTGGCACTGTGTGTAGCACAGTTAACGCAGCAAAAGAGGCAACATTTTTGCAGTACCCAAATACACTGTTATAAAAGTATATTGTTAGAACACCCCGCTTCAATCTGTCATTTAGGGGGGCCACTGGTCTATCACACCAGTTATAATACTTTTTTAAAAGTGCTTTTGTCACTCTTTGTAATTGTAGTATCGCTGCAAAAACGCTCACCACACCAGTCATAATGCTGCACAGTGCACAATATAAATCCACTATAATATGCTTTCTATATTAGTATTACACCCCTATATAGTGTACTGCACACCAAAGAATTGTACACCTATACAAAAAAACAGTCCTTGAAAGGACTTTTGTGGTCCTATAACAGAGCAATCTGTGTCTCTGACAATCTGTCCCTGCTCCCCACAGCAAACCTCTCCCTACACTGACAAAAGAGACAATATAGATAGTACACCTATACCTAATACCAGTCCTTAAAAGGACTTTTGTGGACCTATAATAGAGCGTTATAGGTCCACAAAAGGTAGGGGGTATGTCCATGTGCTGAAATGTCTCAATTGGCTTTCCTGTTCCACCTGATTGATGTGTCATGGGTCAAAGTTCTCCCCAATGTAAACAAATATGGCCGCCGCGAACATCGCCATATGTTTGCAATATCGGCGGACTGCGAACTAGCAAAGTTCGCCGCGAACCGACCGCCGGGCGAACCGCAAGGCCATCTCTATTTATGAGCAGTCTCCAAGTGCTTTGACCCTTTCGCTGTCAGAGCCATTTTAAAATTTTTTGTTTACATGTATAAAAATTTAATTTAGGCCTAAAGATTACACATTCCCCCAAAACATGAAATATTTTCTGAAAGCAGACACTCTAGATGGCGGTAGTTCTAATATGTTATGCCACACAAGATTGGTACAACGGTTTAGTAAAAAGTAGATTTCAGTAAAAAATACACTAGAGGTAAATTTAGGGCACAGTAACACAATAAATTACCCAATTTTTTGGTAAAATATAAAAAATGAGGTTACGAGTAAAAAGATACCCAACATGTCAAACCTAAAAATTGCGTACACATTATATTTTCCATAGGTAATGCTTTAAAAGCCCCCACAGGTCCTCTGTTTAGAGTCAACCATGAAAAATGGGCTTACTGTACAATTATTGATCTCACTCTGGTGTAGGGGCAAAAAGTAACATGTGTAGAGCAATTATTGTTTGTATGCGTAATTGCAATTTACATTTGTACATGCATGTATGTGGGGGTGGGGAGGCTTTTTTTGGTTAAAATTTTAAGTTCTTAGGTGTAACTTACATTTTTTTATACTTTTTACTAAACTTTTTTTATCACTTAGGGGAAATGTATGTGATAATTGTCTTGGTGACAGGTTCTCTTTATTTGGACATCAGGGGGTCATCAGAGATCTAAAAAAAACCTGATGTCTCATCTGCCCTCTAATAAAGCTAATGGAGTGCAGCTCACACTCTATTAGATTCTTCCCCATCCATACTGGCTGGGGACACCAGGTCCCTGAAGTGACATTTTACATGTTGCTTTTGGGTCATAAACAAAAAGGGGAGATCAACAAACAGATGTTCATTTATTTTCCTTCCCACTACCCTGCGGCACCCACCATGCTGGTCTCAGGTCTGCCAATGATCATGCTGAGCCCAGAAAATATGGAGGGGGCTTGTGCAGGGGGCACTGGGAGTAACGGGGATGTGTGGAAACAACAGCACTGCCACCAAGTCACTCCTGTCTGACAGTTAGCTTGTCAGATTTACATAACAGACAGTCCCGAATTCTGCAGTTGCCGGGAGTATGTGTAGAACCTCCCAGGCTCTTCTTTAGGATAGACTCAGACAAAAAGGCATATTGTTTAAAAAATATATATGTTCCTAAAGTACAACTAAAGGCAAATACATTTTTTTAGTTTTGGGAAGAGTGAAGATGGATTGGAACGCCTACCAGTTTTTATTGCTGTCTCTACCCCCACTAGGTAGTTCTGTCTTGTTTACCATTATCATTGAAAGTGAAATTAAAAGAAAAACCCACATTTTGGGTTGTCCCCAGAAAAGTAATAGATGGGAAATCTTCCAAAGAGGACTCTAGTTCTTGTGACTTGGGAGTTCCCAGGGACTTTTGCTTGATTTTAATTGTAGTTTTGGCTAATGGGACAGGAAGTGAAATCTCCCCAATTGGACACAGATGGCCTAGTTTTGGGTATAGTTCTACTTTACTTTAGGGTTTAACTATACCCATCTAAACAAGCACCATATGCAGTGCTTTGTACCCATTTTTTGCTGCAGAAGCACACCTTGCAGTGGGTCAATTTTTCTGGTGGACCCCAGCTACCCCAGTCTGACTGTATTAGGATTCCTTTATGGACTGTGTGAGGTATGCAGCTGCTGGTTCATTAAAAATGTTGCCATCCCCATGGTATCTATACAAATAGAGTGGGACATACGTTTTTCTATAAACATACTACCTCATTATCTAGAACTTCCACGATCCAGCCCTATGTAAGACTGATTACACAATAACAGTCATTATTTATAAGTTCTATACTGCATTTATGTAAATGTATATACTTCTGTGGAATTAATGCTGTAGTTTTAAAGCTTACTAACCTGCACCATTAGAAGCAAATTTTACTTTTAACATATACTTACTTAACTAATTAATTAAAATTACTATTATCTCTCAAATGCTAATCAGTTCTACAAGAAACTCTTGCATGTTTCGTTCATTATCACAGTTGATTACAGAACTGTATCTTAAATGTAACTTGCAGTTGCAGCCAGCTGTTAATGTGGGTGATATTTGTCACCACCACCCCCCTCCAATGAATTTCTCTACATCTTTAGAAAAAGTAATAGCCAATTGACATTTAATCTGCATAAACTGTTGTCACCAGTGCGGTTTCGAAAATTAGTGTGGTGATAATGAGTCACAAGCCTTTATCAGTCATACAAAAGCAAGGGTAGAAAATGTAAAAAGCAATATAATATTTTCTGAATATCTCAATTGCACTGGCACTTATGACTAGTAATGGGGTCATAATCAGAGATTAGTAGGATAACATATTTCTATTATTCTACGTGAAGGAAATAAAGTATATTATAAGAAATATTTTAAAAGAACAATTTCTTTAACTGCTTGAGTACCAGCCTGTAATATCCCTTCACTACCAAGCCATTTTTCAGTGTTATAGTTTGTCTGACAATTACCCTGTTATACAACAGTGTACCCAGTTTAGTTATATACCATTTTTGGGGCAGATGGAGCTTTCTTTTGGTGAAATTTATAAACCACTGTTTTCTTTTTCTTTTTTTTTACCATAAAAAGGACAAAAGTCCCAAAAAAGCTTTCTCTTTACTTTCTGTTAAAATAAAATCCGAAATATTATGAAAACACCTACAAATGCCCTCTTTTTTGGTAAGGTTGACACCCCTAGGTTTTTCATCTGTTGGCTCAATAGTTTGGAAATGAAAAAAAGCATGCTGATATTGAGGGGGGTTAAACACAGAGCTTGAGAATGGTGCTCTATATATAATAATGTACAGGCTGTACACAAAGGAAGAAGGAACTAAAGGGATTAATGTACTGGTTGCATACAGTGGAAAGATGGAGATAAAGAGGTTAATGTTCAGAGTTTCAGGACAAGGAGGGAGAAAGGGTTAATGTACAGATCAAATAGAGACAGCATGGAGTTAGTATGTGCAGGAGAGGAGGGGGATATGAAAGGATTATTAAAAATGATCCCTGTGTCGGTGAACAGAATGAATTAATCTGTCCTCATGTATAAGTGCTCTATCACTCACCTTGTCCTGGAAGGGGAAGGGGGGGGGGGTACAATGTGATCGCTGTGATGATTAATCAAAGCAATCACATGGTACCCAGCCCCTTGGATCAGCTGGGCACAGTGGAGTTTATTATAGCCCCATACAAACATGCCGATTGTCGGGCGGCATTGGCTGTTTCAATAGAAACAGGCGACACTCGACCCGTGTATACTGTAGACGGTGTGACAGAAGTCGGCCCTTCTGCTGGCTTCTGTAAAAGGGGCATGACTGAAGAAGGTCTGCTAATTCAGAAGGGCTATGTAATCTAACTGTAAATATCTAAATGTACTAGACCTCTTTATGTATTAGTAGGATCTTGCAATAACTCTGCAGTCTCCAATGACTGGTAACCACAAACCACATTATTTATTATACATATTTTGGAAATAGGAATGGGCCTGAAATTGGCAATTTTGCATTAGACAACAGTTTTGGGAAAATTTCTTGCGGCACAACATTTAAAAAGATGCACACATTCAGCTCCTTAAGCAATCAACCCCTTTGTGGCCTTTTTTTCAATTTATTTGCAGTTGAATTGAGGTCACTTTAGCTCGTGTGCTGTCCACAGCAACCTTTTTTCTCTCAATGCTTTTCTTTTTTTAAAAAGGTGGACTTATATATTTTAAGTTTATGTGGATTTTAAAGTAGGTTCAGCTGGTGAACCTATGGGGATTTCATTTCTTCATTTGCAATCATTTTTATTAGAGATTTCAAAAAGAAGTACAAGCAACATTATAAGATGTTTCACAAGAGTTACAAAGCCACAAATCCTTCACATATATGCGATATTCACAGATGTAGTTAACATGAGGTCTTTACTATCTAAAAAAGAGAAAAAAAAAGACTAACTGTGTATGCATAGAGGATGCAGTACGACTAAACTACAGTTACACAATAGGTGAAATAATTTTCTCCTGCAACCAATAACAAGAGATGTCCAAGGCTCTAACATTTATCATGAAACAATCTGCTAAACATATCATCAGAGCCAGGATTAAGGGACCAGCAGGACCTACTCGCCATCTGAACACAGGGTTATATACAACCTCGTGCTTGGGGGAGGACAGCCTCGCATTCCTGGTGAAGACAGTGGATGTCTCACTAGATCTAATAGGGACAGGCCACTTCAGAAAAGGTAGACAGATGGAGAGTAGCAAAAAGAAAATACAAAGAAAAAGAAATAAAGAAAGAAAAAAAAATGGAGAAAGAGGTACCACATGGCAAGACCAATGCATCATCCAAATGTGAGATGCTCAAAAATCGCTGGTCAAATATTTGATCCAGGGGTTCCAAGATTTCTCAAACAATTTCACTTTGTCATTCAAAATGGTAGAACGGCGCTCATTTACCATGATCCAAGACAGTTTAGCCTTGAATAGATCAAAAGGTGTAGTGGCAGATTTGCAGGATCTGGCTATGTTATTTTTTGCTGCCAGAAAAATACATGTAATCAGCCTTGGCAAATGTCTTGGGGCACTCTCCTGACTGTACAATGGTGCATGTTTCATGGATTTAATTAAATTAACCTGGCTGAGGAATACATGAGATTATACACTCAAATACAAAATTGCCTTACCTTGGAGCATTGCCACCATATATGAAATGTCATCCCCTTTTGTCCACAGCCCCTAAAACCCAGGACATAGGAAGCTATTCTAATAGGGACCATATACCATCTCAAAAGCACCTTGTATTTCTCTTCATGACTTTGAGGCATTTTGAGATAGGGCATACCACTCAGTCAAATCAAGTTTCACTCAGTTAATTTTCCCATCACTCCATATAACCATTTTTTGCTGAATATAACTTTAAAACAGAGTATATTTCTGATATTTTGCCCTTTAATCTAAAAAAAAGTGCTATTTGAGAATATTGAAAAAAAACTCAGAGTCTGGCATCCGGTGTTTATCTATCAAGAATTGTTTAGTCAACACCCCTCTATGGTCACAGAAATCTTCTATATGCAGAAAGCCTTCATTAGCCCACTAATCAAAGGCTGGGTTTTCATTTCTTTTGTGATTTTTTTTTTTTTAAATTTCTATTTTAATGTTCATGGGATATTTTTATAAATTTGTAGTGCTTAACCACTTGTCCACTAGCCACTTATACCCCCTTCCTAACCAGGGCAATTTTCAGATTTCAGTGTTCTCACATTTTGAATGACAATTACTCACTCATGCAACACTGTACCCATATGATATTTTTTGTCCTTTTTTTCACACAAAAAGAGCTTTCTTTTGGTGGTGTTTAATCACCACTGGGTTTTTTATTTTTTGTGCTATAAATGAAAAAAGACTGAAAATTTTGTAAACAAAATGCATTGTTCTTCATTTCTGCAAATTTTGCAAATTAGTAATTTTTCTTCATACATTTTGGCCAAAATGTATACTGCTACATATCTTTAGTAAAAATAACCAAAATCAATGTATATTATTAGGTCTTTGTGAAAGTTATAGAGTCTACAAGCTATGGTGCCAATCACTGAAAATTATTTAAACCTAATCACACTTGATGTACTGACAGCCTATCTCATTTGTTGAGACACTAACGAGCTAGGACAGTACAAATACCCCCCAAATGCCCCTTCTTTTGAAAGTAGACATTCCAAGGTATTTAGAAAGAGGCATGGTAAGTTTTTGAAGCTGTAATTTTTTCCCCACTTTTCTTTGCAAAATGAAGATTTTTTTTATTTCCACAAAATTGTTATATTAACAGGTTATGTATTTTCACAGCATAGCCACATACACCATCAGGGAGTACCGTCAAATGTTCTAGGGACATAAATTACACATTTAATTTCTTGACTACCTATTACACTTTGGAAGGCCCTGGAGCATCAGGATAATGGAAGCGCCAAAAAAAAAAACCCCATTTTAGAAAGCAAACACCCCAACATATAATCTAGGAGGCATATTGAATCTTTTGAACATGTCATTTGTTTCTACAAGTTTTCGGAAAATGTCGAAAGAAAATTAAAACACATTATTTTTTACACAAAGTTGTCAATTTATAAGATATTTCTAACACAAAGCATGCACATAGCAAAAATTACACCCCAAAATACATTCTGCTACTCCTCCATATGGCAATACCACATGTGTGAAACTTTTACACAGCCAGGCCACATACAGAGGCCCAACATGCAGGGAGCACTGTCAGATATTCTAGGGACATAAATTGCACGTCTAATTTCCTGACTATCTATCACACTTTTGTGAGGCACTGTCATGGCATTGATGAGCACTGTCATGGCATTGATGTGGCATGGATGGGCACTGATGTGGCAAGGATGTGGCACTGATGTGGCACATGTGGCACAAATGTGGCATGGAAGTGGCATGTATGAGCACTAATGTGGCACATATGAGCACTGATGTGGCATGGATGAGGCATTGATGAGCACTGATGTGGCGTGGATGAGCACTAATGAGGGACAGGTGAGCACTGATGTGGCATGGATGAGGCATGAATGAGCACTGGTGAAGCATGGATGAGCACTGATGCATCATGGATGAGGCATGGATGAGCACTGATGTGGCACAGATGTGGCACGGATGTGGCATGGAAGTGGCATGGATGAGCACTAATGTGGCACATATGAGCACTGATGTGGCATGGATGAGGCATGGATGAGCACTGGATGTGGCATGGATGTGGCGTGGATGAGCACTAATGAGGCACAGGTGAGCACTGATGTGGCATGGATGAGGCATGAATGAGCACTGATGAGACATGGATGAGCACTGATGTGGCATGGATTAGCACTGATGTGGCATGGTTGAGGCATTGATAACTGATGTGGCATGGATGAGCACTGATGAGCACTGATGTGGCATGGATGTTGCATGGATGAGCATTGATATAGCAATGATTGAGCAACAGTGTGACATGGATGTGGTACAGATGAGCACTGATGTGGCATGGATAAGACATGAATGAGGCACGGATGAGCACTGATGTGGTATGGATGGGTACAGATGAGGCATGGATGTGGCACAGATGAGCAATGACGCGGCACAGATGAGCACTGGTGACCACCAATGTGGCATGCATGAGGCATAGATGAAGTATGGATGAGCATGGATATGGCATTAATGGGCACAGATGAGGCATGCATGGGCACGGATGTGGCATGGATGAGGACTGATGTGGCACGGGTGAGCACAGATGAGGTATGGATGAGCATGGATGAGGTATGGATGAGCACAGATAAGACATAGATGGAACATGGATGGGCACGGATGAGGCAATGGATGGGAATGTATGATGTATGGATGAGACATGGATGAGGCACCGATAAGGCATGGATGAGGCATGGATGGGCATGGAGAAGGCATGAATGAGGCACGGGTGAAGCATGAATGGGCAAAGATCAGCACTGTGGGCACCTTAGATCCAGCTCATTGAGGCTGCTGCACGGGCTCCCTCCTCTCTTTACACGCTGTACTGATCGGTGTGAGGAGAGAGCTAAACTGGACATGCGCCGGTTTGTTGACAAGTGATCGCTCCATCATTGGACGGAGCGATCATGTGGTAATCGGCCGATGTCATTGGCTGTCATCCTCCGGACCTGACAAACATAGACACTTCTGGGTGAATGCCCCAGTTTGGGAGGACGTCATAGTATGCCCTACCAGAACCAGCCAACCGCTCTGTAGATGTCATTCAGCTATGGCCCAGTCGGAAAGTGGTTAAAGTGATGCATTCATTTGTTAAGCTGCACTTTGATCGCTCTTTGTTCGGAGCATGCCACTGCATCATTTGAAAGGAAATAAACTAAGTGCAAGAACAGTCTTTAATTTTGTAGGAAAGCTGTTCTTTTTGTCTCCTGTAAATTTAGACCAAGCGTTGCTATTTTAAATATGTTCTGCTGAGTTCCAGAAAAAACACATGTCTGTTTGCTTCTTTAGTACATTTTGACTAATTCTTCTGGCAAGTTTTACACTCTTGTATCAATTGTAGTCCGCTAATTCTTTATGAGACGTTGATAGAAATTGTCCAACAGCAGAGAAATTTTGCCTCTGCTAAAATAAGAGTGGTCACAGCAAATTACTGACCAGTTTCTATCTGACAGTAGGTCTATTATCATTTGATGAAATAGCATGTGTCGCTAAAAAAGCTACCTTCAGCAGGAACATGGGGGAACGCAGTTCCGGCACCTCTAGCATTGATAGTATAATAGTTAGGAGTGCTGGGATAAGCTTAGCTTATTGTAAAAGAAAAAGTCAATTACACAGCCAAAAATGCAGCACTCAAGCATGTTTTTGAAAATATGTAAGTCTTTTCAGTGTTAGCCATAATGCTGCAGAGAGAACCTCTCTCCACTTTGTCGTTTTTTACATTTTTTTTTCTATTGGCACATGCCCCTGGTGGCAATGCTTAGCCCAGCATTCCATACCAGTTCTTGACAGTATATAAGCAAAGGGAGACAGACTCATATACTATATGAATAGTTGTAGCACCACGTCCCAGTTGAATATGAAAATAAGAGGGAAATAGGGCTCAAAAAAAGAGGGGACTTTGCAGTAAGGGTGCTGGTAAGGCAGAGATAATAGTACAATTGAAGTATTACTCAAAAATATTTATTTTATTAAAGAAAAACAAATCATTAAAAGTTGGCATACTGTATTTAGACAGATACACAAACATCAATAAAAACATTTACCATTTTAGACCATGTTCTTATATGCAGTTTAAATACCATAAAGTGTACAACAATTTCTACATAAGGGTAAGCCGTGTGAGGATTATCCTATACCGCAGAATATTGATGTTTGTGCGGAAATGTGGAAATATCCACACCTTCAACCCGACATGTTTCACGGCCGATAGCCGCTTCCTCAGGGGTATTATTTTACGCACACAAAAAGAGGGAATTTTATTACACACAAATTTTATGGTAAGAACACTGAAGTGGAGAGAAAGGAGAAAAAAACAACATAAGGTGAGTACAAATATTCAAATAGTTTTACAATATCAAAAGTATAGATAATAATACATTATAATCAATATTCTACAAATTTGTCCGCTGAGATAAATTGATCAAATATGGAGAAAAAAAGTGTAGTATATCACACCTGTCTAATGTATGGTCGATCACCAGAATGGTATCATGTCAGGACCACAAGGTAAAGGGGAAAACCCCCCCTGGGCGGATACGGGAGCGTAGCCAAAGAGGAGGGCCACAACACTGGGGTAAGGACTTGTATATCTAGAATTGAAGAAGATTGTGTAAGGAGACATGGATATTAGTATGGATCCTATATGATATATAAGATTCCATATATTCAATTACATATAAAGTTGCAGTCATAGTCTTACCCAAACGGCTCCCAAACGGTAGAATATGGGCAGGGGCGGGCAAAGGTGTGGTAAGAACCACACATATGGAAAATAAACCAGGCAGGTTCCTATACTTTGCCACCTGGAGATAAATGGGACGGGTAATGTCACATAGTATATCAGTTCTGAAATAGAACAACCACCATGTGCTCGACCCATCATGCAGTGGTTATAAATATAAGGTGAAAAGTAGTCCAACCTGAGTGCTTGGTGGGACCCTAAGTATGACATATAATATTATATAATATCAATGTAAAGTCATCAAGTGACATATATAATAGGTTTTAGTAATACATTTCTTAAAAAATTAAATATATATAGGGATCCATCAAGCACGTAATATGAAAGGGAAGGAACGTGGCAGTGAGAGTATCCAAGATAATATAGAGAAGTAAGGAGACAAATAGGCTTGACTAGATGTATAGGTGGACCATGCATCAAGGAGAGTGGTGTCTGGGTCCAAATAGTTTGAAGCCAATCGTAGTCCAAACCTGGGTCCAAATAGTTTGAAGCCAATTCTACGATTGGCTTCAAACTATTTGGACCCAGACACCACTCTCCTTGATGCATGGTCCACCTATACATCTATATTACCTATATTATCTTGGATACTCTCACTGCCACGTTCCTTCCCTTTCATATTACGTGCTTGATGGATCCCTATATATATTTAATTTTTTAAGAAATGTATTACTAAAACCTATTATATATGTCACTTGATGACTTTACATTGATATTATATAATATTATATGTCATGCTTAGGGTCCCACCAAGCACTCAGGTTGGACTACTTTTCACCTTATATTTATAACCACTGCATGATGGGTCGATCACATGGTGGTTGTTCTATTTCAGAACTGATATACTATGTGACATTACCCGTCCCATTTATCTCCAGGTGGCAAAGTATAGGAACCTGCCTGGTTTATTTTCCATATGTGTGGTTCTTACCACACCTTTGCCCGCCCCTGCCCATATTCTACCTTTTGGGAGCCGTTTGGGTAAGACTATGACTGCAACTTTATATGTAATTGAATATATGGAATCTTATATATCATATAGGATCCATACTAATATCCATGTCACCTTACACAATCTTCTTCAATTCTAGATATACAAGTCCTTACCCCAGTGTTGTGGCCCTCCTCTTTGGCTACGCTCCCGTATCCGCCCCGGGGGGGTTTTCCCCTTTACCTTGTGGTCCTGACATGATACCATTCTGGTGATCGACCATACATTAGACAGGTGTGATATACTACACTTTTTTTCTCCATATTTGATCAATTTATCTCAGCGGACAAATTTGTAGAATATTGATTATAATGTATTATTATCTATACTTTTGATATTGTAAAACTATTTGAATATTTGTACTCACCTTATGTTGTTTTTTCTCCTTTCTCTCCACTTCAGTGTTCTTACCATAAAATTTGTGTGTAATAAAATTCCCTCTTTTTGTGTGCGTAAAATAATACCCCTGAGGAAGCGGCTATCGGCCGTGAAACATGTCGGGTTGAAGGTGTGGATATTTCCACAAACATCAATATTCTGCGGTATAGGATAATCCTCACACGGCTTACCCTTATGTAGAAATTGTTGTACACTTTATGGTATTTAAACTGCATATAAGAACATGGTCTAAAATGGTAAATGTTTTTATTGATGTTTGTGTATCTGTCTAAATACAGTATGCCAACTTTTAATGATTTGTTTTTCTTTAATAAAATAAATATTTTTGAGTAATACTTCAATTGTACTATTATCTCAGTTCTTGACAGTAGTTTGCCTATTAGCTTATTAACTTTTAAAATGGGCAGAATTTAACCAGTTCAGGAACGCCCACCGCATTTATACTGTGGCAGGGCAGCCCGGCTGCACAAAATCACGTAAAGGTACTTGATGTGCGCTCATGGCCCTGCCGTCCCCGCGGTCCAGGCCAATGATTTATGGCCTGGACCTGGTGATCGGTTCTGACCAATTGCAGAACCTCCTATGCCTGTGTAATCTCCTCTACTGGAGTCTTTTTCAGTTCCAGCGTGAGAGGAGAAAGCATTTCATTGAGTACACAAGCAATACACTGACACTAGTACACATAGGCACATATTAAATCCCCTGATCACTCCCAGTAAACCTTTTCACTCCCTGTCACAGTGCCCCTGTATACAGTATACAGATAATTTACTGATCACAGTATTAGGGTCACTGGTGACACCAATTAGCGCCAGTGGAAGTTAGCGGTAGTTATCATCAGTCCCAGATAGAATTAGGATACCTGCAATTTATCCCCTAATAAAAGGTTTAACCCCTTGATCCCCCACAGTTAACCCCTGTCACAATGTCACCACATACAGTATACAGATAAGTTACTGTATAAGTGTCACGAGTGACGCTAGTTAGCTAGTTATCATCATAGTCAGTCTTAGTATAGCGTCAGGGTCCCGCACAAACTTTCTAATAAAGTTTTAACCATCGCCCCCAGTTAACCCTTTCACTCCCTGTCACGGTGTCACTAGTAAAGTGTACAGATCTTTTTTTTCTGATCACTGTATTAGTGTCACGGTGACACCAGTTAGCGTCAGCATCAGCGGCAGTTAGGGTCATTTTCAGATGGCGTCAGATTTTATCCCTTTGATTGCCAGTAACACTAACACACATACACTATATACCTCCATTACTAGTATAGTGTGTGAACAGATCAATATCTTTGATCTGTTCAGAACCATACTAGCGTCCCCAATAGTTTAGTGTTCCAAAACATGTGGCATTAGCAGGATCAGCCCTGACACCTGCCAGAACCTGCATTTAGCCCCATCTGCCCAGCCCCCAAGAAGTGCATTATCAATAGATCACTGTCACTTCCATTACACAGCACACAAAACACACAAAACACAGCACACAAAACAGCAGAATTAGCAGAGTCAGGCCTGATCTCTACTAGCACTAGCAGTTATTTTTTTATCATAGCGGTTCAAACAGTCCTTAACAATCAGGTGCTTTTTTACCGGTGAGTCACACTAGGTACCTGCAAATTTAGTGGCCAAAATGTCAAAGGAAAGGTACACTAGTGAATAGGCCTACATGATGCTGAGCATGACAGATGAGAGCGATGGGTAAGCCTCACTGTCAGAAACAGGCTCAGGATAAGAACCTGTAGAGAGCAGTAGCACCCTGACAGATAGCTCTGATGATGGAGTAGAGGTCCCTGCTAAGATCAGGCGTACCTGACTCCGTTCTTCTGTTGCTGAGGTGCAAAAACCACATATTTCTCGTATACAGCAGAGTGTCGGTACTAGTGCCGCTCAACCTTCTGGTGAACTGGCGAGTACCAGCGGCCTAGTACACCCTGGTTGTAGACAAACCAGCACTGCATTATCACTTGGTGACATCACAAGTCCAAAAAGTGCAGTTCAAGCTGGTACAGTGGCTAATATAAGTAGTGTCTCACAGCTACCAAGAATTCGAACGTTGGCCCATAGAGCCCATAGTGCCCTTCCCGATGCGCTTGCAAATCCTGATTGGCAGCCCACAGATTCTGCAGCTCCTGTACTTCCCCCATTCACTGGCAAACTAGGAATTCAGGGGGAAACAGCCAATTTTACTACACAATTAAAGTTCTCCTAGTGCAAAAATAAATAAATAAATATATAAATAAATAAATAATGAATATATATGTATAAATATAACTATATGACGTATACCAAAGTGTTTACCAAGGTGTTTAAGTGTAAGATTCTGGTACCTCCGGTACCCTTAATCACCACTTTCTCTGTAATGCGTCCCACCTTTCTCTTCAGGTGGTACGCATATACCTTTAAGAACGATGATGTCACTGCTGAGCGCCGCAGAGCGGCTATTTCAACCGCCGGCGGTCTCACTCACATTGTTCGTTCAACCTGCCTTGTTATCCACATGCTTTCAAGCCTGTCTCTCGATCGGAACCTCCAGCTATTCCCTTTACCTGGAGCAGACCGGAACCTCGCTACTGATCCCTGTATCTCGCTACCGGATCATTCCTTATCTACTGGACCTCTCTAAACTACTAACATTACAAGTGATAAGTACCCCGCAGGGGAACCCTCCATAACCTTATTGCACTATCTACCTATGCACATTAAGGACTGTTACTACCTATCCATACTATCCTATCATCTGCACTGTTACATAGATTGCTAGCTCTTCAGCCTACTACCATCTATCATCTGCACTGCTGCATAGATTGCTAGCTCTCCTGTCTACTACTATCTATCCTTGCACTGGGTTAGTCTATCCTGTATTTGTCATCTGCTGTCCTCACCACCTGTTAGCATACTCGATACTAACCTATCTGCATTCCTAAATACCATCTTGAACTCTCCTATACAAAACCTATCAAGTGATTACCATCCTTGTCACTGTTCACACCTGTCCCTTCAGCACATCACCTTCATACTATCATATACATCCTATCACTCCAGGAACATCTCATTGAGTGTGTATATATCTGTATGTTGAAGCTGACAGGCCCACGGTGATGAGTCCTGGAGAGTTGGATCTGGTATTCAACACATCTCTACATGACTACTGAGTGGGGATTTTGCAGCTGCAAATCCAGCCTATAATAAAAATGCCGGAGCGTTACAGATTGAACGAAGCTTAAAAATGGATTCAGCAGAATTACCCACTCAAGTGACACAATTAACACAACAAGTAAAAGCGTTAATACTTGCTCTGACTGACGTACAAGAAAAGAATCAGACTCTGACACAGCAGGTAACCCAGCTCTCACGGCTTACTGCTATTCAGCCTCCTGAACCTAAAATAAACCCTCCTCTAGTGTTTACAGGTGATCGGAAAAAATTTAGTGAATTCAAAAACTTATGTCAATTGCTTTTTTTGTTAAAACCTCGTACATACCCCACTGATCAAATAAAAGTCTGTACCGTTATTTCATACTTGACGGGTGATCCACGGGCCTGGGCAGACTCTCTATTTAAGAATAATGATCAGATTCTCAACACCTATTCCTTATTCCTAGCGGAACTCGCTAGTTTATACGATGACCCCAATAGGCAGAGTACTGCTGATATTCAGTTGAGGGCCTTAAAACAAGGAAGGAGACCTGTAGAAGACTTTGTATCTGAGTTCAAAAGATGGACCCTTGATTCAGGGTGGAATGACACATCTTTGCGAACTCAATTCAGACTCGGGTTATCGGAAGCTGTTAAAGACGAGCTCGCCCGAGCGGATTTACCTGGCACCTTGGAGGCCTTGATACAACTTAGTATCAACATCGACAGACGACTGCGAGAAAGAAGGGCTGAAAAGATGGGAATGCCATTGTCTAGTCCTTCTCAGATTTCGGCCGTTGACCCTACTCCCATGGATGTAGGAACCATACGCCCACCTTTAACGACTACTGAACGAGCTAGAAGAAAATCCAGAAATCTCTGCATGTACTGCGCATCCTCGGATCATTTGATAAGCACCTGTCCCCTTGTCCGCAAAAAAGAGGGTGAGTGTTCACATGTCTTGCTGGGAGGATTAAAGACTTCCTTTTCTAACCCCTATCTTTTTGTTCATTTAATATTACAGTGGGACCAAACTAGGATCACCACCAAGGCTATGGTCGACACTGGATCTTGTGGAATTTATATTGATACACGCTTTGTTACCTTAACCTTCCTAGCGGTATTCCCGAGTGTGACTCGGGGTAAGATTTTAGTGCCAAAAGCGGTAACCCCGAGTCACACTCGGGGTAGCGCTAAGAAGATCGCTGGATGCTGGAGGAGGTTTTACTTACCTTTTCTCCGGGATCCAGCGAAGACTGCGAGCGGTGTGCGGCGGCGGAGCTCTCTCCCAATCGTCTGCGAGCCCCGGCTTCCGTCTCCGGCGACGTGACGTCCGCCGGGGGGTGGAACCGGCGGCAAATTCGAATGTAAAATGCACCAAACACACTGATACCGTTCAAAATAAAATAAAATCACATTACATTACCCCCCAGTGCCCTTTCCTGCAGTTTTACTGTACTTTTTATGTAAATATATGTATATGTATATATATATATATATATACATATTTATACAGTATATATATATATATATACGTATATATATACACATATACATATATATATATATATATATATATATATATATATATATATATATATATATATATATATATACACACACATATTATATATATATATATATATACATATATATATATATATATATATATATATATATATATATGTATGTATATATATATATATATATATATATATATATATATATATATATATATATATATATATATATATATATATACACGTAATTCTTGTGAATGAGCAGCCCAAACCAACTGTATACATTATATATATATATATATATATATATATATATATATATACATATATATATATATATATATATATATATATATATATATATATATATATAATATATATGTATACATAATATATGTATACATACATATATATATATATATATATATATATATATATAATATGTATAATAAATGTATACAGTTGGTTTGGGCTGCTCATTCACAAGAATTACATGCTTTCAGCACCTAAAATAATGGTACCGCTTTCAGCACCTAAAATCCAAAAGAATCATACCGCCAGGGAGGTTAAATAAAATACCTATTATTTCAAAATCTAAGCCTGTTTCTGTTAGTTTCATTAATGGTATTCCACTGTCTTCTGGTCCAATCACCAACCAGACCCAGGCACTCCTTGCCACTACCAACGAATCACATGTGGAGACCATCACCTTTGACATACTATCCTCACCCCATTTTCCTATTATTTTGGGACTTCCCTGGTTACACACACACCAACCAATCATAGATTGGAAAAAACGGACTTTGGTTTTCCCTTCTCACTATTGTGAGAATACGTGTAAACCTCCCATCTTATGGAAAGATTCTGTCTGTGGTGTCAGATGAAATTGCACCACTATGCTATCAGGATCTGTCCGAAGTGTTCCTTGAGAAAAATGCTCAAGTGTTGCCTCCCCATAGGGATTACGATTGCACTATCGATCTACTCCCTAACAGCAAATTGCCTTTCGGTCATGTTTATCCCCTTTCACAGGATGAACTTTCTCATCTCAAGGAATACTTGGATGAGAATTTGACAAAAGAGTTCATTAGACCCTCTACTTCTTCCACTGCTGCAGGACTTTTCTTTGTCCGCAATAAGGATTCCAGTCTCAGGCCTATTATCGATTATAGGCAATTAAACACGATTACGATAAAGGATCGCTATCCTTTGCCGCTCATCCCTGAACTTATTGAACAGGTGTGTGGGGCTACTTATTTCACCAAATTAGACCTGAAAGGGGCATACAACCTAATCCGAATCCGTGACGGGGATGAGTGGAAAACAGCATTCAGAACCAGATACGGACTATTCGAATACCTTGTGATGCCATTCGGGCTATGTAATGCTCCCGCAGCTTTCCAAAGATTCATAAAGGACATCTTTAGAGACTTACTTGATGTCTGTGTTGTAGTATACCTAGACGATATACTTATTTATTCTCGATCTATGCCTGAACACATAAAACATGTAAGACTTGTGTTGTCCAGACTGCTCTCACACAGACTATATGTGAAATTAAAAAAATGTCTATTTCATAAAGAAGAAATATTATTTCTAGGATACTTCATATCCAAAACTGGAATTAAGATGGATATGAGTAAGATATCCTGTATTCTAGACTGGCCTATACCAACAACTCGTAAGGCCCTACAGCGATTCCTTGGATTCTCGAACTTCTATAGGAAGTTCATCAAGAACTTTTCCGCTATTGTGAGACCTCTCACACAACTGACAAGTATAAAAAAACCATTCAAATGGTCAGAAGAAGCAAATTAAGCTTTCTGCTTGTTAAAATCAAGCTTTACTTCTGCTCCCATACTACGCCATCCAGACCCATCCCTCCAATATATTCTAGAGGTAGATGCGTCAAATATGGCAGTAGGAGCAGTTCTCTCCCAACGACCAACAAACACTTCATCACTCCACCCAGTTGCTTTCTTTTCAAAATCACTAAGCAGCCCAGAGGTGAATTACCCAGTGGGTGAAAAGGAGTTGCTTGCCATAAAACTGGCACTGGAGAATTGGCGACATCTGCTCGAAGGTACCCAGTTACCAATACTCATATATACAGATCATAAAAACCTTCAATACCTCCAGACTAACAAGACTCTCTCTTCGGCAGGTACGATGGTCATTATTCTTTTTAAGATTTAATTTCCTAGTGACCTACACGCCTGCAGACAAAAATAAAAAAGCGGATGCGCTATCACGATTAACCGAAGATAACTGCGCCAAAATCCCTTCCATTCCCATAATACCCTATGAACGCATTATTGGTGTTGTCCGTTCCTTGAAGGAAGAGATTTTGCACAGTATAAGAATGGATTCACCTCCACCACAACTAAGTACTGATGCAGAAGGCTTCCTCTATTACAATGACAAACTCTACATACCCCCTACTGTGCGCACCAAGATCTTGGAGTTATCGCATGATGTGCCCATGGCAGGACATATGGGTATAACGAAAACCTTTAATTTGCTCACCAGGCAGTTTTGGTGGCCTGATATGAAGACGTCTGTACAAAAATTTGTTTCTTCATGTGACATCTGTGCAAGGTCCAAAATTGACACTACAAAACCATCTGGACTACTTTGTAGTCTACCAATACCCCAGGTTCCATGGGAAGTTGTGTCCTTAGATTTCATAGTAGAACTACCACCCTCTAAAGGATTTAATACCATCCTAGTGTCAGTGGACCACTTGACAAAGATGGCACATTTCATTGCTATCCGTAGACTACCTTCATCTAAACAAACAGCGGAACTACTGATGAAACATGTGTTTAAGTTGCATGGAATTCCAAAAACTCTTTTGTTCGACCGTGGTTCACAATTCATCTCTAAATTTTGGCAAGCACTTTGTCAAATTTTACGCATTGAGCGAAAGCTCACTTCTCCCTACCATCCTCAGACCAACGGACAGACTGAAAGAGTCAACCAGTGCATTGAGCAATATCTACGTTGCTACACATCATACTTGCAGGATGATTGGGTGGATCTCCTTCCTCTAGCAGAATTTGCTTACAACAACGCAACCCACAGTACTACGAAGAAAAGTCCGTTCTACATGAACTATGGGTTTCATCCCACTCTTCTTCCACCACGCATCCTGCCATCGAGTAACCCAGTAGCCTCGGATTACCTTACCCAAATAAAAGACTCGTTGGGTTTACTCAATACCACTATATCACACGCTCACAGTCAACAAAAAAAGTACTACGACCTTCGTAGAAGACCTTCTCCTCAGTATGCTATTGGGGACCTTGTTTGGCTATCGACAAAGAACTTAAGATTAAAAATCCCTAGCAAGAAGCTTGGACCTTTATTTTTGGGACCCTTCCCAATTAAAAAACTTATCGGAAAAGCTGCAGTACAGCTCACCCTACCAGCAGATCTCAAGATCCATCCCATCTTCCATGTGTCGCTACTGAAGCCCCAAGTTCCTAACCAAGGAATAAGGCCTACCATCTTGCCTCCACCTCCAATACAAGTTGAAGGCGGAGAAGAGTATGAGATCAAGGAAATTTTGGATTCTCGCATCCATAGAGGAAGACTCCAGTATCTCATAAGATGGAAGAACTATGGACCCCAAGACGACACCTGGCTAGATACCTCTGATATTCATGCGCCTAGACTTATACGGAACTTTCACTCGAAACACCCAGAGAAACCTGTCCTATAGGCCTTCCGGAGCCGGCCTTAAGGGGGGGGTACTGTAAGATTCTGGTACCTCCGGTACCCTTAATCACCACTTTCTCTGTAATGCGTCCCACCTTTAAGAACGATGATGTCACTGCTGAGCGCCGCAGAGCGGCTATTTCAACCGCCGGCGGTCTCACTCACATTGTTCATTCAACCTGCCTTGTTATCCACATGCTTTCAAGACTGTCTCTCGATCGGAACCTCCAGCTATTCCCTTTACCTGGAGCAGACTGGAACCTCGCTACTGATCCCTGTATCTCGCTACCGGATCATTCCTTATCTACTGGACCTCTCTAAACTACTAACATTACAAGTGATAAGTACCCCGCAGGGGAACCCTCCATAACCTTATTGCACTATCTACCTATGCACATTAAGGACTGTTACTACCTATCCATACTATCCTATCATCTGCACTGTTACATAGATTGCTAGCTCTTCAGCCTACTACCATCTATCATCTGCACTGCTGCATAGATTGCTAGCTCTCCTGTCTACCACTATCTATCCTTGCACTGGGTTAGTCTATCCTGTATTTGTCATCTGCTGTCCTCACCACCTGTTAGCATACTCGATACTAACCTATCTGCATTCCTAAATACCATCTTGAACTCTCCTATACAAAACCTATCAAGTGATTACCATCCTTGTCACTGTTCACACCTGTCCCTTCAGCACATCACCTTCATACTATCATATACATCCTATCACTCCAGGAACATCTCATTGAGTGTGTATATATCTGTATGTTGAAGCTGACAGGCCCACGGTGATGAGTCCTGGAGAGTTGGATCTGGTATTCAACGCATCTCTACATGACTACTGAGTGGAGATTTTGCAGCTGCAAATCCAGCCTATAATAAAAACGCCGGAGCGTTACATTAAGGCATGCAAAACAGTGATCTAAAAATAGTGAATAAATATGCGTAACCTTTGAATTAATATAATAAGTCAGAGTGTTTCAAAACCATCTAGTAAACAATAAACACTCATAAAAGGTGACAATAGTGCCGAGAACGATATCTTCCGTGATCAATTAAATGATACAACTCCCAGTGAGATTGTGATCAAATGAACAGTCCACTTCAAATGTGACAAAAGTGTGCCAAAACGGATCCTCCATAGTGAATTACGCCTTCACCTCAACACCCTATGTGGATGGGTCCTCACCTCAGCTCCAGTGGCCCAGCAATTAAGCTTGGTCTCACAGCGCAGTGCACCCTGATTCATATCTCCCTGAAGAAGACACGTGTCCCTGTGTCGTCATGCATTGGGGAGGGGACGGACGGCAGCTGCTGATGCTCGGAAGAGAAATAGCACACAGAGAGGCTTAATACTCCTACCCCGCTGCCATCACACATCACATACTGTTGTTAAAGGCTTTTCTTTTTTGTTTTTTTTTTGTTTGTTTTTTTGGGTGGCCCGTACGGGAAAGGCTTTTTATGCACTCTAGCACCTGCAGAGTGTAAGTACAAATTTTATTTAAATCAATTTAAGTTTTTAAAAAAGTTATAAGCACTATTGGAGTCTCTTCTTTTTTTATGGCACATCGATTTATCGCTATAGGGGGAGTTTATCCAGATTAGGACCCTCATCTGAGGGGTTTGATCAACTGTCTTTGGCCCCGAGAAGGGTGATCCTAAAAGGGTGCACTGCACTGCACTGTGCTGAGACTGAGCTTAATTGCTGGGTCACTGGAGCTGAGGTGAGGACCCATCCATATAGGGTGTTGAGGTGAAGGTGTGATTCACTACGGAGGATCCGTTTTGGTACACTTTTGTCACATTTGAAGTGAACTGTTCCTTTGATCACAATCTCAATGGGAGGTGTATCATTTAATTGATCACGGAAGATATCGTTCTCAACACTATTGTCACCTAGATGGTTTTGAAACACTCTAACTTATTATATTAATTCAAAGATTACGCATATTTATTCACTATTTTTTGATCACTGTTTTGCATGTTTTGAACACCTTAAGAATGTTGGTAAAAGTCATATATTTATGTTTATACATAGCTACATAGTTAGATAGTTTGTGAGGTTGAAAAAAGACATAAATCCATCCAGTTCAATCTATAAACCTACATATATATTCATTTATTTATTTTTGAACTAGGAGCACTTTAATTGCGCGGCACTATTGATATATTTATTCTACCCTACACCTATGAGAGGGTGCTGTGCTCGCCACAGTTTTTAAATGGTGTTTAATCTCGTTTGCTCGCAGGAACACCTTGATTTTAGCCAATTTTACTCCCCTTGATTTTTTTGAGCTGCAAGATCTGTACGGTTCTATTGAGGACCAAAACAATTTGTATGCTAATCAATTCATTGCCTCAAATCCAAATTTGACCCTTGTCAGACAATTTAGCTGGAAACCTATAACGGTTCCTGAATTTAAAACCTTTCTGGACCTATCCCTCAACATGGGCATTACTAAAAAGTAAAGAGTTGCGATCATATTGGTCCACTGACCCAATTTATTATATGCCCCTGTTCTCTGCTGCCATCACCAGGGCTTGATGAAAAGCAAATATTGTGGTTCATGCACTTCCGTGACAATGAACTCTGTCGATCTCGGGTGACCATAATATGACCGGCTCCACAAAATTCAGCCTCTTGTAAAGCACTTCAACCAAAAATGTGCAGCCTTGTTTATCCCCAACAAGATGTCTGCATTGACAAGTCCCTAATTAAGTTTTCTGGCCACCTTGCTTTCAAACAGTTTCTCCCCAGTAAGCATGCCAGATATGGGGTCAAGATGTATAAGCTCTGTGAAGAGCAACAGGCTATACATGTAGTTTTCTGGTTTATGAGGGAAAAGATAACAGCATGGAGCCCCCCCCCCCCCCAACTGCCAAGACCAGACTACATAGAGAACAGGGGCAAGATTGTTTGGGACTTGGTTTCACGCTTATTCAAAAGGGGTACCATTCATACGTGGACAACTTCTATACAAGCGTGTCACTTTTTAGACACCTAATCTTTCAATTAGGAATTGGCGTAGGTGGCACCGTGCAATTTAATCGCCAGGGCTTCCCCCAACATCTTGAAAAATGCCCCACTTAGTCAGGGGGAGAGAGCCTGCTTGATGCAATGAATTGTTTGCAGTGAAGTGGAAGGACAAACGTAACATTTTCATTCTGTCTTCCATTCACGCAGATATGGCAGTCCAAATTACAACGGCGACTGGTGTTGTTGAGAAGCCCCTATGTGCCAATGACAACAAACCTAAAATGGGAGGGGTGGACATCAACAACCAGATGATGGGGCCGTACTTAATTGCCCATAAGGCCAGACACTGGTACAAGAAAGTGTCTGTATACTTATTCCAATTGGCTCTTTTTAAAGTACTATAAAATGCACTATAAAAAGCGCCAGAAAGAAGTGTATCCTTCCTAAATTTCCAGGAAGAGATCATCACTGCCCTTCTGTATCCAGAATATGTTGTGACCCAATTTCCCAATCAAGATGCAGTAAGCCAGCTGCAAGAGAGGCATTTTACGGTATCCCTACCCAAAGAACACAACAAAAAAGATGCAGTGTCTGTAACAAGCGCAGATATAGGCGTGACATCCAATATTTTTGTCCCTCCTGTCTTGGCGAACCTGGTCTCTGCATCGGTTTCCATTGCCAACACACACTAGTGGGGTATTAGTATAGGGTACAGCATGGCACAGTCTAGGGCTAGATGGCTATCGCTAGAGACCCTAACCTGGAACGTTTATGGTTACAATAAAAGTGTAAAAAAAAAGCAAAAATAAAATAAAATATAAAAATGTAAAAAGTCAAAAATAGTTGTCATTTTATTGTTCCTACTGTTTTACTGTGTTTTATGCTATACTGTGATGTTTTATTGTTACTGTGTTTTATTGTTAACCATTATACGCTTTGCAGGTATGTCATTGTACTGTTTTACTGTACTGTTACTGTGTTTTATTGTTAACCATTGTTTGCTTTGCAGGTACACCATTCAGCTGCAGCACTGATTTGCTTATTTTGATAGCAACAGGGTTTACTCTCACAGCGCTGTAGGAGGTGATTTCACCACCACAGTTAAGAAAACAGCATAAATGGCAAATCATAGGGGCATGGGTGGAAAAAGGGGTGGATTTCCCCTATGCCTCACCATTTCTTTTTACTCTTTTTTTTGGCACAGATTGCAATTAAAAAAAGTTGTTTTATTGAGTTAATGTTTTATTGATAATGTGTTTCATCATTAACCATTGTTTGCTTTGCAGGTAAGTTATTCAGCTGCAGCACTGATTTGTTTATTTTGAAAGCAACGGGGTTTGCTCTCACAATACATAAATCTGTGACTCCAGCACTGTAGGAGGTGATTTAACCACCGCAGTTAAAAAAAAAAAAAGCATACATGCCAAAGCATAGGGGATGCTTCAGCATATATTTTTATTCATTTTTCTTGGCAGAGATTTCTTAATCCACATCGATAGATGTGGGTGGATGCAGGCCGGTATTCTAATGGTGGGCATACCGCCAATCGATCGATGTGAATGGAGGAATCTGTTGGTTCTCTTTTATCGTTCAGACCACAGGCTGCATGAAAAACAAGAACATTACAATATATGCTCAACAAGGACCAGCATCGAACTGGTATGTTGCTGCCATTTGAGTGGTTATACCAGAATGATGCCTGCAGGGTTATACATCATCTAGGTATAGTTTTTTTCAGCTGGCAGTCGACTTTCATGTAATAGCAATCCTAATGGCTAAATAGACTGCTTTTGCATGCAGTGGGAGGGGATGTCCCCCCTTCCCCCACCTTCCATGGGTTTCTCGAGGCTCTCCTGTCCCATCGGGGAACCTGAGAATACAGCCGGTGGTTCCACCAGCTGTCCATAGAGCTGATCAGAAACCAGAATGGCTCCAGTCATCTCTATGGCCTAAGAAACCGGAAGCTAAGGGCATTTTATGACTTCCGTTTCCCTGGATATAAACAGCACCATTGGGAAATTGGGAAAACATCTTATTACACCGATCTTGATGTGGTCAGATGCTTTAAGGGCAGAGGAGAGATCTACAGTCTAATAGACACCACATTTTTCAAAAAAGATTACCTGTCACTACCTCTTGTCCTCCGTGCTCGCGCGCAAAGGCGAACGCAAGCATCGGTCTCATGTCAAATGTAAACAGCAGTTGTACCATGCATGTGCATGCAAGTTCACCGCAAATGTCAGATCAAGGGCAGTAATTCTAGCAGTAGATATCCTCTGTAAATCTAAAGTGGTAACCTGTAAAGCCTTTTAACCGGTTGCCGACTGCGCACAGTATATTTACTGCGGCAGTCAGCCCCGGCCAGGCAGAGTGACGTAGATGTACGTCACTCGCCTGTCACTGGGATTTGAGCCAATAGCGGGTGAGCGCACGCCCGCTGAGGCGCACGCCCACCTCGGCTCGTTCAGGGAGGAGTGCGGGCGTGTGACATTGGGTCCGCCGGTCACACTACGATCGTCGGTACAGCGGGAGAAAGGCAGAGCGGCTTATGTAAACAAGCCGCCTGTCATTCTCCCCTGTGTAAAAATTTAGATCAGACGGTTCTACTATGTAGAACCGTTGATCTCTGTTTTTACACTAGTAGCCATGTCCCACTACAGTTAGAATCACGCCCCTACTTAACCCCTCCCTGTCCAATACAGTTAACCCCTTCCCTGCCAGTGTCATTTTTACAGTAACAGTGCATATGTATAGCACTGATTACTGCAGTAATGTCACTGGTACCCCCAAAAGTGTCAAAAATGTCAGTCAAGGGTCCGATCTGTCCGCCGCAATGTCGCAGTACCGCAAAAAAAATTGCAGATCGCCGCCATTACTCGTTAAAAAAAAAACACCAAAAATGACAAAAATCGTTCCCTTTGTTAGTAAACGCGATAACTTTTGCGGAAACCAATCAAAATACGCTTTTTGCGATTTTTTTACCAAACATATGTAGCATAAAACAATTTGGCCGAAAATGTTAAAAAATTTAGATTTTTACATTTTTTTGGGGGGGAATTTCATATAAAAAAAAGTGAAAAATATTGTTATTTTTGCAAAAATTATGCTCTTTTTTTGTTTATAGCGCATGATCAAAAAATCGCACAGGTGATCAAATACCACCAAAAGAAAGCTATGTTTGTGGGGAAAAAAAGGACGTGAAATTCGTTTAGGTACAGCGTCGCACGACCGCGCAATTGTCCGTTAAAGTCACACAGTAAAAAATCGCAAAAAAAAAACCCTGGTCAGGAAGGGGGTAAAATCTTCCGGGGCTTAAGTGGTTAAAGGCTTTTAAATATGTATGTAGTTTGTCACCGCTGCATATAAAATGACATATTGTTTAACATATATTGGTTAACAATATATAATTTTATTTAGACTATTTACTCATTTGTGCCTCAAGTGCCTCATTCAATGTCCCAAACCCCTCTTCTTGAATAGGAGAGTGGAGGGTGTCAGTGATTGGGGCAGTGGATGGTGTCAGTAGTTTTTATATTTATTTTTTTTTTATTTTTTTTTTACCATTTCATTTTTCATTCATTACATTTTACAATATTTCTTTTAATTTCACATCAACCCCCAACAGTAGTGTCTTTTGTCCACCTCCACCATAACAGTGTTCTTTGCCCCCCTCCACACAGAAGTGTTCCCTGCCCCTTTGCCCTACCTCCATAGAAGTGTCCTCTGCCCATTTTACATCCCCCCCAATCCTTAAAGCAATGCCTTCTGCCCCTTTCACATCCTACCCTCCTTCCCCATAATAGTACCCTCTGCCCCCCCCCTCCCCCCAACAATGTCTTCTGCCCCTTTACATCACCACTAGTGATGAGCCGAACACCCCCTGTTCAGTTCACACCAGAACATCTTGAACAGGGGAAATGTTCTGAGGAACATGCAAACTCCATTAAACTCTATGGGACACAAAAATGAAAAATCAGAAGTCCTAATTTTAAATGCTTAAGTGCAAATTATTGGCCCAAAAAAAAGAGTATGGGGACCTGAGTACCGCCCTAGGGGACATGAATCAATGCAAACATTTTTTTTTTTAAAGAATCGTTTTTACAGGAGCAGTGATTTTAATAATGCTTAAAGTGAAACAATTAAAATGATAAATTCCTTTAAATATCGTGTCTGGGGGGGCCCCCTAATGTGCCTGTAAAGTAGCGCATTTGTGCAATGTTTGTAGCCTGCTTCAGAAATACTGACATTTCTAAAGGAAAAAATGTCATTTAAACTTGCTCGCGGCTGTAATGTATTGTTGGCTCCCGGCAATACAGGTAAAAAAATGAAAAAAAAAAACAAAAAACGGCAACATTTTTTAAAAAAACAGTATGGGGTTCCCCCTAAAATCCATACCAGACCCTTATCCGAGCATACAGCCTGGCTGGTCAGGATGGGGGTGGGGCGAGGCAACATGGGGGGGTCACAAGCTGCCCCACAATGCACTGCTCAGGTACAGTGAATAAATTATGGATGTCAGTAATTTATTCACTGCACCTGAGCAGTGCATTGTGGGTGGCTTGGGATGTAAGATGCCTATAAAAGAGCTGTCACAATCAAAACAGCTCAGAGCATGGGAAGCGTCCATAGAAGCAGGAGCTTCTTTTTTTTTTTCTATTTTTCAGGTGGCGAATGATCATCGGGGGACACTATTTTTTTATTTTTTAATAAAGGACTTTTCCAAAACTGGCTTTTGTCTTCATTTTTTGTACACTTTTTTGGTGAATGGATAGGGGTACGATGTACCCGATATCCATTCATATATGGGGAGCGTGATCTGGGGGCCCCCTTGTTAAAGGGGGCTTCCAGATTCCCATAAGCCTCCCCCGCAGACCCCCACAACCACAGCCCATCATTGTCGGGAAGAGACCCCTGTCACCATCAACATGGGGGCAAGGTGCTTTGGAGTGGGGGGGAAGAGCCCCCCTGCCCCAAAGCACCCACCCCCCCCAAGTTATCTGTCAGTTGACTTGGCCAGCTCCCACCCTCCGTTCTCAGTTGTTCTGCCTCCCTATTTTTGCTGTGCTGTGAGGAAGGATGAGCGCGGCAGAGGAGGCTCAAGGAAAGACTGGCGCCGAGGAGCAGGGGTCGACAAAGCAGAGGAGTGTTCACGATCTACCCACACTAGGAGGAGTGCTGCAGTAAACAAGGAGAAGGAACTCTGCATGCGAAGAAAAAATTAAGGGAAGGGAGAAAACTACACTACAGGTCTGCGCTGTTTTTTTCCTTCCCTTGCTTTTGTCTATTGGACAAATGGTCCTTGTTGCTGCATTGGCTTCTAACAAACATGAATTGATGTGTTTTTAAACATTCATGCACTATTCTGGCATGGGTACATTGCTGTTAGTCATAAATGTCTACACTTCATCTTCTCATTTGAAATTTATTAAATAGGTTTTAATTCAGTCAAATCCAATCTTACAAAGTCCCATTCATAATATTCTATTAGACCAGCCACAAAAATGTAATTGAAGAATGAAAAAATAAATTACCTAACATATTTTGTTGTAATTTGGTATTTTTTTAGAAAATAAGAAAAAAATAGGAGTTCAAATAGCAAGCTGAACATTTTAAAGAAACAAGCCTACATCCAGTGATAAAAATGTAGAATTTTTTTTTTTGCTTCTTATTTGTATTATCTGACAAAAAAAAAACATCAATTGCAAAATACACATAAAACAAAATCTATATCTAACAAGCAGGTGGGGTACACATGTCTTAGTCAATCCAGTGCAGGAGACAGACAGACTCCATAATGTCAAAACAATATAGTTACCTGCATTCAAAAGTTTCTTGCTCAATCCATGTAATTCTTTTATTAGCATCAGTCATTGCACAATGCACTTTGTGATGATTTATATACAGTATTATTGTTATAATGTTAAAAAAATACAACGCTTTATATTTTTCACGTTGCTGTTTGGACTAAAAAATATATATTGTAGTATACCTTAACATAGAGTCGGAGCAGATATAGCCATCTAAAAATCTAAAAAAGCCTTCCCTAATGGCTCAATGTATATTGCTGAAAGGTAAGATTTTGCCAAAAAATGTGGGTGTTTGGGAACAGCAGTTTTTCTTTAATCTATGGCATGCAAATCTTATTTTTACATGAAAAATAATAACATGCTCACTAACACTCAGCACATATAGACTTAATGAGATAGTAGTTGCACTACTTTTAAAAATCTTTAGGTAATTGTAGCACTACACTCGTAGGAGCTGCTGGATAGAATGGTAACTAAGCAAGCATAAAATGGGTTACTAATGGTAATTACACAATTTAGCATACAAAGTGATTAACAGTAGGGACTAGGGATGGGCTGTGTGTTCTAGTCGAACGTACAGTAAGTTCGACTCGAACATCAGCTGTTCATGTATTCGATGAACATATAAACAAATGGGCCCCCCCCCCCCTAAATCTATACCAGGCCCTTTGGGATTTTAAGGGGAACTCCAAGCCAAAATGTAACAAAAAAAATGGTGTAGGGTCCCTGAAATCCATACCAGACCCTTATATGAGCATGCCGCCTGGCAAACCAGGAAAGGGAGGAGACAAACGAGCACCCCCCCCCCCTCCTGAATCATACCAGGCCGTTTGTCCTTAACATGCTTAACATGGGGAGTGTACTTTGGGGTGCCCCGCAAAGCACCTTGTCCCCATGTTAATGAAGACAAGGGCCACCAGGATCAGCCTGTGTTTTGGATATAGGAATGCTCGATTGTTGTCAGCCAGATGGTAAGAGGCAGTGTGGCTAGTGACATTTGGTGGTGGTGGCACTTTCTGGCCCAATCAGCTGGACCTCACGGATGGACTGTTTTGGACTGATTTATCTTTGACTTTAGTACTGCACCTCCCTTTTTAATATTTATGTTTGTTTATCCTACATATGTGCAGCAGCTAATCTTTTAACAGATTATTTACCTTGTTATGTCCCTTTGTCCGGACTGATCCAAGTGCAGCTTTTCTTTGTGTATTTTAATAACTTACATATAAGCCTTTAAAATGAGGACTTTTTATTTTTCCTGTTCGTGTCCCATAGACTTTAATATAGTTTGCATGTTCGCTAGAACCTTTTTCCCTGTTCGAGATGTTTTGGTGCAAACTGAACAGGGGGGTGTTTGGCCCATCCCTAGTAGGGACTAGGCAAAAGATGACATTTGGTGTCCAGATCAGCATGAACCCTAGCGAGGCCATCTCAAGTGTAGCAGTGACCAGTAGTAAAGTTTAATCTACCAAGTGCTGGAACCATACTGCCAGAACACATATATGGCATTACTACTAGTCCTATACTGAATGGGTAAAAAAAGGAGGATGGTAGCGGAAGGGACAGAAGAACAAAGGGGGCTTGCATAATAATTGTTATGAGATGGGCAGTCCTTTGAGATGTTCTTCTACTGGCTATCATTGGGACCTTTTAGTGCATTTAATAGCAGTCCCAGTTTATCTGCATGCAATATAGGTACAGTATAGGTACTGTGTACACTTGGAAATGGTGCAGGGTAGATGTGGTTCAGATGCTTTAAAGGGTCAGTATAATGTGGTATAGGTGCAGTCTAGTTGTGTAATAAGTGTGGTATAGAGTGTGATATGGATTGGGTACACTTGGTCTCCTGCTCTCAGTAGCTCAGTCCCTGCTAGCAGTATCAGCAATGTGCAAATAGCCCTCTCACTAGTCCCCAGGATGCTGCAGTGACCTCTAGCTATAGAAGGGGGAGGCCTTTTGTCTCTCCCCCAAAAGCCTCTGGTAATCAGTGGTGGGAAGTAGAGGGTGAGTGGAAACTTTAATCTCCCTGTGACAGTGGAACAGGTTTTGGAATATGGGCAGTTATTCGCTGCCTCCAGGAGATCTCACTCCCAGTCTCAGGCTTGGATCTCACTGGTAGTTTAATATCCAGACAGAGGTGCTCTCTCTCTATCTCCCTCGGTGCCAAGAGGAAGAACTTTCCCAGGCAGTTTAATGAAAAGCATCTCTCTCTGCTCCCCCTACTGCTTAATACATATTAGGATCTGTAGTGTAAGGAGTCTATTTGTCTTTTTATATTGCTGCTTTCTCAAACTACAACTCCCAGGATGCTCAGCACTCTACATAGGAGTCTATGGGCTTGCTTGGCTTTGGCTGGCAGCATAACATCAGTATCTTAGTAGGGTTAGAGAAGAATAAAAAGCAATGACTCAATTCTCAATATTGCTGTAGCCCAGCACTTGGCTACATAATCAAACCATATTATCTCATATCATTAATGCATTACATTTGAAAAGAGGAGGTGGATAAATTAGTGACTTTTAAGGTGTGTGTTATTGGCCCCGCAATATATATGCAGCCTCAGGTATAGCTCTCATTACAGGTGCCCTTCCAATTATATATACAGTGTATTTGAAGCCTTCAGAAGATTATCAGTTTCTGCCAAAAAAACCTCCAGCGATTCAGGTAAGAGTGTTGGTGGTTTGGGTTTGAAGGATTTTGTATGATATCAAAAGATTAAAGTTTCTGCTAAAAGAAGCACCTTGTAATTAAGGTAAGGAGAGGGCAGTTGATTTAGAGGATTATGTACCTACTGTTAATATGGGTGTAACACAGAAAGGGGTTTAAAACATGGACTACTCTGCTGTATTCAAAAATAGATACAGAAATTACCCTGAAACTAGGACCAATAGTTTGTTTGGTTTTTTTAGTATTGATGGCATGAATACTTTACTTCACATGTTTAAATTCAGTGAATAAAGCTCCATTCAGACTATCCTCCAATTTTTCAATACAGTAATAATTTCTGAATTTCTGAAATATGTCTGATTTCCCCTAATAATTTAAAACTGTATTTTTCAGCAAAGGTAATACTTGGAATAGACTCCCAGCAGGGGTAGTGAATCGGTCAGCAGTAAATGGATTCAAGCATGCTTGGGACAAACATGGAGCTATACTCAGACAAAAAGTGTATACAGTATATATATATATGGGATATATAAAATGGGGCAAGCTCGATGGACCACTTGGTCATTTTTTTATGTCATTCTTCCATGTTTCTATGTAAATATTTTTTATATATGCTGTATAAATATTACTATTATTTCTCTTTGTTATTTTTTATGCTTATTATTCCCTATTGAGGTATGTTTGAGTTTCTCATTGTAGAATAAAAAATGCACTCCACTATTTGGGGACTCATGAGGATAACAATGAAACGTCCTCTAGAACAGTGATTGACCTGTGGCAGAAGGTGTGAATCCCTAATGGTATTAATTAAACATACAGTTCTAAAGTAACAGATCTGTATGTGTCAGGCATGTAACAGCTAAAGCTTGTGACACACAAATATAGAAATGATTCTTCTGTTTATTTTGCCTGAAGGGAAGGTGGTATTTGCTTACTATACCAGTGAAAGAATAGTTTTAATCTTATAGTCTACATTTTTTTAATTTAATTCTAATATGTACCATTATTAATAATATGGTATGCTGTAAAATGTAAAATATATGTTGAATCATTCAGATTAAAATCAGAACACATGGTAATTTAGATGTTAAATATGAAATAATGCTAATAAATCAGAACACTGTACACATTGTCACTGCCGCATATGGACAGCTAAGCACCATACTAGTGCTGTCAGCAGCATGCCTCTTGAAAGTGGTTATGGTTTCCTTAGCAACAAAGATCGTGATTGCCAACATGAATAAAGTAAACTCCATTCTATTCCAGCCTGTCACTTCCCAATCGCAGTTTTGCTTCCAAATTCTCTATAAGGAGCACACAATGGTAAAATGCCTCATTTCTCAGATGACACATTCTGTCTTAAGGCATAAAGTCTGATTTAATCAGCTTTTGCTCTCAGTCGGCCACATCTAAAATGTATAATAAAAAGCTACATATTTAAGCAGGAAAGGGATTTCCAGAAATCTGTCTTACACAAATAGACATAAGCACATATTTAACATTCACTCTGCCAAGGTTCCAACTGATACTTGCAATCAAGATTTTTTTTTGTTTTGTTTTTTCTTTCTTCTTTACATTTATTTTTCCCCTTAGAATCATTGCACACAAGGCATAAAGATTGGTATCTCCATTATTTTATGGCCATTATAGATCCCAAGATACCATCCCATTACTCTTTAACATGAGGCTGGTACTTTAAAGTTCATCTTCGGTCACTGCCTATTGGCTGTCAAGCACATCATAAATTTGGACACCTAAATAAGGAGTTTGGCTCCTGTAAACAATAGAAGAAAGAAGACTTGTGACTGAAGCATCGCCTGGCCACAGATTTAGGTGAGTAAAAAGAGAATTTAGGCATCCTTTTTTAATGTCAGCAATTAGTGAGAAGGGGGTAGGGAGGTAGTGGGAGCCAGGGGATTAGGTTTCACTTAAAACAGCCAAGAGTCACCAGATTCTTCAGCACCACCATTATTGTCCCAAAAGATATTGGAAATGGAAGGAAGTTTATAATAAGCTTTACTGAAATCCCTCTTGGAAGTAGCACATCATAAGCAAGGAGTCAGCATTTCTGACTCATAGCTGATTTTATAGCTATAATGACAATGATATCCATATATGCAGGTTAGAAGAGATAATAGGGAAAGCTTCACACTGTTTTCTGTAAATGAATTGGCAAAGGAGGGAGATGAGGTGGATGGAATTTGTTTGAGTGTATATTTATTATTATTATTATTATTATACAGGATTTATAGAGTGCCAACAGTTTGCACAGCACTTTACACTATGAGGGTAGACAATACAGTTACAATACAATTAAATACAGGAGTAATTAGAGGGTCCTGCTTAGAGCTTACAATCTAGAAGGGAGGGTCAAGTGAAACAAAAGGCAATAACTGTGGGGGATGAGCTGATGGAGAAAATGGAAGTACAGTTGTTAGGTGTGGGTAGGATAGGCTTCTCTGAAGAGGAGGGTTTTCAGAGATCGTCAAAAAGCTAATAGAGTAGGAGATAATCAGACAGATTGGGGTAAGGAGTTCCATGGGATTGGAGAGGTTCTGGAAAAGTCCTGGAGGTGAGCATGGAAGGAAGTGACGAGGGAGCTAGAGAGCAGGAGGTTTTGAGAGGAACGAAGAGAGTGATTAGGTTGGTATTTTGAGACTAGGCTAGTGATGCAGCTGGGGGCTAAATTGTAGATGGCTTTGTAAGCTGTTGTTAGTATTTTGGATTTAATTTGTTGGGTGAGCAGAAGCCAGTGGAGGGATTGACATAGAGGAGTAGCGGACACTGAGTGATTGGTAAGGTGGATGAGTCTGGCAGCAGCATATAATACAGTATTGTGTCGGTGTGTGGGCCCATAATGCTGGATTGTGTCTCTACTACATTGCAGTGCATGCATCTACTGTATGTGTGTTCATTGTGCTCAAATATGTATGTATGTGTGTTTATAGTTTGGCGGTGTATAAAAATAATGGTGAGTGAATATATTTAGATAGAAAGGTTGCAAAAAAATTGTACAGGAGGGGGCATGGCTTAAAAATGGAGCAGCAAAGACGTCCTGAGAGAGATCTGTGAGTTCGGGACTTGCTGTTCAAAATGGCACCTACACAACCCCTCTAGGTGGCTAGTGTGTCTACAACTAGAAACTACAACTAGAAAAGAGCAGAGCATGTCAGACAGGGAGATGGTTATTCATTTGACTGACACTGCCAGATACTCCTTTATGGACACTGAAACGTCTTACAATTGGAATCACTATTTGAATCAACAGACTCCTGAGCATCAGGAGACCTTGTGACAGTCTCTAGTGGTGAGCTCTGAGAACTACTTTCTCCCCATGTGCCCTATGTACAGACCTTGCATGTTAGTGAGGATTGAGGGAGCTCTTAAACAGGAACTAGTGAAAGTATAACATAATTTTAACCACGTTCATACCAGATTTGCAGCTTTGCACTCAAATGTTTGAATACAATGTTAATTTGTATTTTATGCATTAACTACATCAATATCAGTATTTAGTAGACATGTATTCTTCAGTCAGTAGATGGAAAAGTTTGTAAGTTTTTAGCTGCATTGATGACTATATTCTATGTCTTTTTCCTGAATAAAAGTTAATGTTCCTGTCTGGAGTTAAGCAGCAAAGCCCATGTGGATTGTGCATCCTCTGTTCTGTACGGCTATATACAGAATTTCCAACAGGTTCCTGGGTGGATAGAAAATTGGCTAAAAGATAGAATTCAGAGAGTAGTGTTTAACGATTCTTACTCTGAATGGTCTAAGGTTATCAGTGGTGTACCCCAAGGTTCAGTGTTGGGATCCTTACTTTTTAATATCTTTATAAATGATATAGGGTCTGGGATTAAAAGTACTATTTCAGTCTTTGCAGATGACATCAAGCTTTGCAGTGGAATAACTTCTTTACAGGATGTCTCCAACTTACAAGCTGACCTCAATGCACTGTTTCATTGGGCAACAATGTGGCAAATGAGGTTTAATGTTGATAAATGTAAAGTTATGCACTTGGGGGCTAAGAATATGCATGCATCATACATACTAGAACTGGGGGGAATCCATAGCGGAGAAGGATAATAGCATGCAATGCCAAGCTGTGGTTTCCAAAGCAAGCAAAGTCCTTTCTTGTATTAACGGAGGCATGCCCCTATACAAATCATTAGTAAGACCTCATCTGGAATATGCAGTTCAGTTATGGGCACCATTTCCTAAAAAGGATATCGGGGGAACTGGAGAAAGTGCAGAGAAGGGCAACCAAACTGATAAGAGGCATGGAGGACCTCAGCTATGAGAAAGGATTAGAGGAACTGAATTTATTCTCTCTTGAGAAGAGGAGATTTAGGGGGGGTATGATCAACATGTATAAATACATAAGGGGTCCATATAGTTGGTGTTGAGTTGTTCATTTTAAGGTCAACACAGAGGACAAGGGGGCACTCTATACCTCTAGAGGAAAAACGATTTCCTCTGCAAATACAGAAAGGTTTCTTCACCGTAAAAGCTGTGAAAATTTGGAATAGACTCCCTCCAGAGGTCGTTCTGGCCATCTCAGTAGATTGCTTTAAAAAAATGCCTGGATTCTTTCCTGGTGTACTTAATATAAGTGGGTACTAATATTTATAGGTAAAGTTGATCCAGCGAATATCTGACTGCCTCTCGGGGGATCAGGAAGGAATTTTTTTCCCCTGCTGTAGCAAATTGGATCATGCTTTGCTGGGGTTTTTTAACTGCGGGTATTGGATTGTGTATTTGGAATTGTATGGTTGGGTTTTGTATTACTGTTTTTTTTTTTTTTTTTTATTGGTTGAGCCAGATGGACTTGTGTCTTTTTTCAACCTGGCTAACTATGTAACTATGTAACAAATAGGCTGCTCTTAGGCTGCCCCAAAAAAGAAAAAAGGGTGGGTGGGGTAAGGCAGGTGTAGGATATCTGCATGTGACTGTGTCAGAGGGTATCGAAGGAAATTCTGAGTCTAGTTCTGACTAGCAGATGAGGTCTTATTGTTATGTTTAGCATCATGTTATTTATTAGTAGTTATTCAACCGGGTCGAGTATTCTTTTAAGCAGGTGAAGTCAGTCGTAAAATATCATATTTTGCATAATTGTTCTTCTTTATGTTTTTTTTGTAGCTATAAGTTCATCTATCATTTTAATCTCATTGATCTTGAAAAACAATAGACCAGCTAAGAGTGGTATAATTTTTTTCCAGTAAATTGGAATGCATGACTTTTTTTAATTTAGTAAATGTAATAATAGGAAGCGTTTGTAACATTTCAGTGGCAATGGAGCAAATGGAGGTGAAATGCCGCAGGATCATCTGGCATCTCCATGAATGTCAACTTGAAAATGAAAATTTTGATACCTGATTAAGACCAACACATTAGCAAAATGGATTCAATGTCTCTTTGGCATCTCCAGTATAATAGAGAGAATTGTGGAAACAGTATATAACGTTTTTTAGGGACCCTATACCGTCGCGAGAGGATCTTATAACCTGCTTCTTGAATTTTACTATAAATGGAAACTCTATGGGTCATCTGTATGATCCTATCTTAGATCTATCTGATCTGTAAATGTGGATCTGCAGTAAGTCCCTTTCCCACATTGTGATGTATTTTGGGTGTAAGATTAAGATTTGGATAAAACATGTAGAATCTGTTCTGAATCCCCACATGTCTCAAATTGTGAAATTGTGTAAAGTTTGCCCCAATGTGAAGTAGGAAATTACACAAATGCATGGTCTTTCACAAAGGGAAAATAGGCTCCATTTGTCACGTGACTCATAGCTCCTGAATCAACATGCCTGCAAATGTGAGGTGCACATTTTGGATTGAAAAACATATTTATTATCTGAAGCAAAATCAGGTTCTTCCTTCACACTTTCGGCCTTTTGTAATTTAGTTTGTTTTTGCATTCTAGCTTTACAGATTCTGCAATCTGCATTTAAATTATCTTTTTTCTTGCACTCAGAACAATCACATGTTTCTTGTTGCATGTTACTGTTTTTATTTCCATTGTTCATCTGTAAAGCAGATTCTGGACGTACATCAAGTACTATGACAATCTTTTCATAACTTTCTGGTAAGCCACTGAGCATTAGTGCTGTGTCATGAAAATCTTTTACTTCTTCTTCTGAACTTCTCAGGTGTTTAACCATTTCCAAGGTGTCCCTTAAATAATCCTTTATATCCTGACCTTTCATCAGCCTGGTTTGGTATAGCTTTCTAATCAAATACATTTTTTTGCTGAGATTTGCTCTTTCGTGCACGTTTTGTAATCCTTCCCACATTTCTTTATCAAGTTATATATACAGTATCTCACAAAAGTGAGTACACCCCTAACATTTTTTTAAATATTTTAGTATATCTTTTCATGTGACAGCACTGAAGAAATGACACTTTGCTACAATGCAAAGTAATGAATGTACATTTGCTGTCTACTCAAAATAACTCAACACACAGCCATTAATGTCAAAAATACTGGCAACAAAAGTGAGTACACCTCCAAGTGACAATGTCTAAATTGAGCCCAATTAGCCATTTTCAATTCTCTGTGTCATGTGACTTATTCAAGTTACAAGATCTCAGGTGTGAATGGGGAGCCGGTGTGTTAAATTTGGTGTTATTGCTCTCACTCTATCATACTGGTCACTAGAGGTTCAACGTGGCACCTCATAGCAAAGAACTCTCTGAGGATCTGAAAAAAGAATTGTTGCTCTACATAAAGATGGCCTAGGCTATAAGAAGAATGCCAAGACCCTGAAACTTAGCTGCATCATAGTGGCCAAGACCATACAGCGGTTTAACAGGACAGGTACCACTCAGAACAGGCCGCACCATGGTTGACCAAAGAAGTTGAGTGCATGTGCTTAGCGTCATATCCAGAGGTTGTCTTTGGGAAATAGACATATGAGTGCTGCCAGCATTTCTATAGAGGTTGAAGGGGTGGGTTAGTCTGTCAGTGCTCAGACCATACGCTGCACACTGCATCAAATTGGTCTGCAATTTGAAGCCTCTTTCTAAAGATAATTTACAGGAAAGCCCACAAACAATTTGCTGAAGACAAGCAGACTAAGGACATGGATTACTGGACCATGTCCTGTGGTCTGCTGAGATCAAGATAAACTTATTTGGTTTAGATGGTGTCAAAGCATGTGTGGCGGCAACCAGGTGAAGAGTACAAAGACAAGTGTGTCTTGCCTACAGTCAAGCATGGTAGTGGGAGTGTCATGGTCTGGGGCTGCATGAGAGCTGCTGGTACTGGGGACTCCAATGGCAACCTGTGAAGGTCAGGTGAACTCTATGCCCAAGAGGTTTAAAACAGTGCTGGAAAATAATAGTGGCAACACAAAATATTGACACTTTGGGCCCAATTTGGACATTGTCACTTAGGGGTGTACTCACTTTTGTTGCCAGCGGTTTAGACATTAATGGCAGTGAGTTGAGTTATTTTGAGGGGAAAGCAAATTTACACTGTTATACAAGCCGTACACTCACTACTTTACATTGTAGCAAAGTGTAATTTCTTCAGTGTTGTCACATGAAAAGATATAATAAATGATTTACAAAAATGTGAGGGGTGTTCTTACTTTTGTGAGATACTGTATGTACTGTTTTAATTAAATAGATACAATTTCTTATAAGACTGATTGTCTTCATTGTGTAAGAATTCTGACAGACAATGCTATCTGTTTCTTCTGGAACCTTGATGGCATATTCACTTAAGACTGTAAAAACTGAATATAAAGAATTAAAATAAAGGATACAGGAGATCAGCAGCACTGAAATGCAATAAAGGAAACAAAAAATAGGAAACTGTATTTTTTAATGCAATTACTTATTATACAGGGTGCTTTATAAAAGTAAATGTCATTCATTTTGGGTTTGCATGTACTTTAACTTTATTTATTAATTAATACATTCATTATGAGTTAGAAATTATTACTTTTAAACAAAAGATTAACAAAACCTATAACTATTGTATAAAACAGCCACCATTATAGGAAGCAGATGGATACCAAAGGTTTACAGCGTTATTCTGTTAAAAGGATGCTTATGGTGAGTCATTTCTTTGACTATTCTATCTCCATGGTAATTTTGTTCAGAGTTTGAATAGGAGCTCCATTAGTACAGCATGTCTTTTTTATGGCTTAGTTATCAATTCTTTATGCTTATTGCACCCTGAGGTTTTTTTTTTGTAATATTTGTCCAAGCACAAAGCGAGACAGTCTACCAGTGGAACACAAACAATAAAGATCTGCTCAATTGATTGGGGAAGACAAGAGATACTGAAGCATTCACTCTGTGCTGACGCTGTAAACACAGTGTGATAGGGAGTCTGCATGTGGCTGCAAGCCGTTCTTCTAATAATATAGAGGAAACAGTAATTTTAAATCCCTATACAGCAATTGCCATTTAGTCCTGGGAGGTAAAATCAGGTAATAAACTGCACAAATAAGTGATTAAATATAAATGTAGTTCTTTAGATAAAAGGAAACTTATGAGAAAGATTAACTGTTTTAATATGAGTTATGGAAAATTCAGTTATTTCTTGCTATGTGCAGAACACAAAACAAATATGCATATGATTGGCAATCATTAAAATTTATTTTTTAGCATTATCTTACATCTATCGCATATCAACAACCCTTATCAACAAAGCGAAGGCATGCATACAGATAAATGAGCCAGTCTCTCAATGTCAGCTTGACAAAAATATGCTGGGCTAATAATGTCACCTGAGACACATCTGAGTTTCCTACAGACAGCATAAAGCATCCTCACCTACCAGTGATCACTCACGCATGCTATCCAATGTAACTTTTTGCCTGGAGACTCCAGCAAGGGGGCTGAATTGCTTGAGATAATTTGTACACAGGTCTTTTCATATCCCAGGTGACTCCCCAGGAGATGTGTATGCGCAAAGTTCAACACTGTCCTCTTAAAAGGGCCGGGCACCATGTGCTGTTTCACAATCTAACCCTGAATTTTGTAAACCTGATAGAACATTCAGTCATTGTTAACTGCCATATGAGTAAACACATTTTCAAGCCCCCAAGATTAGGGTCCTGTAACTGGGCTCTGGTATACTGGGTGTTTCAGAGGCCACTCCTACAGCATTTTCATCAACCTTTGGTTCAAAGGGGTTGGGGGTCCTCTCTGCAGTCCCACTAGAAAATCAAGGCTCAGGACTCTTTTCCCTCCTATTGCAGAGTTCCTGGAACATTGGAAAGTCTCTCCACAGTATGACACTGCATAAAATGATTTGGGACACAGCCACTTCATGGCAAACATATCCTGAGCTGGTTTCAAAGATCACTAGGGCTGTGGGTGATTTTTACAGTCACTGTAAAAAGGGGACTGTAAAAGGTACAGATGGGTCGAGTGTTCATTTGTTTGGGGTCCACAAGCTGTGTATGAACCAGGGTGACCAGGCTTCCAGAGTTCATGAGGGCATGTACACTTTTACTCATTATCTTTACAATAGAGCTTGGCATGTCTGGATCCTTGATGAGGCGAGCAAACAAGGACATGCATCGGTCTATATCACACTCCAAGGCACACTTGGCAGCAATGTGACCCCACTCACTACATCGTTAACAGTGGGGAGGCCCATGGGTTTCGCTTGGTCTTCCTATATGTGACCTTTCAATAGAAAGGGAACTGTTTTGGCTGTTAGGGTCCTTGAAACTGTACACCCTGCAAAAAGTTCCTCTGCATAAAAGTAGCGCTACACCAGCTCAACCAGATCATCCTTCGACTTTGGATCAACTTGACCCACCCCCCTCAATAGGAGGTAGAGCTTTCAAAAACTGGTCCATAGTAACTCTCTCCTCTATCTGAGGACTGTGAACACTTCAGGCTGCAGTCAGCATTTGACCAGGTAGATGAGGGCATATATATGAGAGTGGGGATCCATATGTCTTGTAACTCCAGCTTTGCACCCACTGCACCCAAAATGAGACTGTGACCCCAGCCACCGCAAGATCTCAGTTTTAGTTTGTCATAATCTCAGACATCCTCAGCAATCAAGTCAAAGTATACCTTTTGGGATTCCCCTGCCAATAGTGGTGCAACCAGCACAGCTCAGTGGCCATTAGTCCAGGTTTACCCCTCTGCAGTTATCTCAAAAGTGCATAAGAAGGCCTCCACGTCATCTTGGGATGTCATCTTTTGTAGGAGGTGGCTCCTTGTGCCTGAAAGGGTGTCACTCAGGGACACAGTGGAAACATTTGTAGTCTGGGCTGGCAGCCACTGTAGAACTTCTGCTTAAGCCTGCCAGTCTCTATGCTGTGGGGGCCAAAGAAGTCATCTTAGCCTCAGTGCTCACCAGCTGGGAAGCCAATAGTCTGTTGGTTTCTTGTAAGCAGCAGCAAGCTGCTTTTGCACGATGGCCAGCAGCTGCCTAGTTTCTTGTTATTGCTGCTGTTGAGCAGTCAACATTCTATTGGTTTCTTGTTGACTTGTATTAGTTTGCTGCTGATGAGCCAGTGCCTTCTGATAAGTCTGTTACTGTGATGCATTACTTTGAAATAATGCTTTTATCAAGTCCTCCATGCTGCAAAATCAAAATTGCACCTGAGTGCCCCGTGCCTTTATGGGGTATAGACACAGTTCGTTGTCCCTTCAAACACCACTGACACAAACTTTCACACCTAATTTCAATGCAGCTTTAACATCAGGTAAACAGCATATCTGGAAAATTTGCCTTTCAGCATAGCTCCCAACTGTCCCTGATTTGGAACAAATCCCTTCTGTTCCTTTTTTCCTCCACATTTGTCCCTCATTTTGGTCTGATTTAAAACATAGTATAAAAAGCACTATTTATCTTTCATGAAGTGTTTTCCGATGAAAAACCTTTCATCCATTTTCTAAATTTCTGCTTTTGTAAATTTCAAAAGCCAATATTAAGGAATAGTAGTGGTAAAAAAAAAAAACACTCCAGGAGACACACTTTTGTGCTGGGGGTTTACTAAAATTTGCCTCTAAATACTTCCCCACTTCCTATCTAGCTTCTAACCCTACTGGGAAAGCTGGAGTTACGATTTTTATTAGAAAATTCTGCCCCTTGGTGGTAAAGACACACACAATGACCCCTATAGAATGTTTATCATCCTGGTTTGTGATTACATGTCATCCTCTTTTACCCTGGTAAATGTGTATGCTCCTAATACTGGGAAAATTAATTTTCCTAATGAGATTCTTGAGTCCACCCAACTTTTCTCTCAACCCTTTATTATCATTGGTGGAGATTTCAATATGATTATGTCCCCGCTAGAGATGGACAAACTCTATTTCAGGGTAATTCGCCACAAAGGGTCCTTCCCCAGGCCACCCTGTTTCACAAATGTATTAGATCCCATTGTTTGTTTTATTCCTGGAGGATTAATCACATAGGCCAGTGGTCCTCAACTCCGGTCCTCAGGGCCCACTAACAGGCCAGATTTTAAGTATTACCTTGGAGAGATGCAGACTAGAGTACTGCAATCACTGAGCAGCAAATGGTATCACCTGGGATGTATATCAGTTATCTTGCAAACCTGGCCTGTTAGTGGGCCCTGAGGTCCAGGGTTGGGGACCACTGACATAGGCAATTCTCTTTTGGTCATGCGCCAGGCCACCTGTTGACTGCAGATGGAGCACAGCTGTTGAAAACTCCAGGGAGTTAGATACAAGATCAGTCATCCATTACAAGAAGAGAAAGCAGCGCTGACCGCTCTGTAATATAGGAAGCTCTGCAAAAAGGCAACATTTTATGAAGGATCACTGCACAGATCTGGGAAAAAAACAAAACAAAGCAACCCAAGATGCAAGGAGACAATAAGAGTGACAGGCTGGCTGTCTGATTCTGATGAGAGAGGCAAATTGTAATCCAGAACCTCGGTTTCTATTACCTGCAGTCTGCAATCTGTGTTTGGGTCTAACTGTCTGGTAAGAGCATATTTTCGAAATTCCTGGTGATGGATCTCTTTCTCTTTGCACATGGACTCACATTATTAATTATTATTCATTATTGTTTATGGACTTAATACTCCTGTTGTTGGATTAGCGCTACACCACCACTTATAGTTCTATTTATATTCTATGGCCCATAAAATGTACTGCAGGTTGAATCACTCTTTTATTTCAGCCCTTCCTCTTCCCCATATTGTCAACTCTAATATTTCCTGCATTACCTAGTTTGACCACGCCCCCATTTCTTTAGATTTTACCATGTCACCATTTTGCTCTAAGGCCTGTCACTGGCATCTTATTGACCACATCCTACAATCCTTGGTCACTCAAGAAAAATTGGCTAAGATTTTGGGAAGGCACACAAGGCCTTCTTCTGTGGCATTTGTATTGCAGAAGGTTCTCGCCTAAAGGACAATGCGAGCCTTAAAACTTCTCTACTTGCAGATCTGAAGGCTTTTGTGTAACCCCCACAGTGGCAGGCCTTCATAGAGTCATATCTGTTAGTGAACAGTTGAGATCTTTGGCTCTGAACAAGATTGCAAAATCTTTGTTGTGGGCCAAGCAAAACTGATATGAGTTTTCCAACAAGCCCCATATGATGCTGGTTAATAAACTTTGCCCTCGCCCATTCCACTAATTTCCTGATATTCTTATCCAAAAAGATGGTGCTCTGGACTCATTGTCCTCTTACTATGGCCAAGGCCTTTGGGATCTCTTATCATAAGCTCTGTAATTGCTTAACCCCTGAGTATCACTTTAAATTTAAACAGGAGAACTTTGATACATTTTCTAAAGACCTTTCTCTACCAAAGTTGTCCTCCTTTGACCTTGCCAGACAGCTATCTCTCTTGAGGAACTCACAGAAACAATTAAGGACCGCCCACTCCATAAATACCCAAGTCCTGATGGTCTCCCCTATTTTTATTGTAAGGCTTTGCCCATCCTCCTCCTGCATATGTTAGACTTACAGTATATGGCACTTTACTCCAATGGAAATCTCTACAGCCACAGTTAATGCACTCACATATTTCTGTCATTACCAAACCTGGAAAAGACCCTACCTTGCCTAACAATTATAGTCCCATAGATCTACTAAACTCAGATTACAAGATCTTTACAACAATCCTAGCCTCTAGACTGTCTCAATTTGTACCAAACTAATTATTAAAGATCAAGTGTGCTTTGTTCCAACTAGGCATGCTGGAAATAACACATGGAGCACTAAATTAAAGTGTTAATCCTGCGAGCAAAAATGGGTATTGTAATTCTACGTAATGCAGCGGGCACAGCACTCTCTCATAAGTGTAAAGCAGAATAAAACAAAACAGTGCCGTGCAGAACAAATGAGGAAATTAACTACTTGCCGCCCGCCGTCAATTGATGGCGGAGCGGTGCGACCATTATCCTGGGAAGACGTCATATGACGTGATCCCAGGAATGCAGGGCAGGCGCGCGATCGCGTGCGCGCCGCCCTGCACTGCCGGTGTCGGGGTGTCCCCGGGACACCCCCCCCGTCACCGGCAGGGGGGAAACAGCCAATGGGCGTGGCTGTTTCCCACGTGATCGGCTGTGTTCCAATGACACAGCCGATCACAATGGAGGCGCCCTGGAGATGACCGCGCATGCGCGATCGGGAGCGCGCAGCGCGGTCATGTCGGTGGCACTGTGTTCCGTAGGAACACAGCTGTCACCGGCGGTAGTAAACAGTCACTGACAGTGACTGTTTACTATGTGATCGGCTGTGAATCCATTTACAGCCGATCACAAAATGTAAACAAAGAGCAGTAACTCACTGTTACTAGCTCTTCTCCTCTCATACAGTTTCCAGTGTGAGGGGAGAAGAGCTAGAAATAGTGAGTTACTGCTCTGTGTACCTGTAAAAGTAAAATCACAGTAAAATCACACTAATAAAGGTCCCCACACAGTCCTCAGCCCCCCCCCCCCAATGTCACCTGTCACCCAACAGTCACCTCATCAGTGCCCAGAAATTGACACCCATAACGTTCACATGTGAGAGAAGCGATCGCGGGCAGAATCACCGCGATTCTGCCCGCGATCCGGAAATCATTGCAAATTGCGGGACGCCTGTGCGTTGCCCGTTTTTTGCAATAGCACCCCAAATGCTGTGCGATGTTGCCGCCATTTCCGCCTGCCGAATCGCGGTAACATCACGCAAACATCGCATGACGCCCAAAAAAGGTACAAGAGTTTCTTTGGGGCGTCATGCGTTGTTTGCGTGATGTTACCGCGATTCGGCAGGCAGAAATCGCAGCAACATCGCACAGCGTTTGGGGTGCTATTGCAAATCACGGGCAACGCACAGGCGTCCCGCGATTTGCAATGATTTCTGGATCACGGGCAGAATCGCAGTGATTCTGCCCGCGATCGCTACGCTCACATGTGAACGTAGCCTAAAGTTCACCGGTCACCAGAGACTGCCATCAGTACTGCCGTGCACCATCGCCCGTCACCTGTCACCCATCAGTGACCATCGCCCGTCACCTGTCACCCCATCAGTCATCGTCACCTGTCACCCCATCAGTCATCGTCATCTGTCACCCTATCAATCATTGTCACTTGTCACCCCATCAGTGATCGTCACCTGTCACCCCATCAATCATCGTCACTTGTCACCCCGTCAGTGATTGTCATCTGTCACCCCGTCAGTGATTGTCATCTGTCACCCCATCAATCATCATCACCTGTCACCTCATCAATCATCGTCACCTGTCACCTCATCAATTATCGTCACCTGTCACCCCAACAGTCATCGTCACCTGTCACCCCATCAGTCATCGTCACCTGTCACCAAATCAGTCATTGTCACCTGTCACCCCATCAGTCATTGTCACCTGTTTGCCATATACATGCAATCACTTACTGACCGCCTAACGACTATATGCGTCGGCCATTAAAAGCTAAATACTGGGGTTATGGCAGCAGATAGCCCCCATAACCCCGGTATTTTTTGAAACGGTGGGCGGTCGGCTTTCAGATAAGGGTGGTCCCAGTGGCGGATTCGCCGCAGAATTACCCTTATGGTGCAGGGAAAGAGGTGCCCCCCTCCTGCCGCGTCCCAGACGTTTTCCCAGCTTACCGGACCCGCCGGCATCGGGGAAAACTATCCGGTCCCGGATCCTCAGAGACAGGAAGTCAAGTGAGGGCAAGATGGCCCTCACTCGACTCTATGGTCTTGGAGGACCGGAGCTACGTCAAAAGACGTTGCCTAGCAACCGGTTTAAAGGGACGCTTTTTTTTTTTTCCTCTTTCAACAATTTTTTTTTTCTTTTTTAGTGTAGTTGTGAGGTGTGAGGTCTTTTTGACCCCAGATCTCACAATAAAGAGGACCTGTCATGCCTATTTCTATTACAAGGGATGTTTACATTCCTTGTAATAGGAATAAAAATTATCAAAATATTTTTTTTTTTTAAACTGTGTAAAAATAAAAAAATAATAAATAAAATAAATAGGGAAAAAAAAGAAAAAAAATTAAAGCGCCCTGTCCCCGTTAGCTCGCGCGCAGAAGCAAACGCATGCGCAAGTCCAGCCCACATATGTAAACGGTGTTCAAACCATACATGTGAGGTATCGCCGCGATCGTTAGAGCGAGAGCAATAATTTGAGCCCTAGACCTCCTCTGTAACTCTAAGCTAGTAACCTGCAGAAATTTTTAAAATGTTGCCTATGGGGATTTTTAAGTACCAATGTTTGGCGCCATTCTGTGAGCATGCGCAATTTTGAAGCATGACATGTTGGGTATCTAATTACTTGGCGTAACATTATCTTTCACATTATGGAAAAAAATTGGGCTAAGTTTACTGGTTTCTTATTTTTTAGTTCAAAAAAGTGAATGTTTTTTAAAAAAATTTGGAAGACAGCTGCGCAAATATGGTGTGATAAAAAAAATAGTGTAACGATCTCCATTTTATTCTCTAGGGTCTCTGCTAAAAAAAAATATATAATGTTTGGGGGTTCCAAGTAGTTTTCTAGCAAAAAAAATTATTTTAGCTTGTAAATACCAAGTGTCAAAAATAGGCCCAGTCTTAAAGTGGATAAATGGACAACTTTGTGTAAAGCACTACTTGGATGTTAGGCCTATGTATGTGGCCAGGCTGTGAAAAAGTGTTACACATGTGGTATCGCCATACTCAGGAGGAATAGCAGAATGTATTTTGGGGTGCAATTTTTGCTATGTACATGCTATGTGTTAGAAATATTGCATAAATGGACAGCTTTGTGTAAAAAATATGTGTTTTCATTTTCTTTCCACATATTCCAAAAACTTGTGGAAAAAAATGACATATTCAAAAGACTCATTATGCCTCAAAAATTATACGTTGGGCTGTTTGCTTTCCAAAATGGGGTCATTTTATGGGGGTTCCCATTGTCCTGATGCTCCAGGGCCTTCAAAAGTGTGATAGGTTGTCAGGAAATTATATGTGTAATTTATGCTCCTAGAATGCCGGACGCTGCTACTTGGATGTTAGGCCTCTGTATGTGGCCAGGCTGTGAAAAAGTCTCACACATGTGGTATCGCCATACTCAGGAGGAGTAGTAGAATGTGTTTTGGGGTGTAGTTGCAAGTATACATGTGCTGTGTGAGAGAAATAACCTGTTAATACGGCAATTTGTAAAAAAAAAAAAAAAATCTTCATTTTGCAAAGCATTGTGGGAAAAAATTACAACTTCAAAAAACTCACCATGCCCCTTATTAAATACCTTGGAATGTCTACTTTCCAAAAAGGGGTCATTTGGGGGGTATTTGTACATTCCTGACTTTTTAGTGTCTCAAGAAATGAGATCGGCCTTCAATACATCAGGTGTGATCAAGTGTGATCAATTTTCAATGATTCGCACCATAGCTTGTGGACTCTATAACTTTCACAAAGACCAAATAATATACACTTATTTGGTTTTTTTTTTTACCAAAGATAAGTAGCAGTATAAATTTTGGCCAAAATTTGTGAAGAAAAATGACTAATTTGCAAAATTTTATGACAGAAACAAAGAAAAATGCGTTTTTTCACGATATTTTCAGTCTTTTTTTATTTATAGCACAAAAAATAAAAAACCCAGTATTGATCAAATACCATCAAAAGAAAGCTCTATTTGTGTGAAAAAAAGGACACATTTTTTGTATGGGTACAGTGTTGCATGACTGAGTAATTCTCAGTCAAAGTGTGAGAGCGCTGAAAGCTGAAAATCGGTCTGGGCAGGAAGGGGGTGAAAGTGCACTGTAGGCAAGTGGTTAAACAAATCCAGAAAATATGTGCAATAAATACAAAGTGCAATAGTACTAAATATTATAAATGTGAACAAATGAAATAATATAGATTAAAAGTAAAGTTCACAATAATAAAAAAAAGTGCAAATCGTGCAAATGATATAAAATCGTGCACACCAAAATGAGTATAGAACCAAGTGAAAATAAAGCTATTGTGACTAAGCAGATATAAACAATAATCGCTTAATAAAGTGCTGATGGGACGGGAAAATGCCATCAGCACTTTATTAAGCGATTATTGTTTATATCTGCTTAGTCACAATAACTTTATTTTCACTTGGTTCTATACAATTTTATCTTATTGTGTTTACTTCTGCACACTCAGCACTTTATATCATTGCATACAGGGTGGCCCCTGTATACATATTTTCAGTTGCATTTATATTCACTCATTTTGGTGTGCACAATTTATTATCATTTGCATGATTTGCACCTTTTTTATTATTGTGAACATTACTTTTAATCTATATTATTTCATTTGTTCACATTTATAATATTAAGCACTATTGCACTTTGTATTTATTGCACATATTTTCTGGATTTGTTTAATTTCCTCATTTGTTTTGCGCGGCACTCTTTTGTTTTACACAAAGCACTAAAGATCTGATAGATCTCCTAAATAAATTCCCCAGCCCGGCCCTTATATTGAGTTTACATTCCCAAAAAGCCTTTGTTAGGTTATGTTGGCCCTATTTGTTTTCCACTCTAACTTGGTAATGTTTTCAGGAACACAGAGTGAGTTTGGGGTGGAGGAACTTGACTGGCTTGCGCAGAGTCCTGACCTCAACCTGAATACCTGATGCCATTGACCTCAACCTGATTATATACCTTTGGGATGAATTAGAGCAGAGACTGCGAGCCAGGCCTTCTTGTCCACATCAGTGCCTCACCTCACAAATGTGCTTCTGGAAAAATGGTCAAACATTTCCATAGACACACATTTAAACCGTGAGGTTATCCTTCCCAGAGGAGTTGAAGCTGTTATAGCAGCAAAGGGTGGGACAACTCAATATTGAAATCTATGGACTAAGACTGGGATGCCATTAACGTTCAAGTGTGTGTAAAGGCAGGCGTCCCAATACTTTTCACTATATTTTGTATGTGTATGTCTCCAACGCTATTTACTCTGGCAATCTGGTGAAAATGCCTCCAGAAGTTCTCTCTCTCTCTTCACCATGCCCACCTCTAGGTAAAATTGTGTTTAACCCAGTATAACCAGATAGTCTGTCCTTTAGTCGAATGTTACCATTTATGAAGGTCTCCCTTTTCCATCTCCATAACCTGGTACCCTGCTATTCGTAGGTTGCATACTTCTGATAAATATGTTTTATTTTTATTTACTATTTACCAATGATTTTTCATTCTATGTGTGCATCCCTAACTCTGGATAGACCCACTACTTTTGAATATATGCGCAAGGCTCCCACCAATTGCACTTAGTGTCCTCAATTTATCGCATCCTCCATGGAGCTATTCCTCTTACAGGGGTTACCCACTCCTTTATGCGTAAGTGGGCTCACCTATTAAAGCAACCTATTTCCCCACAGATGTGGGATTAGATCTGGACTTCAGATTTTAAATCTTTTAAATGCATGGTGCAGAGAGAGACCACTTTAAAAATTGTGTTTTGATATAGGACTCCAGAGGTCATACACCGTCAGGACCCCTCCTGTTCAGCCATGTGTTGGCACTGTGGTCTTGAAATAAGCTCACTTTTCCATATCTTTTGGTGTCCTCAAATACTTAATTTCCGGACCAAGGTGACGATGTTACTCCAGAATATGCAGGGTGTGTTTCTACCGCTTGATTCAGTTTATTACTTATTGGGTCTTCTTTTCTCTGGTATTGTGAAGTCTGTTAAATGACTGACTTCCTACATTATTTTGGCCACCAAGAAAGCTATTCCACTATGTTGGTTGTCAATACCTCTGCCTAAATCTTGATTTCTTCAGCTCATAGCTGAAATCCAGGGAAAAGAATACCTAACTGCTACTTTACATGATGCTATTCCACTATTTAATAAAATTTGGGAAATCTGGAACCAATCTGAGTTTGGAGACCCGTTGCCTTGATATATGCCTCATTTAATGGTACTCTCAACTACTATGTCTCATTATACTTCTCATGTATTATGTATTTCCAATGACTCCTTCCCCACACAGTCTATAGGTGTAAAGAGCTTTGTTTGTTAGTAATTTGTGCTTTGACCTCTCTGTCATACTGTCTCGACAATTATATGTCTGTAATGCCTGCAGAGATTTTATATACATTGCTATTTTTGTCTTTATCACTGTATCTTGTCAATTTGCATTGTCAATTTCCATTTTGGTTCTTATATTACCTGTTTTTTTTTTATTAAAAACCAATAAAAATTGATTAAAAAAAAAAAAACACTTAAGGGTTTAACTTATATTTTTGGTATAATTCTCCTTTAAGGGGATGTGTCCTATGCCAACATACTTTTGCTGATAGGTGTCCCTCTTTCCCATCTCCAGAAGTTAGAAGGTATGTTTTCAGCAAGAATCAGTAAGAGTAATTGCACTCATCCGAGCACTGATTGGGGGGTTCAGTTTCATGCGGAGAGTTCGCAGAAAGGTAATCCAAGTGGTAAGTAGGTTTAAAGGTTTCTTACCTGTGTTTATTGGTCAGCATGACAGCAAAACAAGAAAATTCCCTTGCAGGGGGTAGCAACCAGAGTCCAATATGAAAGTTCAGCAAAAACAAGTATTAACTACTTGCCCTACTGGACACTTTTACACAATTTCTGACCATGCCAATTTTCAGCTTTTAGTCAGATACAGCTTTCTTTTGGTGGCATTTATTTACCACTGGGTTTTTTTTTTCTTTTTTTTTTTGGCTAAACAAATGAGAAAACACTGAAAAAAAATGTTTTTGTAGTTTCTGTGTTTTATTTTGCAAATAAGTAATTTTTCTCATTCACTGATGTGCGCTGATGAGGCTGCACTGATGGGCACTGATAGGCTGCACTGATGGACACTGATGGGTACTAATGAGGCTGCACTGATTAGCACTGATTAGGATGCACTGATGAGGCAACACTTGTGGCCACTGATGGGGAGGCACTAATGGGCACTGATAAGTGGCACTGATCAGGCTGCACTGAAAAGGCTGCACTAATGTGCACTAATATGTGGCACCGATGGGCACTGATATGCTGCACTAATGGGCACTGATATGATGCACTGATATGCTGCTCTGGCAGACACTGATTGGCACTGATGGGGCTGCACTGATAATCAGGGCACTGATAATTAGGGCACCGATTATGAGTGTAAATGCCCCCTGTCACAGGAAAGCCAGTTATCGTCTTGCCTTTCCTCACACACTGACAGCGCTGAGGAAAGGAAATGCCAATAATCAGCATTTGTTTATATAGGATCAACTGTGATTGGACACAGCTAATCACATGGTAAAGTACTAAAGTCATTGGGTTTTTACCCTAATCAGTGATGTACTGTGTCCGAGAGACACGGCTCACCACCACAGTGCTTTACAAAATGAAGGAAGACAGTAAAGTTACAATACAGGACGTAGATAAAAAAGGCGCTGGTGATCTTTTATATTACTGGAATAAAACTTTTTCAGGGTATCACGTGTATTACGTTATATATTAATAGTGTTAAGAATTCCTAATACTGAATAAATGAATATAGTTGGAGATTATAAATATATTTCAAAGTGCACAACTCAAAATTAAGAATAAGACTTATTCCTATTGCATAATACTAGATAAATATATGAATAAATAAATATAATATACGTGCGACAAGTAAATCAAATATATAAATATATATATAATATTCCGTGCAACAAACAAAAACAGTGCTTAATAGTGCGTGCATAAATTAAAACACATCAAATATAAAAGGAAATGGTCGTGCTCTCCAGTGAAGTGCTATAAAATAATTGTATATATAGCAAGTGTCTCTGCAATTCGTGCAACAAGATATGCTCCTTAAAGTGCTTCAGGTGGTGGGGTGTGACACACGTGGCCTCTTACCAGCTTCCAATGAGTCGCAATGACCCCCAACGCCTGTGATCCCTTTAAATGGGTGGATCAGACCTCTCCTCGATATCTTTTGGGTTGGATATCTGCTCCTACATTAAGCGTGTATGGACCATATAGTCCGCATAAAGATAAACAAAAAAAGCCTCCAATAGTGAAATATTGTATGCTTTATTCTAAAAGTACTAAAAAGGTTTACAGTTGGTCCCTTACTATTAGTTGTGCCCTCCTGGCACTGGGCAATTCGGCAGTACACAAATATATGAGTAGTGGGGAATCGTATCCGAGGATCTGCAGCTTCCTCTTATCCTTCCTCTCACTGTACTGTGTGCGGTGGTCGGCGAGCGTCCCTGCCTCTGCTACAAATGCCTGTGTGTCTGCTTCCGGGTTTATCAATGACCACAATGCATTTCGCAACTGTGCGTCATCAGGCGGTCACTGTTCCCCGGAGTCTCTTGCATTAAGTATCACGGACCTTATTTTGATTGGCTATTGCTCAGTATTTTATCGGCATCTTAGTTTCAATTTATTTTCAACTAACGCTTATTGCCAATTGTTTCTTTACGTTAATAATAGCGATCTTTATGGGGATTCATAAATCTTTTTCATGTCCTAGGATTTATGCTGCATATCCGTCGTATATGTTCCCCTTACTCGCATGTATCATACAATTTTCATAACAATTCATAAAAAACTATTAAATATATCACAATCCATTATCATACAATATAAAACTTTATTAATTATCAAAAATTATTAAAAATTATCTTTTTATTTTTAGCTTTATTTAAAACCATTTTGTGGACAGATTTCTTATATTTATAGCGCCATCTAGTGGAAGTTTTTGGGAATCATGATTAATTAGGTTCTAGAATGGGAATATTTACCAATACTTATAATAGGACGGCTCTAATCTTATAAATTAAATGTTTTTAAAAATTGTTTCTAAAAATATATAAAATATATATAAACATGTAAAGAAAAGAAGAAAGATCCGCGCTTAGGATAAACTATCTATAAAATAGTGCGTAAAATTTCTATAAATAAAACACTAATGGCTGCTGCCCACTCCAAAAGATGCACCCCCAATGGGGGAGCGTCAGGTGTAAATGTCAAAAAGGGGAGTGATTGGCGCTGCCAGGAAGTTAGGTTAATGGGAAATCTGGGTTAGGCTCCTATAGTTCAAGACCAAGTTCAACACATGCAAATGCACATAGAATGTATGTGGGAATGAGAACTATATAAGTAATAGGATATAAAAACACAATGGGTGTGTAATATGTGTGTAAAATTAACACTATGTGCTGATACCAAATCAATAAATAAATGTGTTCAAAAGCAGGTTCTGTGTATTTTAAAATTGTCCAAAAATAGTGCAATCAGAGTTGGTACAGAAATCATAAAGTTCTATAGTCCATATAAGGATGGAGTAAGGTGCTCTTTTTTTCTATGAAGCCGGGAGTGCAGTGAGTGATTGGAAGATAGGGTGCTCCCCCTCTCCTGGGGTCCTGTGCTTACCGGATGTCCGTATATTTTTGGACAATTTTAAAATACACAGAACCTGCTTTTTGAGCCTTTGAATTTATATGGTTCTCACTTTCATAATTTATATAGTTATTTGCACGGCTGCACTTATTTATTTACTAGTGTTTATATTGTCACCAGTGTGGGATGCACATAGTTCACCCACTTATTTATTTTCATTGCTTATGAGTATGCAGTTGCACTTTATTGAATAGATGGTTATGACTATTCGGAATGCACCTTATTTAGTTTGATTAGTGCACTATATTTATTTTTTAGCACCTTTGCACACTAACTCTCTATATCACCATAATTTATTAATACTATCTTTATATGCTTTTATATTTTTATACCTACATTTACATATATTTGCATATTTATGTTGAGTCTCAATAAGCCGTTTAGGTATTGAACACATTTATTTATTGATTTGGTATCAGCACATAGTGTTAATTTTACACACATATTACACACCCATTGTGTTTTTATATCCTATTACTTATATAGTTCTCATTCCCACATACATTCTATGTGCATTTGCATGTGTTGAACTTGGTCTTGAACTATAGGAGCCTAACCCAGATTTCCCATTAACCTAACTTCCTGGCAGCGCCAATCACTCCCCTTTTTGACATATATAAACATGTGTACGATGTACTAGATATTATTAAAAATTAAAAAATTTTTAAAATAGCTAAATTACCAAGGGATATATGTATAAAAAAGAGATGGATTTTTTGTTCTGAATATCTATAAAATTCTATTATTAAAAATTATTAAGAAAACAATTTAAATCAATGTCCGCATTTAGCCCCATAGGTTTTAGTGTTTTTAAACGGTGTATCCAGACGGTTTCATTCTGTGATATTTTCTTCCGCATGTCTGCGCCTCTCCAATGATTAAATATTTTATCAATCCCACAAAACCAAAGGAGGGAAGGATCCTGGTTGTGGTGTAATCTGAAATGATTGGATAGGCTGTGCTTTTTGAAACCTTTTTTAATATTATCGACATGTTCTCCTATCCTTGTTGCTAAAGTGCGAGTAGTGCGTCCAATGTATTTAAGTCCACAGGGACAAATGCACATATATGTAACGAATTTGGTGTCGCAAGTGATAAATTGTTTTATCTCAAACTCTCGATTGTCTGAAGAGAAAAACTTATGTTCCATTCTTTTCTTAAATTTGCTTATCCTGCAGGCTTTACATCTTCTGCATCTATAAAAAAACATTTTTTGCAAAGAACATTTGTTGTCTTTTAGGTGGGTCCGGAACATTTTTTGCTAACATATTACGTAATCCCGGAGCCCTTTTGTAGATAAATTTAGGGTATTTAGGGAGTAGTGATTTCAACGTATCATCTCTTAACAAAATATGCCAATTTCTCTTTATACACTTCTCAACTTCTTTATATTGTGTATTAAACCCCGTAATGAAAGCCAGTTCAAAATTCGATTTTCCTTTTTTCTTCTTTTTCTTCTTCAGAAGGTCTTCTCTCTTTACTTTGGATATTTTCTTCTGGGTTTGTTTCAACTATTTCTCTTTATATCCTTTTTCTTTAAATCTTTCTATTAATTTGTCTGTCTGTATGTTGTAATCTTTCAGATCCGTACAGTTCCTTCTTATCCGGGTGAATTGTCCCTTGGGTATTGCCTGTATCCATGCCGGATGGTGGCAACTCCTTTTAGAAATATATCCATTTGTATCCACCTTTTTGAAGAAGGTTCTTGTATTTAAAGTGCCGTTGTGCTTGTATTTCTCCAGATCTAGAAATTGTATTGTATTCTTATCTGTGTTTCCTGTGAATTTTATCTGGTATTTATTTTTATTCATTTTTCTAAAAAATTGTTCAAGAGATTCTTGGGATCCTTCCCACACAACCAAGATATCGTCCAGATATCGACGGTAATACCTCAGCTGTTGTGGGTATTTTGAGTAGATTTCTTCTTCTTCCCATTTGGCTAAGAATATATTAGCTACGCTAGGAGCATATCGTGCTCCCATCGCTACACCCTTTATTTGGTTGTAGTACTCATTCTTATACCAAAAATGGTGGTTTGACATTGCCATATTTAGGCCTTCCAATAAGAATTTTCTTTGGGTGTCTTTCAAATTTGTATAATTTTCTAAAGCCCATTTGGTAGCGTTTAATGCGTCCTTCTGTTTAATGTTCGTATAAAGTGATTCCACATCAATTGATGCCAGTATCGTATTTTCGGTGATATTTATACTTTCTAGTGACACTATTGTTTCCTTGGTGTCCTTTAAAAAGGATCTTCCAATCGCTGCTATCGGCTGTAAAAATGTGTCCAAATATTCACCAATCCTGGCATATAAAGATTCAATGCCACTAATTATTGGCCTTCCCGGTGGCTGTTGTAAATTCTTGTGGATCTTCGGAATTTGATAGATCACCGGCATGCGTGGGGCTTTTATATTCAGGTATTTCCCTTCCTTTTTATTAAGGAGGCCCTTTTTTAATCCTTTGTTAATCCACTGTACCATTTTTGCTTTCAATTTATTAGTTGGGTTTCCAGATAATTTCACATATGTTTCTTGATCATTTACAATACGGTCTAGTTCTTTAGTATAGTCCTCTTTTGTGAGGATCACCAAGCCACCTCCTTTATCAGCTGATCTGATAATGATATTTTTCCTTTTTTCCAAACTTCTAATGGCTTCCCAGATTTCTTTCGTGTTTCTAGTAGGTTTTCTTTTCAGCATTTGTACTTCTTTTTGAACAATATTCCTGAAGACTTGGATATATTGGTAGGTACTAGATTTGGGGTTAAATGTTGATTTATTCCGAAGTTGAGTGTGTTGGTATTCTGGTTCTTCTTCTTCTCCTATCCCTTTTTTATGTTGTTCTGCGAAAAATTTCTTAATATTCAATTTACGTGTAAATTTTTCTAGATCTATAAACATTTCAAAATGGTCTAAAGATTTGGCAGGGGCAAATTTAAAACCTTCTTGTAATATATTCATTTCAGATATTGTCAGTTCCACCCCTGCTAGATTAAAAATCCCTTGTTCTAGCCGTCCCTTTTTCGTTTTCTTTCTCCCTCCTCTACATCCTCTTTTCTTGCGTTTTCCCGCATATTGGCCCAATAATTGTCTTTCCAGGATCTCTCTTCCCCCTGTTGCTTAAATTGTCCTGAGGGCCCTGGCTTTTGTCCATCTTGAGGATGTGGGTATATATACTGTCCTGAGGGTCCTGGTTTTTGGCCATCGGAGAGGTGTGGATAGTTGTATTGATTATTCCTGTAATCTTGATATGAGGGGAGTCGTTCTCTTTCTCTGTATGTTCCTGAGGATTCCTGTCTCGATCCCTCTGGAGGATAATTGTAGCATTCTTGGTCATTTCTATATGATGGTGGTCTTTCTCCTCCTCTGGATTGTTGATAATTATTGTAGTTATCATATTGATAGTTGTTGTTTTTTCTGTATCCTCTCCCTCTTCCGCGTCCTCTTCCTCTCCCCCTACCTCTACCTCTCGCAGGTTTGAATTGAGGTGGTTGGAAAGTATGTTGGGGAGCGTAAGGTGTAGAGTTCGGATTTCTCCGTTCATAATTATGATTTTCCCTTGCTTTTGGGTATTCCACATACCTGGGAGTGGAAAATTCTTCTCTATCTCCTAAAGGTGAAAATCTATTACTGGTGGGAACCAGAATAGTATTCACTGTAGTGTCTCCCTCATCATCTTCACAAATGGTGGGGGTCATCTCCTCTCTCCGTAAGTTACTATGGGGTGTTACCCTGAAGTCTTTCATAAGATTATACCTTACTTCTGTGTTAGTCTGTTCTCTTTCTGGAGATGATTCCCTAGAATTGGCGCCAATCATCTCTTGCCATTTGTAAACTGAGCCTTTTTTATAGTCCTCAATATCCCGCTGATATTTTTTAATTTTTTTTTCCTTTTTATCTCAATATCATATTGTGCTATATGCTTTTGCATCATTGTAATTTTATCTTTATACTCTTGTGTGTCATTAAGTGGAGCTAATTTTTCTTTAATATTCTGTATCTTTGATTCTATAATGGTTAATTTGGTTTTCCTTCTCTTTGTTAAGAGTTCCATTAGTTGCTTTTCTTTGCTAAATGCGGACATTGATTTAAATTGTTTTCTTAATAATTTTTAATAATAGAATTTTATAGATATTCAGAACAAAAAATCCATCTCTTTTTTATACATATATCCCTTGGTAATTTAGCTATTTTAAAAAATGTTTAATTTTTAATAATATCTAGTACATCGTACACATGTTTATATATATTTTATATATTTTTAGAAACAATTTTAAAAAACATTTAATTTATAAGATTAGAGCCGTCCTATTATAAGTATTGGTAAATATTCCCATTCTAGAACCTAATTAATCATGATTCCCAAAAACTTCCACTAGATGGCGCTATAAATATAAGAAATCTGTCCACAAAATGGTTTTAAATAAAGCTAAAAATAAAAAGATAATTTTTAATAATTTTTGATAATTAATAAAGTTTTATATTGTATGATAATGGATTGTGATATATTTAATAGTTTTTTAATGAATTGTTATGAAAATTGTATGATACATGCGAGTAAGGGGAACATATACGACGGATATGCAGCATAAATCCTAGGACATGAAAAAGATTTATGAATCCCCATAAAGATCGCTATTATTAACGTAAAGAAACAATTGGCAATAAGCGTTAGTTGAAAATAAATTGAAACTAAGATGCCGATAAAATACTGAGCAATAGCCAATCAAAATAAGGTCCGTGATACTTAATGCAAGAGACTCCGGGGAACAGTGACCGCCTGATGACGCACAGTTGCGAAATGCATTGTGGTCATTGATAAACCCGGAAGCAGACACACAGGCATTTGTAGCAGAGGCAGGGACGCTCGCCGACCGCCGCACACAGTACAGTGAGAGGAAGGATAAGAGGAAGCTGCAGATCCTCGGATACGATTCCGCACTACTCATATATTTGTGTACTGCCGAATTGCCCAGTGCCAGGAGGGCACAACTAATAGTAAGGGACCAACTGTAAACCTTTTTAGTACTTTTAGAATAAAGCATACAATATTTCACTATTGGAGGCTTTTTTTGTTTATCTTTATGCGGACTATATGGTCCATACACGCTTAATGTAGGAGCAGATATCCAACCCAAAAGATATCGAGGAGAGGTCTGATCCACCCATTTAAAGGGATCACAGGCGTTGGGGGTCATTGCGACTCATTGGAAGCTGGTAAGAGGCCACGTGTGTCACACCCCACCACCTGAAGCACTTTAAGGAGCATATCTTGTTGCACGAATTGCAGAGACACTTGCTATATATACAATTATTTTATAGCACTTCACTGGAGAGCACGACCATTTCCTTTTATATTTGATGTGTTTTAATTTATGCACGCACTATTAAGCACTGTTTTTGTTTGTTGCACGGAATATTATATATATATTTATATATTTGATTTACTTGTCGCACGTATATTATATTTATTTATTCATATATTTATCTAGTATTATGCAATAGGAATAAGTCTTATTCTTAATTTTGAGTTGTGCACTTTGAAATATATTTATAATCTCCAACTATATTAATTTATTCAGTATTAGGAATTCTTAACACTATTAATATATAACGTAATACACGTGATACCCTGAAAAAGTTTTATTCCAGTAATATAAAAGATCACCAGCGCCTTTTTTATCTACGTCCTATATTTTATATTGTTTTCACAATTAAAAGGGCAGCAGGTTCAGATATATCTTTAAAAAGGGCCAGGCGCCTTCCTATAATTTGCTACAAAGTTACAATACAATTCAATACAAGAGGGATCAGGGATCAGAGGACCATGCTCCTTACAGCTTACACTCTAAAAGACTAACTACTGTAGATTCTTGATAGACTTGACCTAGGATGATACCTAAAGAAAGATGCAGCTGGCTTTTGGTGGAATAAACCCCATTATCAGGGGGAGTATTATGATTTTTATAGTGTTAGTAAATGTCTATAGATATTGCACTTACACAATACTTAGCATAAATGCATTTAATATGAACAAATTGATAGATCTGCTTTCAAGCTAAATATACAGAAGTTTTACCAAGGATTTGTATTTCAGGCAACTACTGAGATTTACATTCTCGTACAGCACAACCTTCTTTAACTAGGAAGGGGGGGGGGCTGATCTTCCTTTGTTGCAGTTTCAAATTTCTTGTCCATTGAGGGGCACATGAATTATAGAAAATCACAGATGACTGTTATCCTGCCGTCTCAAGTAGGTCTGCACTCTGACAAAGCAAAAAGGTTAAGACGGTCCTCTGCATAACCCCACCCCCAACCTTCATGTCTCATTTTTTGCTAGTGACCTAGGGTGTTGGAAGATTTATTTTCAGCTTTGCTAAGGAAAACCCTGTGTATTTTTGTTTTGTTTTTCTTTGTTCTATCAACATTTTCTATACTTTTTGATAGCATTTTGTTTTGATCAAAATGTAGGACATGCTTGTGGGCAGGGTCTACTGTGCAGGGTAATACCTCACCCGAAGGCGTTCTTACCAATGTTTGGGACCAGGTGAAGTTTGCAGTCATGTGAGAAATCAAACATTAAGGTAATCCCTGACTCAGAGATGAGGCACCTGTGTGCAGTAGTTATATACAGAGTTCTTCTGTGAGATGTTTTGTTCCATGTTACGACACACTTGTAACTGCGATGTTTACATTAGGAGGGACGCATAGAGCCTGCATTCACTCCACCAGTCCAACGCCCTCTGTTACCTCATTTCAAGTTACAGAATGGAGTCCTGCTGAGCACATAGCTAGTCCCATGTGTCCTCATTAACTCTTTCCTTTCCGTAACTTTTGATCAGATCATGAAACTCCGTAACGCTAGTCTGCTCCCAGTGATCATGGGAGATTGACAGCTAGGGAGGGAGCCAGAGCATCAATCCCCTTGCTACCAGAGGATCTGTCACCTAATCAGGTACTGCGCCAAACGACTGGTTGATGTAGCAGTTTTACTCTTTGGTTACCCATGGCAACTACCTCCTCTTCTTTGCCTTGAGAGTTAACGTTTTGTAGGGCTGTTACACATACCTCATAGTGCTTTTTCAGACCCAGGTTGTTTTCGGTTATGCCAGAAACCAACATGCATCCCTTTGAATATATTCAGACCAGGCTCAAAACATTTGGAACAACTTTACTGTAAACTTGGCATAACAGTTACAACAGAATGTCCTTTCCCTAACTAACAGTAAAAGTGACTCCCCCAGCATTCCCATAAGCAGTCGTTATGAGTAATGTCCATAATTGGAAGATCCAGCATGGTAGTGTCCAATATTATGGTATCTGTATGAGTCGGCATCCCAGTAGTGGACAACAGATCCCAGCAACACTCTTTTTTTTTTCAATAGCACCCATGCCCCAGGGTCCCAGGCCTCTCTTCTTTTATATTACACAGGATGGGAGGCCAGACCCAAAAAAGCTCACAAACTAGCCCAGAAAAGGCAACAAAACATTCACCCCTTCTCCCTTATTTGGGAAACTGAGCTGGCTAGCTAACTCACAGTAGGCAACCTGCCTATATGCTGCTTTTCTCTATAGTGCAGCTACTGTATGTGGATCGGCTAATCCTTCGCATTACCTTGGATGCCATACCCAGAAACCACTGGACTTAGGATTGCAAGACACTCATGCACTTGGCTCTTCTTGTGGTGCTTCCCAGACTTCTGTATCCTGTGTTAGTTAGCTACAGATGTCAAATAGTTGCTCATCACAAGCAAGCAAAACATTCCTAACACAATTACTAGGTAGCCTGCAAAAAAACTAAATAGTTCCTGTCTAACATTTCATGTTAAAAACAAAGGGTTTTGTTGCACACATTTACAAATATATGTGAAACTCGCTGTCCCAATGTTAGGGCTCCTCTATATATTGGGGTCCGAACTCTATTTTTCAGAGTCCCCAAGTTGGAGCATATATAGCAGTAGATAAATTAATGACAGGTTTGCCTTGAAGAAGCCCACTTGTCCCTAAAGGCACAGGAACACATTGGACACCCAGCAAGTGTACAATGACAGCTCAAGGAATCCAACGTGTCTCTACACCAAATCAGTGAACAAGCTATACAAAAAGATGGCAACCACCCCAAGGTATAACTAGCCTTTGCAGTACAGTGCATGGAAGGGCAACACACATAACAAACAAATATTGCCCAGCACACTTACCAGCCAGTCTGCAAACAAACCAAATGGTCCTTGTCTAACAATTTACATTAACAGCAGAGAGTTTTGTTGTACACATTTGCAAATATACACTATATTACCAAAAGTATTGGAACACCTGTCTTCACATGCACATGAACTTTAATAGCATCCCAGTTTTAGTCCATAGAGTTCAATATTGTATTGTATATTTTTCTCTTTGTATCTTGCATGTTTGGAGATTGCTTCCGCTCCCCACTAGGCTGGCCCTGAGTCCATGGACTGCTGCTTGTCCCACATCAAAGACTATTAGGATAGCCTACATGGCTACCCCACGGACTACCATTTAGTGTAATGCTATCTGCTTGCGCCACCGTGTATTTACTTTTATTCAATATTGTATTGGCCCACCCTTTGCATCTACAACTGATTCAACTTTTCTGGGAAGACTGTCCTCAAGTTTTAGGAGTGTGTCTATGGAATGTTTGACCATTCTTCCAGAAGCGCATTTGTGAGGTCAGGCACTGATGTGGATGAGAAGGCCTAGCTTGTTGTCTCCACTCTAATTCATCCAAAGGTTGTTATATCGGTTGAGGTCAGGACTCTGCGCAAGCCAGTCAAGTTCCTCCACCCCAAACTCGCTCATTCACGTCTTTATGGACATTGCTTTGTGCACAGTCATGTTGGAACAGGAAGGAGCCATCCCAAACTGTTCCCACAAAGTTGCGAGCATGAAATTGTCCAAAATGTCTTGGTATGCTGACACCTTAAGAGTTCCCTTCACTGGAACTAATGGGCCAAGCCCATCCCCTGAAAAACAACCCTGCACAATAAGTCCCCCTCCAACAAATGATTTGGGCCAGTGCACAAAGCAAGGTCTATAAAGACATGGATGAGTGAGTTTGGGGAGGAGAAACTTGACTGGCCTGTACATCAGTCCTGACCTCAACCCGATAGAACACCTTTGGGATGAATTAGAGCTGAGACTGCGAGCCAGGCTTTCTCGTCCTTATCAGTGCCTCACAAATTTTCTTCTGTAAGAATGGTCAAACATTCCCATAGACACAAATAGTATACCGCCCATGGTAATTATCCCCTAAATCTCACCACCACCGTACACAGAAAGGGTGCTGGTTCTGTATGTATCAGAAGATATGTAGTGAAAAATATCCGGGTGGCCGCACTCCAATGAAATCACTTATTCCATAAGTATAAAATGACAATCCATACAGAAAAGTGAGGCTACAGATACAGCTCAGTACAGCTAATATACACACTCCTAAACTTTGTGGACAGCCTTCCTAGAAGAGTTGAAGCGACAAAGGGTGGGCCAACTCAATATTAAACCCTACGGGACCAATTCTCCTCTAGTCACAGAAAATATAGCCACAAACCTTTGCTTTATTTAATAACCACTTTCACCTTGTTAGTGAAATTTTGCTTTTACATTCTATTATCTATTCCTATCAGTTTGAACACCCAGATTTCTATCTGTGGCTCCCATTTATGGCATTGCATTTAAGTAACCTGATTGGTTCTTCTTTTTTTTCTACTTCAAAGGGGTTACATTTTCTTAATTATCTGGGAATAGCCATCATAACTTTACTCCTATCCTTTTACAAGCAATATATAGTGTAAAGATGATTGCACCTCTGCCAATTCAAACATTTTCTCTCTTAAAGCATAACTCCACTTTTGTTGAGAAAAAAAAAAAAAATTACCTCTGGATGATCTATGTATGTTGCAAGGTTTTAAACACACTTTGTTGCAGATTCCTAGCTGTTGTTATTCGGAAGAAATCACTGTATGTTCCATCGCCCATGTGCTGAGTGAGTCTAATGGGAGTGGTTTCTTATTTATCAACCCACTGCTGCAGAATCAGGGCTATAGTGAGGAAAGTTGGGTGTTTTTCACCAAAAATTACATATTTGTTGCAGGAGATGCCAAAATCTGACAAAAATCAGTGAGCCAATCACACTCAGGAAATTATTTTTCTGGGGGGTGTTCTTTATACATTCTGTGTACAGAACACCTCCAGGTAGCCATATTTCTTTGCACTTTACAGTAAATTACAGACTTGCAGATTAAAAAGGAAAGGTATTTTTTTTAATAACATTCAATTACAATATGACTGGTGTCGCAATTGCATATGCTATATATATATTTTTTTTATTTGCTATTTTTTTTCCCATGAATGTTGAGTTACCCTTTAAAGAACCTCCTGACCTACAGATCTTGTTGACTAGAATCAATTCCTGCTATTCCTTACAAATATGTAACTGTTAATATTGAGTAGCACAACAGCTTTATTTACATTTGTGTACTAAAACTCTGCTGTTATCTTTAGGTTACTTAGTTGTTTTTTTTTTCCAATTTGTATATAATATGTATTCTTGTAAGGAAATTCATCCTTCTGGATTACCCCCTTTTTATAAACACAGTACAATTAGTGTACCATGTTTATAAACATGGTAACTATTTTCATTTACCCCTGTTTTATCAACTGGTTCAGAATGACCTCTACTTACTCTCAGTTGCTATTTGAAAAATTGTCAATTGTAAATCCTTCACTCTCATTCTACGTAGACTTCCTTTTAAGAAATGCATTCTTCAAGTGTTTTCTTTTTTTATCACACAGTTTTCTTTTGTGTGTGTGGACCTCCTTTTTTAAACTATATACTTTACACTGCATACTTTTCAAAAGTCCCACGGATTATTATGCTTGTATTGAGTTTCAGTGAACTTTACTAAAGTGCTAAAAATTAAGCAAAACCCCACTGAAGTCAATAGAAGATGAATCTTTAAAATCTGTTCTGGCCTTTTTTTTTTTACATAGTTTAAAAGTTTGAAAAAAGAAACATGTCCAACTATTTCAACCTATGTGTGTATGTGATTTTAATCTCTAATTCCCATAGCCCTGTATATTCTACTTTCCGAAAGCATTTAAACCTTTTATGAAGTTGTTGACACTTTTTGATAGTACCACTTCCTTGGGGAGGGAAATCCACATTTTTACTGCTCTAACAATAAAGAACCATTATCACAATCTAAGGTTAAACCTCTTTTTCTCTAACCTCAAGTCGTGGCCATGTGTTCTCTTCAGAGCCATTAGGGCCCTTTCATATGGGTGTCATCAGTTCAGGAAGGTTTTTTGCTAACAAAAACTGATGAATGCTGATGGTGCCATAGTAGGAACAACAACAATTTAATTTATTACTTCTAAACTATAAATAATTAATATGACTCACAGACTTGCATTGTGGTATAAATGGCTGAGGCCTTTTATTTTAAATTAACACAAAAAAAGAACTTTAACATAGTTCAGCCATGGAGCTCGAACTACATTTACACGTACTTATACTCAAATATGTAACTTAGCCATAAATCCCAAGTTACCCATTACTACTCCCTAAATATAAAACAAAAACAACCCCAGCAACAAAGCCATAAATTAAAAACATATAAAAGAAAGACATAAGGGCTGGGTGGGCGGGACAAATTCTTGGTCTGCTCCCGCTGACTGATTTTTACCAACGGATTTGTCTTATTTTTATAGGGAACTGTTAGGATTCAAGGTGGCCAAATTCAAAATTTTAAACCAATCCTCTATAACTTTAACTAACTGTCCAATCAATTAATTAATTTAATTGACCTATCAGCATTACCTGCTTAACTGGCCAATTACCTGTAACTATTGTTGTTGTCCTGTCATGGCCCCATATATGCATGGCCAGTATTTCAACTTGTCCTGCATTTTCATTCAATTTACATCAGTTTACATGAATTTAAAATCTGTCTACAGGTGTTTTTTTAAGGTGTTAAAGAAACTAATCATAGATGACAGAAGTATAGCAAATGTGTTTCTTGCCTAAAAGTAGGCATAAACAGAATGCATGTAAATGGACCACATCCATTTTCATCTGTTTACATCCGTTCAGACCCATCTAAATGGAAAATCATGCAGCCTTGTTCCATCAAAAAAAATGGAGGTGAATGAACAGGGAGGTAGACAGTTGTAAATGAACAAACATATGTTTACATCCTCAAGTCCTCAAGGAATGAATTGCAGGCTATTATTACAGTTATTAGAGTTACCTTTGATATATTTGTACAATGTAATCTTATCCTCTCTTAAATGCCTCTCCTCCAGTGTGAGAACTGTATTTTATGTAATCAATCCTAAAAGCTAAGGTCCTATATCCTCCTTATTAATTGTATTGCTCTTCTAATTCAAAAACTTAATTCCTGAAGATTGGTGACCAATATTGAACTGGATATTCAAGATGGATGCTGAACCAATGTGTTTTAAAGGGCTAGAATTATTCATTTATCACTTGAATGTATGCCCTGAATAGAGAATTTAACTCAAGTTCCTCATACCTTCAGATATCTGAAAGATATCAACCTTCAGACTGAGAGAGTTCCAAATTAAAGGTTTATTACCAGACGTAGCTACGTGTGAACAGAACATCAAGACATTGGTATGGAGTACTTGCCCGTGGTGGTATTCTTCTAATAACATCTTAGTAAAAACATGTTTTTAACAAACTCACCATTTTAACTTCACTAATCAATATAGAATATACATTAGGATATGCATATATATACAGTATCACCCTAACTTACAGTATCATATATTTTAACATAAATACTACATAGGTTTTTATCAGAAATGTGTTTATAAATGTAATATTATACACTATGATTTAGGAATCAGTAAAGATCACATTATCCTTGTACAAGGGGTAAAATTCTTGATTTATTGCTTGAATTTATGCCCTTTTTAATGCAGTAGAATATTTTGCAAACTTTGCTAGCAACAACTTGACATCATTGACATCCATCATTGATTCTACAAGGGCAAATGCTCCTAACACTGGTTTTCTTTGTAAAAAACATGTGATCATGGTGACCACCACCAAAAAAAAAAAACATATGAAACCTTTGAGGGTCTGGCATATATTGTGGGGGGCCTTTGGGGGGATCTGGATGCAATTTAAAAAAAAAAGAAAAAGCCTGCAGGGAAATGTATATTACTGGCAAATGATTTCTTCTTGAGGGCTAGACTCTATATAGTCTGAATCCCTTGTACAGTTTTGTCTCAATCGACAAAATTGTCCTTTTCCAAGTATTCTTTGTTTATTATAGTATAGTGGCAACTATCATAATGCAAAAAAGAGTATCCACAGTGTGTTTTGTAAAGTTTTTTGCATATATAGTGTCATATTTATAGGGTCTGTAAGAATTGATCAATATATTAAGAGAAACCTGTAGTGATGCTCTTCATTGCAAAAAAAAAATAAAATAATTAGCAGAAGTAATTTGTAAGTACAGAGTCACAGATACTACAGAGAGAGCAAGTGAGGAACTCATTATATGAGAAAGGTTTTACAAGTTTTGAGTTTTTTTTTTTTTTTTTTTTACTTCCACTACTGTCCACAATGTAGTGGAAAAGTTAAAAGACTTAATGCAATTCTTCAAAAAGGTAAAATTATTTAGGTGGCGATTTCACTATAGAAAACTATGGCTTGAATGCCTTCTAATATTTTATATTAAGTTAGAATAATCCCTAAGGGGAATATTGGACTTTCTCCCTATGAGATTTTGTGTGGGACTTTGCCATGTACTTGCTATTAATTTCCCAGCAGATGAAGGCCTCCACTTAAATCTTACAGAAAGTGTTGCATTTCTGCCACAATTTCAGATCCTAAGGATCCTGTAAAATAAACCTTGGTGCCTAAGTAGATTATCAAGAGATATACAACAAAATAGAATGTAGCCTAGTTAAAAATCAGCTAAGAATAGCCATGACAACATTTCCAAAAATAAGTAGTGTGATTAAGAGCAATATTACACACCAAGAAGATTAGAGATACCGGGATAGAGGAGTGGAAAACTTCATAAGGATAGCTGCAGATGCGAAAGAGTATTGTCACATGGTGTTAGGGCATGCCTCTTGAAGGTCCCTACTATAGCTGGACTGGCGTCCCTTTAATGAGGGGATGGAAAAATCCCCAAAGTATTCCTTATATGTTTGCCTCAAAGAGACCCAACTTTAAAGGGAGTCCTTAGAAGCAGGTAAGACAAAAAGTAGTGCTGGAGTAGTATATCAAAAAGTTCCTATTCAAAAGGATTCTATGCCAGAAAAGTAGGCTCCATGGACGCTGGTATCGTCTGCCAAGTATAATGTATAAGTATAATGAAAGCTCCCCCCTCCTTGATTGCACACACATGGGGTTGGCGATTGACCCTGGGGGATAAATAGCCTGGGGATAAATAGTGGAAGCAGATGGGAGTGTATTTTTTTATGAGGATACTGAGAAGCAACATTTTGGCTCATATCTCATGATCCAAGGTGGGTTATGTTTTGGCTGTCTATATCATGCCTTTGTATTGGTTTTGGATGCTTAGTGGTCCATTTCTTTTCACTTATATAGTCCTTCATCTTTGGACTGGACTCAGACTTGGGTGTTTTTGTCTTTCTGTTTTCATTCCACCAGCTTTCCCTGCAAGCTTTCTTTATTTTATAAAAAAAACGGCTTGGGGAGCCGGTCTGTGATGATGAGTCCACAACTGAATGCACTTGGAACAAGATCATAGATTTATTATAAAAATTCAGGTGTCTCTTTCGCAGATTTTCGGTAGGAGTAACGGGTGTGAAAAACTGGGCTTTGGGTGTTGGTGTTGCCTTCACATCGTAATGCTATAATGGCACTCTTGATAAAAGCAAGAATTGGCCTTGTGTCAAAAATGGAAATTATATGTCCCGGACAAACAGTAGTGGAAGAATTGGTCATTGGGCTTTGGTGATGCCATCACATCGTAACCCTGTAGAGGTACTCTTTATTAAAGCGAGAACTGACCTTGTCGTCAAAAATTGAAATGATATGCACCTGTCAGACAGGTGCGGAAAAATTGGTCCTTGGGAGTTAATTGTGCCCATGAAATCTACACCAAAAACCTTCTTCAAGATAAGATCAACACCCACAAAGCTAGGCAGCCTAGACTTCGTAGTAGTCGGTGCGATGGTACACAGCGCAAAAATAGGTATACTAAGAGAGTGCAAGAAATGTGCAAAATGTGCAAAATATATATATAGGAACTGGTCTATAGCACCATCGATACTAAATACATATATAAATCAATAAATACATAAAATACAAAATGGTGTTGATGCTTTCAATATTCTGTGACTTAGTGCTAAAATCTAACTAAAGTGCAGATAAGTGCTAATTTTCCATACTACATGGATACATGATATACAACAAATAATAATAAATATATAAAAAGTCTTTATCTTATAAGTCCCAAAAATCCAATTTAAGCAGGTGGCCTGTGAAAGTGCAATGTGCTCTGTGTTCCTTATTATGCAATTCAGTGACAATCCATGCAAAATTGAAGTGCAATCTTGTGCAGTTCCACCCCCTTTGGATATTTCCACTTACCAGACTGCCAGGACCCCGTAGCAATACTGCAGGTGGGTCATAAACACTATAGTCCGGTGTGGAGTGGGATGCTTTTTGGGTCACATATGCAGTAGGATCTTCCCCTGGGAAGAACTTCCTCTGATGTAATAATTCTCCCCCAGACAGGCAGGTGTTTTAATGGCCATGCAGAAAGAAAACTTCCATAGTGAAGTAACTTAATAAAATGCCGTTTATTGAACAAAACAAGTACACTCACTATTATGCAGATAAAAGACTGCAGAAGTAGGATATGTGGAGCTTCCTGCACATTTCGCACATTTCTTGCACTCTCTTAGTATACCTATTTTTGCGCTGTGTACCATCGTACCAACTACTACGAAGTAATCAAAAGATTTTTTGAGCAGCGGCATTTATAGGCTTAAAACACTAATCCATAGCGCAGGACACATTTTTATATCTAGGCAGCCTAGGCAGTCTTTCAGAGATTACAGAAACCTACCAGAGTTTGGAAAGGCATTACATAAACTCCTCTTTAAGGTGTCCTCAAGATATTTCATCCTGTGCTTTCTCTGTGGGGACAGGATGAGTTCCGAGCTCTTTCCCCTTGTAGCAATGGTCAAGGAGGGTTGTCAACCAATAGTGATCATTTTCCTTGATGCCATGTATTCTCAGGTCCTTTTGCAGGCTTTGAAGAATGAGGGAGCCCATACACTGCAGGTTTGTGGAGGCATAGGAAGCAGGCATCTTTGGGTCACTGAGGATTACAGTGTCTGCCAGCCATGTACCACTCCTAAGGGTTCTGGGGATGGAAAACCATCTCTTAAGGGTTGACATATGTCATTCTCTGCTTCAATGCCTTCAAAACTGCCAGAATCCTTCTCCCTCTCCTATTGTATGATCTGAGGCATTTCAAGAATGGTGTCTGTATAAAGCAGGCCTTGAGAGGAAAAGAAGACCTCCTCTTCCTTTATCCGCTGCTCTGCTTTGAGTGCCCTGTCCATCATGCCATGCAGAGTCTGCTTCAGCAACCCTGGGTACCTATTTCAGAAAGGCTGCATCACCAAATTGAGGACATATGCCAGGCATAGCACATGTAGTGCAGACAAAGGTGCCGCTATCGCCAGGGGTCGGCAAGGTGTCCGCACACGGATACTGGTGTCCATGAGTGGTCCTTGCCAAGGCCGCCGCACCACCACTAACTTTTGGAGACTCATGTCATGAGTCACAAGTCCAATCCCTGACCCCTCCTTCAGCTCGGCCGCTCCTGAGTCCCACCGAGTCCCTCCTCCCACTCGGCTCTATCTCTGGCCACCCACAAGTGGAGTGGTGGTGGGGAAAGACACCTGCTGCCGTCACGGCGGTGGAGTGATCTCTCTGTCTGGGCCCTTGCAGGGGGAGGGAGGGACTGTCTGTGAGTCTTTCTGTGCACTGTGTTTAGAGCAGCTGCCCAGCACGGGAGAACACTGGGATTCCGACTATATTCTTCCTAAAGCAGGGGGGGACTGGAGTCTAGACTGGTCACTGGACTGGAGGGGCCAGAGGACTCGAGACAGTGGCAGCCTAAGGTAGGAGAAGTAACAAGAACTGTCTTAAAGTCAAGTGACTCACTAAGGGGATACTAAGGGATTCTATGGGGGAGGGAGGGCCCTGGCCTGCCCTGCTCTAAGGGGATCTATAATAGGAATGAGACCCTGGCCTGGATTGTTCTAAACGGGGATCTATGGGGACCCTGCTCTAAAGGGGGATATACTGTATGACATAGATCCCCCTTTAGAGCAGGGTCCCTACAAATCCCCCCTTTAGAGCAGGCCAAGGTCCCCATAGATCCCCCTTTAGAGCAGGGTTCCCATAGATCCATTTTAGAGAAGGGTCAAACCCTTCTCTAAAGGGGATCTATGGGGACCCTGCTCTAAAGAGGGATCTATGGGAACCCTGGCCTGCTCTAAAGGGGGATCTATGGGGACCCTGCTCTAAAGGGGGATCTATGGCATCCCCTCCATCCTCATCATTATTGGAGCCAACTTGGCAATACACTGCGGCTGAGGGAATGTGACTGCCAATAGGTTGTTTACCAGAGTTCTCCCCTCTCTGTAGGCTCATGTTCCTACATTCCTCAAACCTCAGAACTAACATCTGAATCAAGTAATGGATGTGCATTGTCAAGAAGCAAGTGGCTGATACTGTGTTCAAATAACTCATCTGACTCCTCCATTCCTGATGCTGGGGCTATGGCTGGAGTAGCTGTTGACAAGGAGGCAGAATAAGCCTCTCTGGCAGCTGCAATGGACTGCACACTAGTCTCTGCTTGGGTGATGAAGGGTGAGGCGGATAAGGATGGTTTACTAAGCCAGTCCACCGCCCCCTCTGCATGCTGTGGTTCGATAGCATGGGTGTCATGAATCAGTGCAGTAATGTTTCATTTCCTGGCATGTCTGCTTACTTAATGGGCTGTGTATCAGCTTTAGGGACTGTGCTCTCCCACCTGTGTGTTTGCCTGAACATCCCTGTCTGCTTGTTGCCCTGACCTTCGGCTTGTTCTTCTGACCATTCCTGTCTGCTCGTTGCCCCAACTTTTTGCTTGTTCTCCTGAATATTCCTTGAAGCCGTGGACTGCAGCTTCCACTCCATCCACCTGAGTCTCCCTTGAGTGTAAACTGGGAGACCCTAGGGGCTGTGACCTGGAGTCGGCTGCAGCCAAGTCCATCCTCACCATCAGAGGTCCTGGTAAAAATCTGCTGGCTCTTAGACTCCGTGCCCTGGGGAATGTTGTGCTCTAGCTCCCTGTCCAGGAATGTGGCTGAGACCCTGTGTAGCTGCTACTCAGAGCCATCGACCCTTAGCTGTCAGCCATTTACAACCTGTGTAGTGCACTCCCTGTCAATCGGCCCCACAGGTGACCTGACAACGGGCAACATCACTTAACAGAGGAAATGATGCCCTGCCTAAAGAAGGACCACATCCACCTTTGCAGGCTGTGAACACAGATGCTGCTGGCCCCCTCACAGTGCCATGGGAAGGTCTGACTCTCCTTGTTGGCCTTCCAGATTGTAAGATTCTGGTACCTTTGGTACCCTTATTTACCATTTTCTTTTCAACATTGCGTCCCACCTTTCTAGTTAGGTGGAACGCATACACCTTTAAGACGGATGACGTCATCGCTGAGCGCCGCTGAGCGGCTATTTCAATCGCCGGCGTTCTCTCTCACGTTGTTCGTTCAATGTGTGCCTACATGCTTACAAGCCTTGTCTTGCTGTCGGAACCTCCAGCTATTTGCCTTTACCTGGAACAGACCAGAACCTCGCTACTGATCCCGTATCTCGCTACCGGATCACTCCCTCACTACTGGACCCCTCTACTTACTAAACCTTACTAGTGATAAGTACCCCACAGGGGAATCCTCCATAACTTACTTACACTATCATCTTCTGCACATTAAGGACTGTTACTATCTATGCATACTAATTCTACCATCTGCACTGTTACATAGATTGCTAGCTCTTGAGTCTACTACCATCTATCCTTGCACTGTTTTAGTCTATCCTGTATATGTCATCTGCTGTCCTTACCACCTGTTACCATACATGATTACTAACCTATCTGCATTCTACCTATTACCATCTACTACTCTCCTGAACATTACTATCAAGTGCTTACCATTACTGTCACTGCTCACACCTGTCCCTTCAGCACATCACCTCCATACTATCATATACATCCTATCACTCCAGGAACATCTTATTGAGTGTGTGTATATCTGTATGCTGAAGCAGACAGGCCCACAGTGATGAGTCTGGAGAGTTGGATCTGGTATTCCAACACATCTCTACATGACTACTGAGTGGAGATTCTGCAGCTGCAAATCCAGCTTACAATAAAAACGCAGGAGCGTTACACAGATATGATGGGGGGCTTAATAATGAAATGTAATAGAGATGGGGAAATGTGTATGTGGAAGAACTTTAATCAATGGAAAGTGGTATTTGGTGCACTTTAACTTCAGACACGCTCCACTGATACACTACATTAGTGTACATTTACTGCAGTATAGTGAAGTGCATTAGTGCACGCTTACTGCAGGGTATTGCAACTCGATAGTGCACGTTTACAGCAGTATATTGCAGCGCACTAGTGCAGTATTTCTGCATCATATACTCCCGTAAATTCAACTAACTTACTGCAATGTATTGCAGTAAACATGCACTACTGTGCTGCAATATACTTTAGTAAATGTGCACTAACGCACTTCACTATACTGCAGGAAAAGTAGCCTGACACATTACAATATAATGCAGTATCACTGCCTTAACACGTTACACTGACGCACTGCAATATATTGCAGTACACCTACCCCAACACAATAAACTGACACAATACTCGAAACTGGTAAAAATGAACTGTTGCACTACACTCATGCTGCACTATCACTATATTCACACTAAACTGGCACTAAAGTAAAAATGAATGGTCACACTATATTCACACTAAACTGACACTGAAGTAAAAATGAATGGTCGCAATACACTCACACTGCACTTTCACTATATTTACACTAAACTGCCACTAAAGTAAAAATGAATAGTTACACTACACTCATGCTGATTGGAGAGCTATCATGACAGTTTCCAATCATGGCTCTGACTGTGCTATGAGCCCTGATTTGGCAAAGCTCGCATTGCTTCAGCCAATCAAGGCTTCCAAAGCACTGTGTGGTGGTGCAGTGCATTTTGGGGCATTCAGTGGGCCAAACAGTCGAACGCCCCGTCAATTTGGATGTACGCCGAATGAGCATGAGTTTCGGCCAAACTGTTCGCCCAACACTATTCATTGGCTGTATGTGCTGTGCCTCATTTAAAGCCCCAGGAAAATAAATTAGTTGTAGTAGATGTTCTGAAGTGATAGAGGCACATCACTGGGTGCACTAGACCACATTCCATTTTGTTATATTAATTAGAGTGGAAGGCACCCTGGTAAATGGTGGCCTCTTGTATCACGTGGATGTATAATAATGACGTTTATTTTATTACATTACTATACAGCTTATGTAAACTACCTTGAAATGACATTCCTGGTTTGGGATTGATGGCCCAGTAGGATGTACAGTATATGCCCAAGCATGAGGGGCCTAGGGTGGTCAGTGGGTAGATCGCCCCTATGCTTGGGCATATATATAATATATACAGTATATATACAGTATATACTGTATATATATATATATATATATATATATATATATATATATATATATATATATATTAGCACATATTTCAGTGAAAAAAGCTTTAAAGCTTTATTGAGTTAATGTTTTATTGTTACTGTGTTTTATTGTGAACTGTTGTTTGTTTTGTAGGAACACTATTCAGCTGCAGCACTGATCTGTTTATTCTGACAGCAGCAGAATACATGTGTCAGTGATTGCAGCACTGTAGGAGGAGATTTCTCATCCACAGTTAAAAAAAGAACATAATGTATATGGAATGGGAGCCTGTGCTCAGTGGGTGGATCGCTCCTATGCTTCGGCTTATATATATTTCTTTTGATTTTCCACAGATTCCATTGAAAATAAAAGTTGTTTTATTGAATTAATGTTTTATTGTTACTGTGTTTTATTGTTAAAGTGTTTGTAACCCTAAAAAAAAAAAAAAATGATCCTGTTCTTTTTTTTTTTTTTGTTTACAAAAGTTTTTATTAGGAAGTCATGTCAATAAACAAGGGACAAAGCTCATACAATGCAAAGCAAAGAAACAAATATATGAAAGGTCAATTACAAAAATATTGTAAGTACAACCGAGCAATGACACAGCAGTCTCAGACAAGTGGTACATGAACATCATGATAAGCACGCAAATATTATATCAAATATGTAGCAGAGTAACTTGCATCTCAAACCCAACAAAGTAAGGCATATCATTGTACTATAGGGACACAAGAATCCCACTTAGCATGGAAGGCTGGCATAGAGTTGTGCAGGGAGTGGAATATGCTCTCAGAGAGTTTAATATCCGCCATTCTTGTTAGAACCTGGGACCACAATAGATTATTAGACTTCCAGTTTAGGGCAATCATCCAGTGTATAGATGACATTAGGGTATGAAATAACCTGGAAACTGGGGAAGGAACATTGGGGACACGTGAATACAATAAGCACATCTTCGGGCTAAGAATTATCTCTGATCCCACATCTTTAGAGAAGCAACGTTTAACTATATTCCCAAAGGGCTGCAGGCGACTACAACTCCAAAAGAGATGCAAAAGCGTACCCTCCTCAGGACATCCCCTGAAACAAAGGGGAGAGACTGAGTTGTAATAGGAGTGTAGTAATGGGGGGGGGGGGGTCAAATACCACCTTGTAACTAGCTTGAAAGGAGATTCTCTACTGGTGGATGAGTGCGTACATTTGCGTAAGTTATCAATCATGATTAGCCATTCTGGAACTGAGAATGTACCTCCCAAGTCCTCTTCCTATTTGATCATGTATTTTAATTTATCTGGTAGTGGAAAGCAATTGAGATAATTGTATAATCTAGAGATAAGGCCTCTGTCCCTAGAGGAGGAGCAGCAGATGGACTCAAATGGTGTGTAAGGGGGGTGTAGGGTCAAGGAGCCATGGGCCTGGAAGAAATTCTTAACCATCTCATAGTGAAACACTTCCGAGGTTGGAAGTCCATGTAATCTATTAAGTTGATCAAAGGTGCAGAATGTGTTGCAAGCTGATAGGGTTATAAGGGAAACTAGGCCCATAGAGATCCAGGGCTGTAAATCCTCCACCTTCAATGGTAAGGCTGGAGTATCCAGGGCCGCTAAAAATGAGATCAAGGGGGTAAGTTCAGACACTAGTCTGCAAGAGGTCTTATATTTCTGCCAGATCTGGTATAAATGACTAACAACCTTGTTGGATTGTGAGAGGAATCTGGGGGAGGCCGGAGCACACCAAGGTATGGCCTGTAAACGGAGGGGGCCAATAGACATCTTTTCAAAAAGTAACCAAGGTATATTGACATCTACTGAGTGCCATTGTGCCAGTTGGATGAATTTTGCTCAAAGGTAGTAAGACCACATGTCCGGCAGGCCCAGACCCCCCACAGATTGAGGGGCATGCACAACCTGCCAATTGTATCTGGGCTTCCTCCCACCCCAAACAAATTTGGATATATCACGCTGAAAGGAGGCAATATGAGATTTAGGTACATTGATGGGAAGGGCTCTAAAAAGAAATAGTACTTTAGGGAGAATAATCATTTTTACTGCTGTGCATCTTCCCAAGAAAGAAATATAGTATGACGACCAGGATTTTAGCAATTCGATTAGTTTTTTAAATATAGGGGGAAAATTAGCTAAATAGAGGGAGTCATGGTGTGGTGTAATATATACCCCTAGGTATTTGAATGATTTTGTGCACCAGGTAAAAGAAAAACTTTCTCTAATGGAGACCTACAACCAATTGGGGAGATTCATAGGCATTAAGGAGCATTTGGGGATGTTAACACTAAGGCCAGATACCGAGCTGAAAGTCTCCAGCTCAACCAGTAGCTGCGTTAGGGAGATATGAGGGTTAGATAGAAATAGAAGAACATCATCTGCGTAAAGGCTGAGCTTAAATTCTTTCCCTCCTTTAAAGTAGCCACTAATTTTGTTGTTGTTTCTGATAGAGCAGGCCAAGGGCTCGATGGCCAGGGCAAAGAGCAAAGGGGAAAGGGGACACCCCTGCCTGGTACCCCGCTTAAGGTAAAAAAAATTAGAATTACATCCGGGCAGACGGACTCTCGTTTGGGGGGAGTCATACAAGGCTCTAAAGCCGTGGATGAACCCATCTCCCAAACCAAACCTGGGTAGCAAGTTTTCCATGTAGGACCAGCTAACGCTGTCAAACGCCTTGTGGATGTCTAGGCTAACTAAGCATGTTGGAGTCTTAGAGGCGTTGGCGTCCTGAATGATGTTTGTGACTAGTCGGATGTTATCCGTAAGCTGCCTCCCTGGTATAAAACCCGTCTGATCAGGACTAATAAGTTGAGTTATGGTACTGGCCAGTTTGGGGATAAGGGACATATTTGCAAGGGGCATTTCCTCTGGGAAACTGCCGCCTCGGAGAACATCATTGAATAGTTTAGTCAATCTGGGAATCAAAAGGGGGGAAAAGGTTTTATAGTATAGGGCGGAAAACCCGTCCAGTCCCGGGGCTGTGGAGGTTTTTCGTGATTTAATAATATCTAACAATTCCGCATCAGTACAGGGTGCCTCAACTGCCTCCCTCTGCTCAACTGTGAGGGAAGGAAGATGTAGTCTATCCATCTAAGCATTACATTTATAGAAGGACGTGGGAGTGGGGGAAGCTTCTGAAAGAAGATTCTTGTAGAATTGTGTAAAGATGTTCAATACTTCCTTAGGGTGCGAGACAACTTTACCATCCTGTCTTCTAAGTTTATATACATGGGCAGGCCTGATATTTTGGGAGAGTTACCTGGCGAACATCGTGGATGTTGAGTTGCTATTAAGAATGAATTTGGCTTTGGACCATCTCAAAGCCCTCTCAGTATCTTTAGAGAGACCCTCATCTAAGGCCCTTCTCTTAGTGTATATCTGATCAGAGAGAGTTGGAGAGGGGGAGACACTAAGGAGGTTATAGAGATGGTCAAGATCTTTCGTTAATGATTTAATTTCAGCTAATCTGGTTTTATTTTTTTTGCGGAGGCAAGGGCAATTATTTTACCCCTGATAACCGCTTTATGGGCTGTCCAGATGGTAGAAGCAGGGGTGTCAAAAGCCTCATTAATCGAAAAATATTAATCTAGGGAGGAAGAGATCTGAGCGACTATCGTAGGGTCATTAATCAGAGAGTCATTTAGTCTCCAGTTAAGGGACGATCTCTCCATGCCAATACCACTAGCCTCAAAAGAAACTATCTGGTGATCTGACCAAGGGCAGTCGTGGATATAAGCATTTGACGAGTTTGCCAAAAGGACAGGGGTGCAGAAAATATAATCTAGTCTGGCAAAACTGTCATGTGGATGTGAATAATGAGTATATGTTCTACACCCGACATTATGGGCTCTCCAAGTGTCCACCAATTGTGATTCCCTAAGTGCTCTGGTCAAGGCCTTGGGGGAATGCCTTAGAGGAAGGCACTACCCTGCTCCTATCGAGAAGGGGGTGGGCTGTCAGGTTAAAATCCCCACCCACAATCATATGAGGAGAATCAAATCTACCCAATATATCAAAGAAGTTTCTAAAGAAGGTTGCTGGAGCATCATTTGGCGCATAAAGCAAAACAATTGTGATCTGTTTGCCCGCAATGCGACCTTTGAGTATTAGAAAACGGCTCTCCGGGTCACAGTAAGAAGATGAGATATCGAACATAATGCAGTTACAGATAAAAATAGCCACACCCCTTGTTTTTTTGTCAAAAGATGAACATCTAAATTGTTGAAAAGATTTATTAAAAAATTTTGGGTGTTTATCCGTGTCAAAATGGGTTTCCTGTAACAGCAATATGTCCGCTCCCAGACGTTTGTATTGTTTAAATGCTTTAAATGTCTCTTATGAGGAGAATTGAACCCCTGAACATTATGTGAAATGATCTTAAGCCCCATGGTAATTAACTCTGTAGTAAACATCTCTGCTGGAATGCTGTATCATAAAACAAAAGATAATTATAACCTGAGAGGAACTGAGATGCCTGGGGGTGGTAGGCATGGAACCTGTATAGAGACCAACAAGGCTGAATCCGAGCCCAGACGACCCCGGCGCTGGGATCCAACCAGTGGTGGGATTCAAAAATTTTAGTAACCAGTTCCGACTTTCCCAGCAGAATGACCAGCGTGCCCCCTTTTAATGCAGAATGACCAGCGTGCCCCCTTTCAATGCACAGTGACCAGCGTTCCTCCTTTCAATGCAGAGAGACTAGCGTTCCCCCTTTTAATGCACAGAGACCACAGCATTGCCCCCAATCATTGCAGAGTGCCAGCCACAGCATTGCCCCCAATCATTGCAGAGTGCCAGCCACAGCATTGCCCCCAATTGCAGAGTGCCAGCCACAACATTGCCCCCAATTTCAGAGTGCCAGCCACAACATTGCCCCCAATTGCAGAGCGCCAGCCACAACATTGCCCCCAATTGCAGAGTGCCAGCCACAACATTGCCCCCAATGACTGCAGAGTGCCAGCCACAACATTGCCCCCAATTGCAGAGCGCCAGCCACAACATTGCCCCCAATTGCAGAGCGCCAGCCACAACATTGCCCCCAATGATTGCAGAGCGCCAGCCACAACATTGCCCCAATTGCAGAGCGCCAGCCACATTGCCCCCAATTGCAGAGCGCCAGCCACAACATTGCCCCCAATTGCAGAGCGCCAGCCACAACATTGCCCCCAATTGCAGAGCGCCAGCCACAACATTGCCCCAATTGTAGAGCGCCAGCCACATTGCCCCCAATTGCAGAGCGCCAGCCACAACATTGCCCCCAATTGCAGAGCGCCAGCCACAACATTGCCCCCAATTGCAGAGCGCCAGCCACAGCATTGCCCCCAATGACTGCAGAGTGCCAGCCACAACATTGCCCCCAATTGCAGAGCGCCAGCCACAAAATTGCCCCCAATTGCAGAGCGCCAGCCACAACATTGCCCCCAATTGCAGAGCGCCAGCCACAACATTGCCCCCAATTGCAGAGCGCCAGCCACAACATTGCCCCCAATTGCAGAGCGCCAGCCACAGCATTGCCCCCAATTGCAGAGCGCCAGCCACAACATTGCCCCCAATTGCAGAGCGCCAGCCACAGCATTGCCCCCAATGACTGCAGAGTGCCAGCCACAACATTGCCCCCAATTGCAGAGCGCCAGCCACAGCATTGCCCCCAATGATTGCAGAGCACCAGCCACAACATTGCCCCAATTGCAGAGCGCCAGCCACAACATTGCCCCCAATTGCAGAGCGCCAGCCACAGCATTGCCCCCAATGATTGCAGAGCGCCAGCCACAACATTGCCCCAATTGCAGAGCGCCAGCCACAACATTGCCCCAATTGCAGAGCGCCAGCCACATTGCCCCCAATTGCAGAGCGCCAGCCACAACATTGCCCCAATTGCAGAGCGCCAGCCACAACATTGCCCCAATTGCAGAGCGCCAGCCACAGCATTGCCCCCAATGATTGCAGAGCGCCAGCCACAACATTGCCCCAATTGCAGAGCGCCAGCCACAACATTTCCCCCAATTGCAGAGCGCCAGCCACAGCATTGCCCCCAATGATTGCAGAGCGCCAGCCACAACATTGCCCCAATTGCAGAGCGCCAGCCACATTGCCCCCAATTGCAGAGCGCCAGCCACAACATTGCCCCAATTGCAGAGCGCCAGCCACAGCATTGCCCCCAATGATTGCAGAGTGCCAGCCACAACATTGCCCCAATTGCAGAGCACCAGCCACAACATTGCCCCAATTGCAGAGTGCCAGCGATCCCCGCGAGACCCATGCACTTACCTCACGGACGGTCTCGCAGTTGGCTCCCCGCGTCTCCGAGTCCTCCCGCGGCGCCTCCTCCTCGTCCAATGGCACGGTGTTTGCCTTTCGGCCAATCAGGAAGCGGGAGGACCCGCTCCCTGATTGGCCAGGAGGAGGATCATGTGACAATAGCGAATTCTCATTCGCTATTGTCACAGAATGGGCGGGTCGGGCGCACTGCTCCGCCCCCCGGCCGCCACGTCTGCCCGAGCGCCGGACATTCAATTGTCCTGCGCGTCCTCAGACGCGCAAAGGGATTCAGCCGGTTCTGCGAACTTGCAGAAAGTTAGCCACCGGTTCTATGGAACCGGTGCGAACCGGCTGAATCCCACCACTGGATCCAACCCGGCTGGACATCATGCATTGTATAAAGCTGAATGACTGACTTTCTGAAACCCAATTTTTTGCTTTTTGCACAAAACAGATTAATAAATAAAAGTTTGAGAATGACAATAATCCTCAAGAATTCTAACCCTACATGGGAGATGGGCAAAAACAATAATCCCATCCGTTGAGACCTTTACCCGTGGACAACAAAGTCCAACAGCCATCCGTGGGAATCCGCAGCCAGCTCGACCATAGCCATAGGCCCACAAATGAGCTGGTGTGAGGCCAGGGTGCGGATTAACACAAGACAGTTTAGTAGTTGTCAGAAAGAAGCTCAAAATCCTTCCTGAGGTCGTTATGAGCAAGTGAGAGTTCGTCATGCTTTGTTTTAAGCAGGTCTGTGCGGCCTCCCAGGGCAGCAATCTCTTGTGTCAGGGTGTTAGTAGATTTGTGGACTTCAGATTGGATCTTATCAGCCAACTTCTCATACATGGCTGCAAACCCTGCATCAAGATCAGCCTTAGTGATAGAGTGTGAGTACTCACGATCCCCTGGAGGAGTAGTGGCCGGTGAGGACGGTTGAGTGGACACTGCAGGCGGCGTGGGAGAAGACTGGGCGCCATCTTTAGTCATCCCTGTGACCTCTTTGGTACGGAGTAAGTAGGTCGTCAAAGAATGCTGTGGCGGGCGGCCCCGTTGTTTTTTTTTTTGGCTGAAGGCATGCACGACCTGTTCCTGCGGGGGTGCTGGGTGTAAGGTGCCGAAAAAAATTTAGATTGGCCCCGAGGAAGTCGTTTTTCTCTCTCCCCTCCAGCGGAGCTGAGACTCTAGCGACTGTCCAGCTTCACGCCACGCATGCGCCCCCAATCCTGTTCTTTTTAAAGCATGTTATACAGCACAGTGCCTATGCTGTGTAATTTAGCCCATTGTATCACCTAAAATACCTGGCTGATCCTGCCTGGTTCTGCCCTCCCCCCTATGAACTGACCAAGGTTTATCATGGCTGCGGAGCCCTGACACCATGGTCAGTTTATGTGCCTCTGTCATCTTCTGCTCTCCTCTGTCATCTCTCCCCCCTCCCTCCCTGCCTGTCAGCTCTGATCCCCTCCCCGGCTCTCCCCTCCTACTGCTAAACTAACTGTGTTATATTGCTACAATCTCATCTGTTATATCAAATGATGTGCCCCAGAGTATGTGTTTTTAAAAAAATAAGCCGTTGTATATCCTATTTTATAGCGCCGCTCAGCACTCACGTGACCAGCCGCCTCTCTCCTCCTATAAGTAAATGTGTATACTGCGCTAACCAACACAAATAATAAATAGTAAAAAAAAAGCTGCTAGCACAAAACAACTGACAATCAGGTTGATAAGAGCAATACATAGACAAAAGTGCAGCACTAAATCAGAGAGAACTGTAACAGCTCTCCATACAAATACAAGTGATGAAATGAAACCAAGTCAATGGTATAGAAATTATACATAAAAAAGTCCCAATTAAACGTATAAGGTGAAGACATCCAAGGTGGTCAGGTGAATCATACTGTGAATGTATCCCGTCACCAACACCAGAATAGCAAATGCGCTCACCAGAGGATGTTGACCCAAGGTACTGTACAGCATAAGGGTCAAAAAAGGCTTATGTGATGGTACTGTGATTCCTAAGATAGACTGCAACCACAGGTGTTCTCCAGGTGTATATCCAGTGGGATGAATGGAGGATGAAACTCGCAGACATCAAAGACCATAAGGATAAAGACCAAAGGGAACACATATAGTGTAAAACCCCAAAATAAAATGTATTCATATAAGGGAAATGCACTTACAAACAGTCCAGTGTTACAGGTAAAATATAAGCAGGCAAATCAGGCTACAGAGGCACGATCCTGATGCATTTAGTCCCATAGGACATTCTCAAAGAATTTGACCAGCCCAAATCCTGTTGGTCAAATCCTTTGAGAATGTCCTATGGGACGAAATGCCTCAGGATCGTGCCTCTGTAGCCTGATTTGCCTGCTTATATTTTGCATCTCTCCTCCTCCTGGCTGATGTCAGCGGGGGATTCTCAGCCCCACCTGCTGTAGCTGTCAGATCGAGAGAGGAGAGAGGCGACGTGAGCGTCAAGTGGCACTATAAAAAAAAGGTATACAGAAGCTTATTTTTTTACAAAACACATACACTGGGGCACATCATTTGATATAACATACAATATAGTGGCAAGAAGACACAGTTGCTTAACAACCACTTTAACAGTTATTTTTTTTTTGCAGGAATGCCATTCGGCCTTGCGGTTCGCCCAGCGGTCGGTTTGTGGCGAACTTTGCTCGTTCGCTGTTCTCCCAACATGTGAACATATGGCGATATTCGCGACTGCCATATTCTTTTACATTGTGAAGAACTTTGACCCATGACACATCCATCAGGTGGTACAGGACAGCCAATTGAGACATTTCAGAACATGGACATACCCCCTACCTTATAAATAGACCTGATCTGGCTGCCATTTTACATTCTTTACATCCTTTTAAGGACTGGTATAGGTGTACTATTGTTTGGTGTGCAGTATATAGGGGTGTAATACACTTATAATATACTTTCTAATATAGAAAGCATATTATAGTGGATTTGTATTGTGCAGCATTGTGACTGGTGAGCGGTTCTGCAGCGATACTACAACTACAAAGAGTGACAAACGCAATTAGAAAAAAGTATTATAGCTGGTGTGATATACCAGTCGCTCCCCAAAAACGACAGATTGAAGCAGGGTGTTATATATACTTTCATAATAGTGTATTTGGGTACTGCAGAATTTTTTTTTTCTGTTTTGCTGCATTGTCTCTGCTACACACAGTGACAAAGATTACTGGAAAAAAATGTTTATGGCAACTTTTCTAATAGCAGGATCATTTCCTGCACCCCCTTCATAGCCTGGCGTTGCCTCTCCTCCATGGCCTTTATGCAATCTTGAATTGATGAAATTTTGCAGATAAAAAAAGAATGCTTGTCGATCGCAGATTCGCTTAATACTTCTTGTATGTCAGTGTCCATGTTGTGGGACTATGTGTGCACAGCTAGTAAGTATTTTGTGGCTGCAAATATGACCTGGAGGTTTTTCATGTTCGCCTGCCATTAAAATGAATGGGACCCGCCGCGAATCTGTGGTTCACGAACATTTTAGCGAGTTTGCGCGACAGCCTAAGGTAGGAGAAGTAACAAGAACTGTCTTAAAGTCAAGTGACTCACTAAGGGGATACTAAGGGATTCTATGGGGGAGGGAGGGCCCTGGCCTGCCCTGCTCTAAGGGGATCTATAATAGGAATGAGACCCTGGCCTGGATTGTTCTAAACGGGGATCTATGGGGACCCTGCTCTAAAGGGGGATATACTGTATGACATAGATCCCCCTTTAGAGCAGGGTCCCTACAAATCCCCCCTTTAGAGCAGGCCAAGGTCCCCATAGATCCCCCTTTAGAGCAGGGTTCCCATAGATCCATTTTAGAGAAGGGTCAAACCCTTCTCTAAAGGGGATCTATGGGGACCCTGCTCTAAAGAGGGATCTATGGGAACCCTGGCCTGCTCTAAAGGGGGATCTATGGGGACCCTGCTCTAAAGGGGGATCTATGGCATCCCCTCCATCCTCATCATTATTGGAGCCAACTTGGCAATACACTGCGGCTGAGGGAATGTGACTGCCAATAGGTTGTTTACCAGAGTTCTCCCCTCTCTGTAGGCTCATGTTCCTACATTCCTCAAACCTCAGAACTAACATCTGAATCAAGTAATGGATGTGCATTGTCAAGAAGCAAGTGGCTGATACTGTGTTCAAATAACTCATCTGACTCCTCCATTCCTGATGCTGGGGCTATGGCTGGAGTAGCTGTTGACAAGGAGGCAGAATAAGCCTCTCTGGCAGCTGCAATGGACTGCACACTAGTCTCTGCTTGGGTGATGAAGGGTGAGGCGGATAAGGATGGTTTACTAAGCCAGTCCACCGCCCCCTCTGCATGCTGTGGTTCGATAGCATGGGTGTCATGAATCAGTGCAGTAATGTTTCATTTCCTGGCATGTCTGCTTACTTAATGGGCTGTGTATCAGCTTTAGGGACTGTGCTCTCCCACCTGTGTGTTTGCCTGAACATCCCTGTCTGCTTGTTGCCCTGACCTTCGGCTTGTTCTTCTGACCATTCCTGTCTGCTCGTTGCCCCAACTTTTTGCTTGTTCTCCTGAATATTCCTTGAAGCCGTGGACTGCAGCTTCCACTCCATCCACCTGAGTCTCCCTTGAGTGTAAACTGGGAGACCCTAGGGGCTGTGACCTGGAGTCGGCTGCAGCCAAGTCCATCCTCACCATCAGAGGTCCTGGTAAAAATCTGCTGGCTCTTAGACTCCGTGCCCTGGGGAATGTTGTGCTCTAGCTCCCTGTCCAGGAATGTGGCTGAGACCCTGTGTAGCTGCTACTCAGAGCCATCGACCCTTAGCTGTCAGCCATTTACAACCTGTGTAGTGCACTCCCTGTCAATCGGCCCCACAGGTGACCTGACAACGGGCAACATCACTTAACAGAGGAAATGATGCCCTGCCTAAAGAAGGACCACATCCACCTTTGCAGGCTGTGAACACAGATGCTGCTGGCCCCCTCACAGTGCCATGGGAAGGTCTGACTCTCCTTGTTGGCCTTCCAGATTGTAAGATTCTGGTACCTTTGGTACCCTTATTTACCATTTTCTTTTCAACATTGCGTCCCACCTTTCTAGTTAGGTGGAACGCATACACCTTTAAGACGGATGACGTCATCGCTGAGCGCCGCTGAGCGGCTATTTCAATCGCCGGCGTTCTCTCTCACGTTGTTCGTTCAATGTGTGCCTACATGCTTACAAGCCTTGTCTTGCTGTCGGAACCTCCAGCTATTTGCCTTTACCTGGAACAGACCGGAACCTCGCTACTGATCCCGTATCTCGCTACCGGATCACTCCCTCACTACTGGACCCCTCTACTTACTAAACCTTACTAGTGATAAGTACCCCACAGGGGAATCCTCCATAACTAACTTACACTATCATCTTCTGCACATTAAGGACTGTTACTATCTATGCATACTAATTCTACCATCTGCACTGTTACATAGATTGCTAGCTCTTGAGTCTACTACCATCTATCCTTGCACTGTTTTAGTCTATCCTGTATATGTCATCTGCTGTCCTTACCACCTGTTACCATACATGATTACTAACCTATCTGCATTCTACCTATTACCATCTACTACTCTCCTGAACATTACTATCAAGTGCTTACCATTACTGTCACTGCTCACACCTGTCCCTTCAGCACATCACCTCCATACTATCATATACATCCTATCACTCCAGGAACATCTTATTGAGTGTGTGTATATCTGTATGCTGAAGCAGACAGGCCCACAGTGATGAGTCTGGAGAGTTGGATCTGGTATTCCAACACATCTCTACATGACTACTGAGTGGAGATTCTGCAGCTGCAAATCCAGCTTACAATAAAAACGCAGGAGCGTTACACAGATATGATGGGGGGCTTAATAATGAAATGTAATAGAGATGGGGAAATGTGTATGTGGAAGAACTTTAATCAATGGAAAGTGGTATTTGGTGCACTTTAACTTCAGACACGCTCCACTGATACACTACATTAGTGTACATTTACTGCAGTATAGTGAAGTGCATTAGTGCACGCTTACTGCAGGGTATTGCAACTCGATAGTGCACGTTTACAGCAGTATATTGCAGCGCACTAGTGCAGTATTTCTGCATCATATACTCCCGTAAATTCAACTAACTTACTGCAATGTATTGCAGTAAACATGCACTACTGTGCTGCAATATACTTTAGTAAATGTGCACTAACGCACTTCACTATACTGCAGGAAAAGTAGCCTGACACATTACAATATAATGCAGTATCACTGCCTTAACACGTTACACTGACGCACTGCAATATATTGCAGTACACCTACCCCAACACAATAAACTGACACAATACTCGAAACTGGTAAAAATGAACTGTTGCACTACACTCATGCTGCACTATCACTATATTCACACTAAACTGGCACTAAAGTAAAAATGAATGGTCACACTATATTCACACTAAACTGACACTGAAGTAAAAATGAATGGTCGCAATACACTCACACTGCACTTTCACTATATTTACACTAAACTGCCACTAAAGTAAAAATGAATAGTTACACTACACTCATGCTGATTGGAGAGCTATCATGACAGTTTCCAATCATGGCTCTGACTGTGCTATGAGCCCTGATTTGGCAAAGCTCGCATTGCTTCAGCCAATCAAGGCTTCCAAAGCACTGTGTGGTGGTGCAGTGCATTTTGGGGCATTCAGTGGGCCAAACAGTCGAACGCCCCGTCAATTTGGATGTACGCCGAATGAGCATGAGTTTCGGCCAAACTGTTCGCCCAACACTATTCATTGGCTGTATGTGCTGTGCCTCATTTAAAGCCCCAGGAAAATAAATTAGTTGTAGTAGATGTTCTGAAGTGATAGAGGCACATCACTGGGTGCACTAGACCACATTCCATTTTGTTATATTAATTAGAGTGGAAGGCACCCTGGTAAATGGTGGCCTCTTGTATCACGTGGATGTATAATAATGACGTTTATTTTATTACATTACTATACAGCTTATGTAAACTACCTTGAAATGACATTCCTGGTTTGGGATTGATGGCCCAGTAGGATGTACAGTATATGCCCAAGCATGAGGGGCCTAGGGTGGTCAGTGGGTAGATCGCCCCTATGCTTGGGCATATATATAATATATACAGTATATATACAGTATATACTGTATATATATATATATATATATATATATATATATATATATTAGCACATATTTCAGTGAAAAAAGCTTTAAAGCTTTATTGAGTTAATGTTTTATTGTTACTGTGTTTTATTGTGAACTGTTGTTTGTTTTGTAGGAACACTATTCAGCTGCAGCACTGATCTGTTTATTCTGACAGCAGCAGAATACATGTGTCAGTGATTGCAGCACTGTAGGAGGAGATTTCTCATCCACAGTTAAAAAAAGAACATAATGTATATGGAATGGGAGCCTGTGCTCAGTGGGTGGATCGCTCCTATGCTTCGGCTTATATATATTTCTTTTGATTTTCCACAGATTCCATTGAAAATAAAAGTTGTTTTATTGAATTAATGTTTTATTGTTACTGTGTTTTATTGTTAAAGTGTTTGTAACCCTAAAAAAAAAAAAAATGATCCTGTTCTTTTTTTTTTTTTTGTTTACAAAAGTTTTTATTAGGAAGTCATGTCAATAAACAAGGGACAAAGCTCATACAATGCAAAGCAAAGAAACAAATATATGAAAGGTCAATTACAAAAATATTGTAAGTACAACCGAGCAATGACACAGCAGTCTCAGACAAGTGGTACATGAACATCATGATAAGCACGCAAATATTATATCAAATATGTAGCAGAGTAACTTGCATCTCAAACCCAACAAAGTAAGGCATATCATTGTACTATAGGGACACAAGAATCCCACTTAGCATGGAAGGCTGGCATAGAGTTGTGCAGGGAGTGGAATATGCTCTCAGAGAGTTTAATATCCGCCATTCTTGTTAGAACCTGGGACCACAATAGATTATTAGACTTCCAGTTTAGGGCAATCATCCAGTGTATAGATGACATTAGGGTATGAAATAACCTGGAAACTGGGGAAGGAACATTGGGGACACGTGAATACAATAAGCACATCTTCGGGCTAAGAATTATCTCTGATCCCACATCTTTAGAGAAGCAACGTTTAACTATATTCCCAAAGGGCTGCAGGCGACTACAACTCCAAAAGAGATGCAAAAGCGTACCCTCCTCAGGACATCCCCTGAAACAAAGGGGAGAGACTGAGTTGTAATAGGAGTGTAGTAATGGGGGGGGGGGGGGTCAAATACCACCTTGTAACTAGCTTGAAAGGAGATTCTCTACTGGTGGATGAGTGCGTACATTTGCGTAAGTTATCAATCATGATTAGCCATTCTGGAACTGAGAATGTACCTCCCAAGTCCTCTTCCTATTTGATCATGTATTTTAATTTATCTGGTAGTGGAAAGCAATTGAGATAATTGTATAATCTAGAGATAAGGCCTCTGTCCCTAGAGGAGGAGCAGCAGATGGACTCAAATGGTGTGTAAGGGGGGTGTAGGGTCAAGGAGCCATGGGCCTGGAAGAAATTCTTAACCATCTCATAGTGAAACACTTCCGAGGTTGGAAGTCCATGTAATCTATTAAGTTGATCAAAGGTGCAGAATGTGTTGCAAGCTGATAGGGTTATAAGGGAAACTAGGCCCATAGAGATCCAGGGCTGTAAATCCTCCACCTTCAATGGTAAGGCTGGAGTATCCAGGGCCGCTAAAAATGAGATCAAGGGGGTAAGTTCAGACACTAGTCTGCAAGAGGTCTTATATTTCTGCCAGATCTGGTATAAATGACTAACAACCTTGTTGGATTGTGAGAGGAATCTGGGGGAGGCCGGAGCACACCAAGGTATGGCCTGTAAATGGAGGGGGCCAATAGACATCTTTTCAAAAAGTAACCAAGGTATATTGACATCTACTGAGTGCCATTGTGCCAGTTGGATGAATTTTGCTCAAAGGTAGTAAGACCACATGTCCGGCAGGCCCAGACCCCCCACAGATTGAGGGGCATGCACAACCTGCCAATTGTATCTGGGCTTCCTCCCACCCCAAACAAATTTGGATATATCACGCTGAAAGGAGGCAATATGAGATTTAGGTACATTGATGGGAAGGGCTCTAAAAAGAAATAGTACTTTAGGGAGAATAATCATTTTTACTGCTGTGCATCTTCCCAAGAAAGAAATATAGTATGACGACCAGGATTTTAGCAATTCGATTAGTTTTTTAAATATAGGGGGAAAATTAGCTAAATAGAGGGAGTCATGGTGTGGTGTAATATATACCCCTAGGTATTTGAATGATTTTGTGCACCAGGTAAAAGAAAAACTTTCTCTAATGGAGACCTACAACCAATTGGGGAGATTCATAGGCATTAAGGAGCATTTGGGGATGTTAACACTAAGGCCAGATACCGAGCTGAAAGTCTCCAGCTCAACCAGTAGCTGCGTTAGGGAGATATGAGGGTTAGATAGAAATAGAAGAACATCATCTGCGTAAAGGCTGAGCTTAAATTCTTTCCCTCCTTTAAAGTAGCCACTAATTTTGTTGTTGTTTCTGATAGAGCAGGCCAAGGGCTCGATGGCCAGGGCAAAGAGCAAAGGGGAAAGGGGACACCCCTGCCTGGTACCCCGCTTAAGGTAAAAAAAATTAGAATTACATCCGGGCAGACGGACTCTCGTTTGGGGGGAGTCATACAAGGCTCTAAAGCCGTGGATGAACCCATCTCCCAAACCAAACCTGGGTAGCAAGTTTTCCATGTAGGACCAGCTAACGCTGTCAAACGCCTTGTGGATGTCTAGGCTAACTAAGCATGTTGGAGTCTTAGAGGCGTTGGCGTCCTGAATGATGTTTGTGACTAGTCGGATGTTATCCGTAAGCTGCCTCCCTGGTATAAAACCCGTCTGATCAGGACTAATAAGTTGAGTTATGGTACTGGCCAGTTTGGGGATAAGGGACATATTTGCAAGGGGCATTTCCTCTGGGAAACTGCCGCCTCGGAGAACATCATTGAATAGTTTAGTCAATCTGGGAATCAAAAGGGGGGAAAAGGTTTTATAGTATAGGGCGGAAAACCCGTCCAGTCCCGGGGCTGTGGAGGTTTTTCGTGATTTAATAATATCTAACAATTCCGCATCAGTACAGGGTGCCTCAACTGCCTCCCTCTGCTCAACTGTGAGGGAAGGAAGATGTAGTCTATCCATCTAAGCATTACATTTATAGAAGGACGTGGGAGTGGGGGAAGCTTCTGAAAGAAGATTCTTGTAGAATTGTGTAAAGATGTTCAATACTTCCTTAGGGTGCGAGACAACTTTACCATCCTGTCTTCTAAGTTTATATACATGGGCAGGCCTGATATTTTGGGAGAGTTACCTGGCGAACATCGTGGATGTTGAGTTGCTATTAAGAATGAATTTGGCTTTGGACCATCTCAAAGCCCTCTCAGTATCTTTAGAGAGACCCTCATCTAAGGCCCTTCTCTTAGTGTATATCTGATCAGAGAGAGTTGGAGAGGGGGAGACACTAAGGAGGTTATAGAGATGGTCAAGATCTTTCGTTAATGATTTAATTTCAGCTAATCTGGTTTTATTTTTTTTGCGGAGGCAAGGGCAATTATTTTACCCCTGATAACCGCTTTATGGGCTGTCCAGATGGTAGAAGCAGGGGTGTCAAAAGCCTCATTAATCGAAAAATATTAATCTAGGGAGGAAGAGATCTGAGCGACTATCGTAGGGTCATTAATCAGAGAGTCATTTAGTCTCCAGTTAAGGGACGATCTCTCCATGCCAATACCACTAGCCTCAAAAGAAACTATCTGGTGATCTGACCAAGGGCAGTCGTGGATATAAGCATTTGACGAGTTTGCCAAAAGGACAGGGGTGCAGAAAATATAATCTAGTCTGGCAAAACTGTCATGTGGATGTGAATAATGAGTATATGTTCTACACCCGACATTATGGGCTCTCCAAGTGTCCACCAATTGTGATTCCCTAAGTGCTCTGGTCAAGGCCTTGGGGGAATGCCTTAGAGGAAGGCACTACCCTGCTCCTATCGAGAAGGGGGTGGGCTGTCAGGTTAAAATCCCCACCCACAATCATATGAGGAGAATCAAATCTACCCAATATATCAAAGAAGTTTCTAAAGAAGGTTGCTGGAGCATCATTTGGCGCATAAAGCAAAACAATTGTGATCTGTTTGCCCGCAATGCGACCTTTGAGTATTAGAAAACGGCTCTCCGGGTCACAGTAAGAAGATGAGATATCGAACATAATGCAGTTACAGATAAAAATAGCCACACCCCTTGTTTTTTTGTCAAAAGATGAACATCTAAATTGTTGAAAAGATTTATTAAAAAATTTTGGGTGTTTATCCGTGTCAAAATGGGTTTCCTGTAACAGCAATATGTCCGCTCCCAGACGTTTGTATTGTTTAAATGCTTTAAATGTCTCTTATGAGGAGAATTGAACCCCTGAACATTATGTGAAATGATCTTAAGCCCCATGGTAATTAACTCTGTAGTAAACATCTCTGCTGGAATGCTGTATCATAAAACAAAAGATAATTATAACCTGAGAGGAACTGAGATGCCTGGGGGTGGTAGGCATGGAACCTGTATAGAGACCAACAAGGCTGAATCCGAGCCCAGACGACCCCGGCGCTGGGATCCAACCAGTGGTGGGATTCAAAAATTTTAGTAACCAGTTCCGACTTTCCCAGCAGAATGACCAGCGTGCCCCCTTTTAATGCAGAATGACCAGCGTGCCCCCTTTCAATGCACAGTGACCAGCGTTCCTCCTTTCAATGCAGAGAGACTAGCGTTCCCCCTTTTAATGCACAGAGACCACAGCATTGCCCCCAATCATTGCAGAGTGCCAGCCACAGCATTGCCCCCAATCATTGCAGAGTGCCAGCCACAGCATTGCCCCCAATTGCAGAGTGCCAGCCACAACATTGCCCCCAATTTCAGAGTGCCAGCCACAACATTGCCCCCAATTGCAGAGCGCCAGCCACAACATTGCCCCCAATTGCAGAGTGCCAGCCACAACATTGCCCCCAATGACTGCAGAGTGCCAGCCACAACATTGCCCCCAATTGCAGAGCGCCAGCCACAACATTGCCCCCAATTGCAGAGCGCCAGCCACAACATTGCCCCCAATGATTGCAGAGCGCCAGCCACAACATTGCCCCAATTGCAGAGCGCCAGCCACATTGCCCCCAATTGCAGAGCGCCAGCCACAACATTGCCCCCAATTGCAGAGCGCCAGCCACAACATTGCCCCCAATTGCAGAGCGCCAGCCACAACATTGCCCCAATTGCAGAGCGCCAGCCACATTGCCCCCAATTGCAGAGCGCCAGCCACAACATTGCCCCCAATTGCAGAGCGCCAGCCACAACATTGCCCCCAATTGCAGAGCGCCAGCCACAGCATTGCCCCCAATGACTGCAGAGTGCCAGCCACAACATTGCCCCCAATTGCAGAGCGCCAGCCACAAAATTGCCCCCAATTGCAGAGCGCCAGCCACAACATTGCCCCCAATTGCAGAGCGCCAGCCACAACATTGCCCCCAATTGCAGAGCACCAGCCACAACATTGCCCCCAATTGCAGAGCGCCAGCCACAGCATTGCCCCCAATTGCAGAGCGCCAGCCACAACATTGCCCCCAATTGCAGAGCGCCAGCCACAGCATTGCCCCCAATGACTGCAGAGTGCCAGCCACAACATTGCCCCCAATTGCAGAGCGCCAGCCACAGCATTGCCCCCAATGATTGCAGAGCACCAGCCACAACATTGCCCCAATTGCAGAGCGCCAGCCACAACATTGCCCCCAATTGCAGAGCGCCAGCCACAGCATTGCCCCCAATGATTGCAGAGCGCCAGCCACAACATTGCCCCAATTGCAGAGCGCCAGCCACAACATTGCCCCAATTGCAGAGCGCCAGCCACATTGCCCCCAATTGCAGAGCGCCAGCCACAACATTGCCCCAATTGCAGAGCGCCAGCCACAACATTGCCCCAATTGCAGAGCGCCAGCCACAGCATTGCCCCCAATGATTGCAGAGCGCCAGCCACAACATTGCCCCAATTGCAGAGCGCCAGCCACAACATTTCCCCCAATTGCAGAGCGCCAGCCACAGCATTGCCCCCAATGATTGCAGAGCGCCAGCCACAACATTGCCCCAATTGCAGAGCGCCAGCCACATTGCCCCCAATTGCAGAGCGCCAGCCACAACATTGCCCCAATTGCAGAGCGCCAGCCACAGCATTGCCCCCAATGATTGCAGAGTGCCAGCCACAACATTGCCCCAATTGCAGAGCACCAGCCACAACATTGCCCCAATTGCAGAGTGCCAGCGATCCCCGCGAGACCCATGCACTTACCTCACGGACGGTCTCGCAGTTGGCTCCCCGCGTCTCCGAGTCCTCCCGCGGCGCCTCCTCCTCGTCCAATGGCACGGTGTTTGCCTTTCGGCCAATCAGGAAGCGGGAGGACCCGCTCCCTGATTGGCCAGGAGGAGGATCATGTGACAATAGCGAATTCTCATTCGCTATTGTCACAGAATGGGCGGGTCGGGCGCACTGCTCCGCCCCCCGGCCGCCACGTCTGCCCGAGCGCCGGACATTCAATTGTCCTGCGCGTCCTCAGACGCGCAAAGGGATTCAGCCGGTTCTGCGAACTTGCAGAAAGTTAGCCACCGGTTCTATGGAACCGGTGCGAACCGGCTGAATCCCACCACTGGATCCAACCCGGCTGGACATCATGCATTGTATAAAGCTGAATGACTGACTTTCTGAAACCCAATTTTTTGCTTTTTGCACAAAACAGATTAATAAATAAAAGTTTGAGAATGACAATAATCCTCAAGAATTCTAACCCTACATGGGAGATGGGCAAAAACAATAATCCCATCCGTTGAGACCTTTACCCGTGGACAACAAAGTCCAACAGCCATCCGTGGGAATCCGCAGCCAGCTCGACCATAGCCATAGGCCCACAAATGAGCTGGTGTGAGGCCAGGGTGCGGATTAACACAAGACGGTTTAGTAGTTGTCAGAAAGAAGCTCAAAATCCTTCCTGAGGTCGTTATGAGCAAGTGAGAGTTCGTCATGCTTTGTTTCAAGCAGGTCTGTGCGGCCTCCCAGGGCAGCAATCTCTTGTGTCAGGGTGTTAGTAGATTTGTGGACTTCAGATTGGATCTTATCAGCCAACTTCTCATACATGGCTGCAAACCCTGCATCAAGATCAGCCTTAGTGATAGAGTGTGAGTACTCACGATCCCCTGGAGGAGTAGTGGCCGGTGAGGACGGTTGAGTGGACACTGCAGGCGGCGTGGGAGAAGACTGGGCGCCATCTTTAGTCATCCCTGTGACCTCTTTGGTACGGAGTAAGTAGGTCGTCAAAGAATGCTGTGGCGGGCGGCCCCGTTGTTTTTTTTTTTGGCTGAAGGCATGCACGACCTGTTCCTGCGGGGGTGCTGGGTGTAAGGTGCCGAAAAAAATTTAGATTGGCCCCGAGGAAGTCGTTTTTCTCTCTCCCCTCCAGCGGAGCTGAGACTCTAGCGACTGTCCAGCTTCACGCCACGCATGCGCCCCCAATCCTGTTCTTTTTAAAGCATGTTATACAGCACAGTGCCTATGCTGTGTAATTTAGCCCATTGTATCACCTAAAATACCTGGCTGATCCTGCCTGGTTCTGCCCTCCCCCCTATGAACTGACCAAGGTTTATCATGGCTGCGGAGCCCTGACACCATGGTCAGTTTATGTGCCTCTGTCATCTTCTGCTCTCCTCTGTCATCTCTCCCCCCTCCCTCCCTGCCTGTCAGCTCTGATCCCCTCCCCGGCTCTCCCCTCCTACTGCTAAACTAACTGTGTTATATTGCTACAATCTCATCTGTTATATCAAATGATGTGCCCCAGAGTATGTGTTTTTAAAAAAATAAGCCGTTGTATATCCTATTTTATAGCGCCGCTCAGCACTCACGTGACCAGCCGCCTCTCTCCTCCTATAAGTAAATGTGTATACTGCGCTAACCAACACAAATAATAAATAGTAAAAAAAAAGCTGCTAGCACAAAACAACTGACAATCAGGTTGATAAGAGCAATACATAGACAAAAGTGCAGCACTAAATCAGAGAGAACTGTAACAGCTCTCCATACAAATACAAGTGATGAAATGAAACCAAGTCAATGGTATAGAAATTATACATAAAAAAGTCCCAATTAAACGTATAAGGTGAAGACATCCAAGGTGGTCAGGTGAATCATACTGTGAATGTATCCCGTCACCAACACCAGAATAGCAAATGCGCTCACCAGAGGATGTTGACCCAAGGTACTGTACAGCATAAGGGTCAAAAAAGGCTTATGTGATGGTACTGTGATTCCTAAGATAGACTGCAACCACAGGTGTTCTCCAGGTGTATATCCAGTGGGATGAATGGAGGATGAAACTCGCAGACATCAAAGACCATAAGGATAAAGACCAAAGGGAACACATATAGTGTAAAACCCCAAAATAAAATGTATTCATATAAGGGAAATGCACTTACAAACAGTCCAGTGTTACAGGTAAAATATAAGCAGGCAAATCAGGCTACAGAGGCACGATCCTGATGCATTTAGTCCCATAGGACATTCTCAAAGAATTTGACCAGCCCAAATCCTGTTGGTCAAATCCTTTGAGAATGTCCTATGGGACGAAATGCCTCAGGATCGTGCCTCTGTAGCCTGATTTGCCTGCTTATATTTTGCATCTCTCCTCCTCCTGGCTGATGTCAGCGGGGGATTCTCAGCCCCACCTGCTGTAGCTGTCAGATCGAGAGAGGAGAGAGGCGACGTGAGCGTCAAGTGGCACTATAAAAAAAAGGTATACAGAAGCTTATTTTTTTACAAAACACATACACTGGGGCACATCATTTGATATAACATACAATATAGTGGCAAGAAGACACAGTTGCTTAACAACCACTTTAACAGTTATTTTTTTTTTGCAGGAATGCCATTCGGCCTTGCGGTTCGCCCAGCGGTCGGTTTGTGGCGAACTTTGCTCGTTCGCTGTTCTCCCAACATGTGAACATATGGCGATATTCGCGACTGCCATATTCTTTTACATTGTGAAGAACTTTGACCCATGACACATCCATCAGGTGGTACAGGACAGCCAATTGAGACATTTCAGAACATGGACATACCCCCTACCTTATAAATAGACCTGATCTGGCTGCCATTTTACATTCTTTACATCCTTTTAAGGACTGGTATAGGTGTACTATTGTTTGGTGTGCAGTATATAGGGGTGTAATACACTTATAATATACTTTCTAATATAGAAAGCATATTATAGTGGATTTGTATTGTGCAGCATTGTGACTGGTGAGCGGTTCTGCAGCGATACTACAACTACAAAGAGTGACAAACGCAATTAGAAAAAAGTATTATAGCTGGTGTGATATACCAGTCGCTCCCCAAAAACGACAGATTGAAGCAGGGTGTTATATATACTTTCATAATAGTGTATTTGGGTACTGCAGAATTTTTTTTTTCTGTTTTGCTGCATTGTCTCTGCTACACACAGTGACAAAGATTACTGGAAAAAAATGTTTATGGCAACTTTTCTAATAGCAGGATCATTTCCTGCACCCCCTTCATAGCCTGGCGTTGCCTCTCCTCCATGGCCTTTATGCAATCTTGAATTGATGAAATTTTGCAGATAAAAAAAGAATGCTTGTCGATCGCAGATTCGCTTAATACTTCTTGTATGTCAGTGTCCATGTTGTGGGACTATGTGTGCACAGCTAGTAAGTATTTTGTGGCTGCAAATATGACCTGGAGGTTTTTCATGTTCGCCTGCCATTAAAATGAATGGGACCCGCCGCGAATCTGTGGTTCACGAACATTTTAGCGAGTTTGCGCGATTGCCTTCGCGAACCATCAGATGTTCGTCCATCACTAGTCAGGAGTCATATTTGGCTACTGTTCTGTCCATTACAAACTTTTTTTTTTTCCTTTCTTTTAACCTTCCTAGCGGTATTCCTGAGCATGACTCGGGGTTAGATTTTAGAGCCAAAAGCTGTAACCCCGAGCCACACTCGGGGTAGCGCTAGGAAGTTCGCTGGATCCTGGTAGAGGTTTTACTTCCCTTTTCTCCGGGATCCAGCGAAGAATGCAGACGGTATGCGGCGGCGGAGCTTCCTCCCGATCGTCTGCGAGCCCCGGCTTCCGTCTCTGGCGACGTGACGTCCGCCGGGGGGTGGAACCAGCGGCAAATTCAAATGTAAAACACACCAAACACAATGATATCATTCAAAATAAAAAAAATCACATTACATTGCCCCCCAGTGCCCTTTCCTGCAGTTTTACTGTACTTTTTATGTAAATATATGTATATATGTATATATATACATATATATATATATATATATATATATATATACATATACAGTATATATATATATATATATATATATATATATATATATATATACATATACATATACAATATATATAATAAATGTATACAGTTGGTTTGGGCTGCTCATTCACAAGAATTACATGCAAAATAATGGTACCGCTTTCAGCACCTAAAATCCAAAAAAATCATACCGCCAGGGAGGTTAAAAAAATAAGTGTTTTTTTTTCAGGTGAGGTAGTATTTTGTGTTTTTTTTTTTTTTTTTTTTTTACTTTGGGTGTATATTGCTTTTAATTTTTTGTTGACAGGTTAAACTGCTATTTTCTGAAAGGTCTCTCCTGTGGGCTTTTGTTTTAGGGGTGTTTTTTAAGGGGCATTTCTATTTTAGGGTTTGCTGATTTTTTTTTTTATGTGGTTTTGATGTTTGGGGTGTTCATAGTGCAACATTTTTTTCACTATTGACTATCTGTTATTGGACTTTGTTTTATCTGATGTCCTAATGAGAGTTCAATAAAAATTAACCAGCAGCAGGATAGTTTGCATCAGTAAAAACAAGGACAGCTTAAGTGGCCAGTTTTCTTTCTGCTGGTCAAAGCATGCCTATTACCATTTCTAAAAATACATTTTTTTTTCTAAAAGGTAATTAATCAAAAAAGGCATTCCACAAATCGGCACTGACAATGTGTACTATCACTGAGGCCATCCTTGAAATGTGGTCCATAACAGTATGTACAACCCCAAACAAACCAGCTGAAGATCATGGATAATGTAATTGACCAGTTATAGACAATGACCGTATTTGGTCAGTGAAATTGCCTGTGATCCTTGGCCGGTCTATTTACACACATAAGCAGGGGGTTAGGTTGGTAAACTGGCCTAAATTGGCCAGGCTGTTTACTGGTTCACCAAACTGTCAGAAGTCTTGGTTTGGGTTGAACTTAAGTTCAATCTAAGCCTGAATCTTATAACTGGCTTTAAACAGAATTTTACCGATCCCCTGGGGAATCAAACCTGGGCAGATTCACTCATCCCTACCGAGGAGCTGGTTCTATCTAGCTTCTATCTAGCTTAGTATACTTTTTCTTTTTTAAATTAAGGTGGATGTGTTTTTAAATGTGCAGAATATACTAACCCAATATATAGTAATAAGATAATAAGATAGAAATAATTTTTATAGGATAGTACCCTTTATATATATTAACTCATGTTTGAATATAAACTAAAAAATATAAATCAACCTTGGATGAATAATATAAATAAATCAAATCCAATGCATCATAATTCACAAAAAAGTCAGTTAGCCTTCTTAATTGTGAAGCAAAGTTCCATCGTGCTAAAGTGCCAAGTGTTCTAAACTCAAATGCAGTGCAAATCGTGCTCCCCTCCTGTGTGGCCACTCACTCACCAGCTGCTATGGACTCCCAATGACAGGAGTCATATGCGCTTGTGCAAATATCCTGGGTCTGCTGAGCTTTGTGGTCCTCCTTCTTCACTCCTTAACTAATGGGCAATGGGATGCTTGTACATGGTGTAAACAAATAACAGAGAGAGAGATTCACATATTTCCGTTTTGTTTTAAAACCAAATAGTTTAAAACATATCTACTCACACAGTATATGAAAAAACAGCATCAAACCGGAACCCAGAAGAGTTAATAGAAAGAATTTATTTTAGGGTAGCACTCTTTATATAAATCTTATCACTATTTAAAGGCACTGCACCTTCCAGAGAAGCAATCCACATTAGTAATTTATTTTTTTTTACTTTCGCTTACACCATAAGCACTGGAATAATATATATGAATATGGTTTACACACACACGTATATATATATATATATATATATGTTTGATTTAATATATAGGTATGGTCACAATAAAGATTGTTTTTAAAGGGAATATCTCAAGTTGTTAGGGTAGTGTAGGAGGGCCGGCTGTACTGTCTCACTGCAGCCACCAATCCTCTTCTGCCTCCCCCTGAAGCGCTGCCAGCTTCTCCTCCTCTTGAGGGGTATTGGTCCTAGTATATGCGCCCCTTCCATCTGCTGTGTGGGCCCCCCGTTTGCCCATTTCCCCTGCAGCACTTCTGGCTTCCCTCCTCTCCTCTCCTCTCCCGTAAGCAGATGTTTCAGGATAGAGAGCAGGGAAAGGTGATAGTAAATATGTAATTTACTGGCCCTTCCTTTCCTTAATGAACACAATAAGTGATCGGTACCAATCACTGCTGTGTTCATCCTTAATCCTGTGTTTACTATGCTTCAGTTTTTGAATGAGCAGGAAGCTTCAGAGTGTTTCCTTTTTATTAATCTGTGCTGCTGAGACTGCAAAGAAAGATAAGATAAATCTATGTCATCAGTCACTTTTGGCCAGGAGGGGGACTGGCAGGTTGTGATTTCCAACAGCAGCCCTCAGGACAGGGATAGGCAACCCTGGAGAGAACCAGAACAATATGGAAGAGATCAAAGGTCACAAGGGTGTAGCACAGTTTTTTAAGGAGATAATCTAGCAAGGTCTCATTAAAAAGTTAGTATAGTCCAATCAGTGATCATTTCACCCACTTAGGCCAGTCTAATTTTTGTTCAGGGGTTTGATATGTTTTATTCATATTCCATGGCTTGTAAAACATGCATTTGATTCGTATTCTTTCAAACGCATATAAGAATTTTTTAATATGTCAGGTCCTAAATGATTTGATTTATAAATGACTATAGTTAGGTTTCCTATTTTGGCAAAGTAACCCTCTTACGAATAACAAATTAATTAACGAATAGTCAGCTACATCAAAATTATGCCACAACTAGGCTTAAATTCAGTGCCAAGAAACAAGTATAGATAATGTATCAGTGAACATACTAAACTTTCATTTATTCTAATTGTGGCATTCACATAAACATCATAAATTAGACTTCAAGCTTGTTTGGTCAAGGGTGAAGTATATTATCACTAGATAACCAATATTTTTCTTCATATAATAAAAATTACTTACTTTTCACAAATAATTTAAACAAGCAAAATGCTGCTAATGATCAGAAACTGAAATAAGATTGAAATAAGATTGAAATTAATTATTCTATCTATCTCCCTATCTTTAGAAGCATTTTTATATATGAATTGTCTTTTTTCTAAATGTCATGAATAAAAAGTGTTGGGCCAGACCCAGACTTTAACACAAACATGTTTGAAGTGTTGAACAATACTTTTGTGGGGAAAAAAATATCGAATAAGAAAAAAAATGAATATAGCATATACAATTGCGGCACAAGTCATATTGTGATTAAATGGTATTAAAAATGCCATTTCCTTTTCAATATGCAGTTCTTTATATATTGATATTCTGTAAAATGTAATGCCATATGGCTACCTGGAGGTGTGCTGTACACAGAATGTGTACAGAAAGCCCCCCCAGAAACAGAATTTTCTGCTTTTGTGATTGGCTCCATGATTTTCCTAGAAGTCTAAACTAAGATACAGGAGAAAGGAGGGTAGGGATTTCTTCAGGGGGGTGTGCACCGGAAGCGGTAATGTGAGTACCGCTGGGTGACGAACGCCGCCACGAGCTGCAACTCCATGAGCGAACCCGGAGAGAGATAGGAGAACCAGACGCCAGACCTGCCGAAGCTGTATCCGAAGCTGAAGTCGGCACAAGCGGGGTAGCCTTACGAGGTGCGGAGACGATCTGAAGGAGCGGAGGTGGCTGATCACCCGCCGAGACATCAGTATCGGTCCCGGACATAGCGGTGAGCGAAGCCAGCCATCCACCTTGCACACAATTCGTGTTTGACATACACCCCAGACAGGAAGCACAGCGCTGTGATGTGAGCTGGATCGGCCACCCGTGCATGCTGCACCGGGTTTAAGGCATATACCCCATGGGAGAGACACTGCAAATAGGGAGGAGTGGGATTCCCCCTGGGATCACTGTACGCTGGGAACACTAGTACACCAGTACAGATTTAATCTGTTGCTTGGACCCCGGGCATCACTATACAAACTCTGGATATCACATACCTCCATTGGGCTCCCCCTCCTGTATACCTTTAGGGGACTCTGTACCCTCTGTACCTCCACCCCCATAGACCCGACACACTTGTGGACAGGTATAAAGACTTTGCGTTCCTCTGTCTTCATAGACAGGGATTCTGTACCCCCTGCTTCCCTCAAATTATGATACTGCACCCTTGCCTTATTGGATAGGGTCTTGAAGTCATTGGTACTATAGATAAAGACTCTATATCCCTACCACCATCTACGGGGATTTTACATCTCAGTTTCTGATGATAAGGACTCTGGACCCTTGCCCCCACTGGTAAGACCCTCGAGTGGACATTTATTTACCAACCCCAGACTGTTTGAGGAGAGAGGGCTTTGATCTGAAAAGAGCTTATAGCCCCCACTCACCTTGACGTGTGAGACTCGGAAGGTATACCCACCAACCTCCTCTCCCCCCCAAAGGGAAACTTCTTTTTCCCGTCCTCTATAAAGTTTGTTGAAATATTGGACTTTACATAAAAGGAGGAAGAGAGTCGGAGGAAGGTGACAATTACATCGGGAACTGTGAGTACTATGATGTATTTTGTGTATATGGAGTGACGTTAAACATGAAGTAAGACATCTACCTTAAAGCGGGGGGTTAGAGGCATAGAACCCTAACCTCAATACTCCTAAAACTACACAAGTGCTCAAGAGTAAGGGAGCCTAATTTACTAAAATACACGTCTAAAATAAGGAACCTGGTCACTGAGGAGATAAAAGAGGAGGATGACACTGGCTAAAAGACGCAGGGGAAGAAAGAGTACGGTAAAGACGCAAATAAGTAAAACGGAGGGAGAAGTTGAACGTTTTTTTTCTAACAGCCAGAAAGTTTCCAAAGGTAAAAAAATGGCACCCACAAGCCCAGAGGCCAGCGATATACCAAATTCTTTAGAGACCTCTCTTTCGGCTGGAGGGGAACCTAATAGCCCAATGAGCACCCACAGAGAGACTCCGATACCCGGTATGCTTACACAGACCGCTACACAAAACTCGGAACTGATAAGCTTATTACAAGCATTACCGACTAAGGCGGACATAGAATTAATGATCAATAAGATAGAGGAGAAGCATCAACAAGAGATTCAGGAAGTTAAAAAAGATATACAGACTATCACTTAGAAAATGAAGAGGCCTCAATTAATTCGATAAAGGAGAGACTGTCAGCTTTAGAACTAAAATGTGAAGTACAGAGGGAGACAGAGGACGCAATACAAATACAGCTGGAGGATATGGAGAATAGGAGTAGGCGTAGCAATCTCCGCCTGCGAGGCCTCTCTGAAAATATCAGTAATGAAAATTTAGCGGAGGCAGCAAAGGAGATCTTTAAACAGATCTTGAAGGACAGATATCCAGAAAATTTGGAAATAGAGAGGATCCATAGAACCCGTGGTCCTAGAAGTAAGGAGGAAAGGAGGCCTAGGGATGTGATCTGTAAAATACATCGTTTTACACACAAAGAAATGATTACACTAAGGAGAAGAGCGCTCCTAAGACCATTATTGGAACTAGCTAAGAATGCAGGGTGTACATATAGATGGGGCTTCCCCTTTTTCCTTGATGTTCCGTAGAAACGACAGACACTTCATACTGAAGACGTATCAAGATCGCATGGCATTTTTTAGGTTCATAGAAACAGAATCCATACAGATTAGTAATTGGCTGAGCTCCCTATCTAGAGAGGGACCGCTTCAGTACCCCCAGCAGCATGAGCAAGGGACTGTTGCAAGAGGAGGAGAAGACCCAAGCCGAAGATGAGTAATCTCCGAAGAATTAAAACAGGACTGATACTCTTGTAATCTATAGTATGTTCCATGCAGAGTTTAGTGAGGGATTGGAGTTTTTTCTATTCCCTTTATTTTTTCCCCTTTTTTTTTTTTTTTTTTTTGCACAAGAAATAAGGGTGAGGGTTCTATTTTTTGGAATCAACACCCCTTACAAGATAAACACACGAGATATAATTTTGGTATATCTCCTTTTTTTTTTTTTGCTTTGGCACCATGTCACATGTTAGGATGGATTTACTAATAGACAATCGCTTTAAGGAAATCACCGGGTTTTTTTTTTTTTTTTTTTTTCTTTCTGGGATTTTTTTTTTGGGGAAGATAGAGATAATATAAAATCTGTATTAAGCTGTATTAAGATAAGAATTATACAAGAAGAAGGAGACAGGAGAGGAATGTCAGTTTAGAGGGACATACTGGGATATGGAGGTTGAGAGGAGGGAGGGGGAGGTGAGATAATGATAATTCTACTGCTCCTTTTGTTCTTCGCCTTACCCCCTCCCCTTTGTCTTCACTTTTCCATAGACTCGGTGCATCTTTAGAGGTAGAGGGGGAAACAAACTTACCAATGAAGTACTGAAATGTCTTTTTTCCTCTCTATTCTCCGGGTATTTTTTTATTTTTTTTTTCTTTTGAAGAAGAAAGGGAGCAGAAAGTGGCGGGAAGTCACGCCGGGGCAAGCCCCTTATTTTTTAAGAAATCACACAAGGTGCGCTTAGTAGTGCGGTGTGAGGAAAGGATAGGATTACTATCCGAGTCGACGAGGGACAGATCCGATCTCTTACGAGCCCGGGTCTTTTCCTGTGCCGACTAGTGGGAAGAGGGGTTTAAACTTTTAAACTTTTTTTTTTTTTTTTTTTCCCTCTCCTCTGATATCTCCTCTCTCAACTCCATTCTCTATCGGGATAGGTATATTTGAAGATGGAAGACCTAAAAATTACTTCTTATAATGTCAAAGGACTAAATATCCCAGAAAAAAGACGGATACTAATGAGTGAGTTAAAACAGCATAATGTTAGCATAGCATTAATACAAGAGACGCATTTTAGGACAGACAAAATACCTTACCTCAAAAATAGGCTATATCCATATACATATCACTCTACAAATATACACGCAAAATCAAGAGGGGTCTCGATACTGATAGCAAAGGATGTCCCTTGGACTTTACAGGATAGTAGACAGGACCCAGAAGGAAGATTTCTATTCCTGAAAGGACTAATAGGCGAAATACAGGTGACAGTTGCGACACTTTATGCTCCTAATAATAAACAGGACGTATTCCTATCGAAAATATTGAGCAGTCTTGTGAGCTTTTCAGAGGGTCAGCTGATCCTGGGAGGAGACTTCAACGCTCCATTAGTACCAGCGGTAGATACCTCCTCCGGGACCTCAGCATTATCGACTAGAACAAGTAGGCGAATATTAAAAGCACTGTACAAAACTCAACTGATCGATGTTTGGCGGCTACAACACCCCACGAAAAGGAATATTCGTTTTATTCAATCCCACACAAGAATTATTCTAGAATAGATTACTTTATGATACCTCATGCCCAGTTCAGGCAGTTAAAAATTCAGACATTAAGAGCATTACCTGGTCAGACCATGCACCTATTATAATAACATATAGCCTGACAATGAATGCCCCACAGAAAAGGCAGTGCTGGAGACTGAATGAGAGTCTGTTACAAAGAGAGGAAATTCTAAGAGAAGTAACTCAAGAGCTGAAAGCCTACTTTGAGACTAATGATCAAGCTGAGTGTCGAACTGGAACTCTCTGGGAGGCTCACAAGACAGTAATGAGAGGGATCCTAATTAAGCATGGCGCCCGTATCAAAAGAGAAAGAAATGAAAAAATGACACAGCTACTAGACAGACTCAGAGTATTAGAAACAAAACATAAATACTCACTATCAAATAATATATTGGTAGAGTTAACGTCTATCAGAAAACAGATCACTGATTTGTTACAATATAAAGCTAAGGCAGATATACAGAGATGTCGTAGACTGAACTATGAGGCAGGAAATAAATGCGGAAAAGCGCTGGCTAGGACTGTACGGGAGCAGAAGTTGAGATCATACATACCTCATATTGTAACAGCAAGAGGGATTAAGAAAACCTTACCAAGTCAGATAACGGAGTTATTTAAGGAATACTATGCCACCTTATATGATCTAGAAAGAAACCCACCTGCACACCGGGAGATTGGAAATTACCTCGATCAGTCACAACTACCCAAATTGATAGAGGAAGAGCGGGAGTTTCTAGAAACAGGAATAACTATGGAGGAGGTACAACAGGCAATAAAGGCAATGAAACCAGGGAAAGCGCCAGGACCAGATGGCCTAACAATGCAATATTACCAACTATTGTTCCCAACCCTGGGCCCATACCTGGTAAAATTGTATAATGCAACAGAGCGAGATGGGGAGCTAAATAGAGACACTCTAGCGGCACACATCTCATTAATTCTAAAGGAAGGCAAAGATCCTGCCGCTTGTGGCAGCTATAGACCAATATCTCTACTAAATGTAAATTTAAAGATATTCACTAAAATCTTGGCAGATAGGCTGGCAAAAGTATTACCAAAACTAGTACACCTGGATCAGGTGGGCTTTATGACATCAAGGGAGGCAAAAGATAACACCACAAGGATACTTAACTTGATACAAATAGTAAAGGAGGAAAAGATGCCATGTGTAGTGTTGAGCGCAGATGCAGAGAAGGCATTTGACCGGGTTGGGTGGCCTTTTCTGTTCGCTGTGCTCAAATATATAGGACTAGGAAAATCGATGGTAGATAAGATAACTAGAGTCTATACAAATCCATCAGCGCGGGTGAAAGCCAATGGGATTCTATCAGAGGCATTCCCAATAAAAAATGGCACACGGCAGGGGTGTCCGCTATCACCCCTCCTTTTTGCATTGACATTGGAACCATTTCTCTGTACAATCCGGCAAAACCCAGATATAGAAGGAGTAAGAATAAAAGGGAAGCAATATAAAATAGCCGCCTATGCGGACGACATGTTGTTCTCCCTCACCAACCCAGGTATCTCACTGCCGAATCTTATACAAGAGTTTAAAAGATATGGGGCAGTATCAAATTTAAAAATTAACTTTGGGAAATCGGAGGCAATGGGAGTGGGGATCCCCCCGACCCAAATACGAACCTTGAAAAACAATTTTAATTTCAAATGGAATGAAACGGCAGTGAGATATCTAGGAACACTCATCCCGGCGAAATTGGAACAGGTGTATGATCTCAACTTCGCCCCCTTGATAGTAACAACTAAAAGACTTCTAGAACAATGGCATGGAGGAATGCAGTCATGGTTCGGTAAATGCAATTTGCTGAAAATGATCGTATTGCCAAAATCTATATATTTATTCTGGGCGTTACCGGTGAAGATACCTAGCAAATTTTTTAAGATAATACACTCTTTATTCGTAAAATATATATGGTCCAACAAAAAACCACGTATAGCCAGGAAAACGCTGACTCTGCCAAAAAAAATAGGAGGCCTAGCTATCCCAGATATGAAAGTATACTATCAGGCTACCCATGTGAGTAGAGTCCTGGATTGGTGGCACCACTCGGGCTCTAAACTGTGGATAGAATTGGAACAGGCCCAAACAGAGGTAAATTTGAAGAGGGCTATGTGGTGCTATCAAGACATACCTAAGAAATTGAAACAACACTCAATAATTGGGAATACATTACGTATCTGTACAAGATCAAATATATACTCTAAGCTGACAACAGACAGATCTCCCTTATTCCCAATATTAGGTAATCCTCGGTTTCCGCCGGGAATGGACAACAGACAGTTCACAGTACTAAGGGAAAAAGGGCAGGAACAGGCCTCATCTTTTTTAATAAATAAAAAGTGGCCGGATTGACTGACAAGGAAGGACCATTTAATATGCCATTTTGGCAGGCAATTCAACTACACCACTTTTTGGTATCACTACCAACCTCAAATGACTTTGACAGAGCATTAACAAAATTTGAACAAGTGTGTGTAAAACCAGGAAATTTACAACGGACTCTGTCAGTCACTTATGGTCTACTGAAAAATCCAGACGAACAGCCAGAATTACCCTGGGTAAGAAAGTGGGAGATAGACTTGAACTGTGAGTTGTCGGATGGCCAGATCCAGCGGATACTGAGGCTGGCTTTTGAGCCAGTTAGATGCACCAGAATACAAGAGATGAACTATAAGCTTATAACGAGGTGGTATGTCACACCTAGGAAGCTCCATAATTGGTTTCCAAATGAAACTAATTTATGTTGGAGGTGCGGAAGAGAAGTAGGTACATTGTACCATATCTTCTGGAGCTGCCCTAAGATAAAAACATACTGGACAGGAGTGAGAAATATAACTATGAAGTTTACGGAATATGAAATAGAGGAGAATCCAGGCCTCTTCCTGTTAAATTTATCTGATATACCAGTAAATAAATATGCGAGATCGATAATTCCTTTCCTATTAAACGTGGCAAAAACATGTATCCCAGGATTTTGGAAAAAAACACAACCACCCTCTGTGTCCGACTGGATACACAGGGTGGAGGATAATAGGAGGAAGAATTGGTTGCCACAGCACAGAGTAGGCAAGATAGACATAAGAAAACGTGGGAATTGTGGAACCAATTCATAAATTCCGAGGAAGGGAGACAATACATGGCAAAATGAAATAAAATAAGAGGAGAGGAATGGAGGAAGAGAGGGGTTAACCATCTCTTACAATTTCAAAAGACTTGAGATGGGAGAGGGAGAGGAGAGGAGAAGGGGGAGGGGGGGGAATTATGTATTTTTTTTTTTTTTGGGGGCGTGGAGGGAGGAGGGAGGGGGAAAATAGAAAAAGGAGAATTGGTAGAAACAGTAAGAAGAAAAGTTGAGATAATACATCATGAGTTAAGCTAGAATTATCTAAGATATCACAAATGTTATGTATAACTGGATATATTCTCAATAAAATAAAGTATTTGAAAAAATAAAATAAGATACAATTCAGATATCAGGCATCCCCTGCAAAAAAAATGTAATATTTGGTGGGATACTCCCAATAGGAAATCACGTCTAAAGAGATGCAGACCCTGACACTTTGCTCATTAGAGCTTGGCAAGTGCAGCAGCTGATTGCTAATTCTAAAACTACTGCCATTAGGTTCACTAAGCACACAGAGATTTCTTCAAAATAACAAAAGGTAGTAATGTGTAACAAAGTATGTTAAACTCCTTGTAATGTACATTGATCACCCAGAGGGGAATGTTTTTTTTTTCACCAAGAGTGTAGTTACTCAAGGGAGAGAAGATGATTGAAAAGTTAGAGGGGCTTTTAAACTAGGTTTTGGGGGGGGGGGGGGGGATAGTCCAGATGGAAAGCTAGCCAGCATGGAGCAAGGTTCAGCGGGTAATATTAGGGGCATTAGCGGTAGGGTGACTAGAATACCAAAACCCAAGGTAAGTAAGTTGGCAAATCTAAATTGCAGCCTCATTACAACTAACAAGGAAATAGTATTTGACAGGACAACATTAAGAGGCTTGTATAACAATGCTAGAAGTCTAGCTAATAAGATGGGAGAACTGGAGCTGTTAATGTACGAGGAGGATTTTGATTTTGTGGGTATTTCAGAAACTTGGTTTAACAGCTCACATGATTGGCTGGCAACCATATAGGGGTATTCACTATATTGTAGATATAGGGAAGGTAGGAAAAGGGGGGAACATGTCTGTATATCAAGAATGATGTGAAAATGAATGTGAGGGATGACATCAGTAATGGAGACAGGGAGGAGGTGGAATCCTTGTGGGTGGAGCTCCAAAGGGAGGAAAATAATGGGAAAGTAATAATGGGCGTATGCTGCAGGCCAGGCATGAAATACATTTTAAATGCACTCCAGAATGTAGAGGATAAAATGTTTCTCTTTATTCCTATAGTAAATAAATCTTGACAATGCCAATACAGACAAGCAACAGCAGAAGTTGAAGCATTTCACTAATTACATTTGCTGAATCATAACTCTATGTATGCTACAGGCCTCCTAACCAGAGGGAGGAGGGGGAGGCAGACCACCTCTCACAGCTTGGAATAGTGGCAAGACTGGGAAATGTTTTTTATAATGGGGGGATTTTAATTATCCAGATATAGACTGGGCAGAGGGAACCACACATTTGTCTCAGGCTCGCCATCTCCTACATGTCTTGCAGGATAATTTCATGGGTCAGTTGGTAAATGCACCAACAAGAGATAACACACTACTAGGCCTACTGATTCCAAACAATACAGACCTGATTGTGGATGTGGAAATACAGGGCAACTTAGGATACAGCAAACACAGGTCAATTAAATAAAGTATGATTCACAGAAATGTAGCACCCTCCTAGATAGGTGCTAGGTAGGGAGTATAGTTTGCTCTGCCTGCTTATCAGGAGAGTAATAGGTACAACCTAGTTTCTCTATGTGCTTAACAGGGTAGCAGGATTTCTAGTCAGGCATGTTGCATGTGTCTATGTGTGATTCATCTGGTCTTAGGGAGTATCCCCACTGTGTCCAATAGGGGAGCATGTTGGACAGTGGAGGAAACCCAGCCAGTGGTGCACAGGCTTTGTAACTGTCCCAGTGGGTTGGCACAGACAGTGGTGCATCCTGGCTACAGGAGCGGGTCCAAAGGGTGGTGATAAAAAGAAAGTACTCAGAATGATCCATTGTAGTAAGTGGGGTCCCCAAAAGATCAGTCCTGGGATCAATTTTGTTTAATTTATTTATAAATGACAAAGAGGATGGGATAAACAGCTCAATCATAATATTTGCGAATGATACAAAGTTAAGCAGGGCTATAAACTCAGCGCAGGATGTTGAAATCTTATAGGAAGATCTAAAAAAAATCATGGAGTGAACAATTACATGGCAAAAGAGGTTTAATGTTGAAAAATGTAAAGTAATGCATTTGGGTGCTAAAAATACGAAGTCACTAGCTAGGGGGAGAACCTCTGGGGGAATCAAGGTTGGAAAAGGACCTGTGGGTCCTAGTAAATGACAGGTTCAGAAATGGCATGCAATGTCAAGCTGCTGCAAGCAAAGCCAACAGAATATTGGCATGCATTAAAAAGGGGATTTACTACAGAGAAAAAAACAAATTCTCCCACTCTACAAGACTCTTGTCTGGCTGCATTAAGTATGCCATTCAGCTCTGGGCACCCGTCCTCAGGAAGGATGTGCTGGAACTGGAGAGAGTCCAGAGAAGGGCAGCAAAGCTTATAAAGGGATTAGAGGATCTCAGCTATGTGGAAAGACTACAAGCTTTGAACCTATTCTTTGGAGAGGAGATGCTTGAGAGGGGCTATGATAGCGATGTGCAAATACCATACTGGTGACTCTAACGTAGGGAAAAAACATTTCAGTAAAAAAAAAATGTAAAAAGACATGCAGCCATTCACTGAAATTGGAAGAGAAGCAGTTTAACCTTAAACTGTGTAGAGGGTTCTTTATTGTCAGAGTGGTAAGGATGTGGTATTCTCTTCCACAAGCAGTGGTATCAGCAGGGAGTGTCAATAGTTTCAAAAACTATTAGATGAGCACCTTAATGATCACAACATACAGGGATATACACACACTCAAAAACCACAGGTTGAATTGATGGACTGGTTTCTTTTTTCAACCTTACCAACTATGATACTATGATACTACTCTTTATAGGATTTGTTTAACTGTACTAAATGTACTAAAATAAATGCATTCATGAATAAATATCTGCCATTTAATTCCCTTACCCCTTCTTATTCAATTTTAAAATAGGACTACAGACTCTAAGGGAACACAGTGCCTTCATGTGCAGAGAGCCAAGTGATGTCTACAACCTGTAGCCTTTTGCCATCTTGTGAAAATTCATGAATTTGCCATTCTCAGCCATAGGAAATAATAACCCAATCTTAGGACTCTAGATGACTATTATTCTCTATGGCATGTGCAGTGTATGGGTAACTTTTCACAGTATGCAAAAACTCTGCAAGAAAAGAAACATTACTTATTTCTGAGTTCGGTAGGGCATCTTAGAGTGAACCTGTGCCCAAATAATGTACACTAAGCATTATATTATTCTGCACAAGCAGTAAAATTACTTTAAAATAAACCTTCATTCATTTCTGTATCTAAATTCATTGTGGAGAGATAATATTTCACAGAACAGTTTTTTTTTTATAGCATATACTTTTCTATGGAGAACAGATCTTGCCAGGCTGACAGCACTCTAAAAAACCAGCAGATGTTTCCAAACCCAAATCCAGAGTCTTTGGCTGACCCACAGGAGTCACTGATTTAAAAATTTAAAATGTAAATGTTAAAATGATGCTGGGAAAGAAGGTTGCATCCCCAGAGCTGATTTAAAACTGCAATGGATACTCAAGTGTTAAGGAATAGGTAAATAGTTTAATGTCCATTGTCTGGGCACAGTTAAACTTTAAGTTTGCCCTAATTGTATGTTTTTTAATTTATACTGCCTCAAACAGATAAACTGTGTCAACTAAGAGCTGAATTGTGGAACTATACATCTCATAATATTTTTTTTTGAATATTTACAGTGTGTCACATTAAACCAAAATGATTTATGCACAGCACAAATTCCTACCAAATCTTCATAAATCTCTCAGGATGTACACAATCTGAAGATCCATTCCTCTCTTTTGGAATAGTGAATGTGCATAGGTGTGTGCCAGGTATGGGAGCATGTTGGACAGTGGAGGAGATGTGACAGTGCCCAGGTATGCCTGGGCACACCCTAATCACCCTGGGAGGTGCAGATTCCCCCTGCTGATATTTCACCAAAACCTCCTTACGGGGCTCCTAAAAAAATTGTCAAAAATAATATAAAAATAAAATAATAATAATAATAATAAAAAACTACTGACAAAGTCCACTGCCCTACTGATGCCAACCTCTGCCCTATTGACATGTCCAATGCCCTGCTGATACCACCCATTTACCTACTAACACTGTCCATGTTTAAATACATTTAAACATTTTTTTTACAGTTATTTATACGAGTATGTGTGTGTGTATATATGTATATACCTTCATACACAAAAGCACGCGTGTTTGAGCTTTGGGGTGCACACTAATGCAAAAGGCTGCGCACACCTATGTGTATGTGATCAGATGTGAGTAAAAAATTACTTATCTAGTTTAGACAAGAACGTAAGTACCACCATAGCAGCTCATGTCACTGGTATGGGGCATAGGGACAGGTAGGGCTGGAATCTCTTCTCACTAACCTAGTCTATTGACAAAAAGAAAAAGGTTGGGTGCCTATAGGGGGGACTTTTCAATTGGGGTGCTGGGTAAACCACATATAAAGGATGAGAGATCAGAAATGGAAGTAAAAGAAAGTATGTTTTATTATGAAAAAAAGATCAATAAAATGTATGCTGTAATAAACAGTTACAACAAACAATGACAGATTGTGATATTAAAAACAGATGCAGTTTACAGCCATATTCATTATATATAATATAGGTAAATGTCAGATCCTACACAGGGGTAAATAGTAGTTACTGTATACCCGTTTACCATCCATTTAGATGATGTCTGTGCAGGAAACAAACGGCCCACAAATATTAACCCGACATGTTTCACGGCACTATAGCCGCTTCTTCATGGGTATTTTTTGGGGGTTTCACACTATATGTTTCAAATGAAAACACTAGGGTAAAGAAACAAAAAGAAAATGTAAATAAATCATACACAAATATGTCAAAGAGTATGAACAACATTCAATGTCATAAGGGTGTCAAAAAATAAAGCTTTGCGTATTAATTGAGAAAACATAGTGTTAGTAATGAGTCCATGAATAAAGGCAACAAAGTAAGCATACATAACGCACCTGTCTGGCATCAAAACCGCGGCCCGGCAATGTGGGTTAAGACCGCAAGGTAAGGGGAGACCCCCCCGGGGCGGACACTGGAGACTGACCACAAAACCAGGGCAAGACTGCAGCTAATGGGTACTAGGGTCTGAGGATTCAAACAAAAAGGAAAAGAATAGAAGATAGTAAATCAAAATGTATCTCGACCAAATGTCCCAAATTCATAGGGGAGACATCTGTATGGAACAACAATAAATCATAGAATGTAATATCTCCACAGGATGTCCCAAGAATTCATTCATGAACGGACATCTGTATGAGACCACAATAAAGTATAAAATGTAATGATTACATATAATCTTACCTAGGTAGTTCCCAGAGATAAGTATGGACAGGGACTGGGCAAAGGTGTCAGTATAATATTTGTCAATCAGGGCAGATCCACAGCGGTGCTGCCTAGAAAAGTAGATTGTATATATATGTGTTTGCCTTCAATGGGGAATCACTATGAACATAGGACAGATTATATTCACTGTGACAAGTTGTTGGAAGAAGTTTTTATAGGCAAAAGTATTACAGTAGATTGGGGGAGGAGCAGTACAGACAGATATTAGTTGTCAAAAAGTATATATGTATATAATAATAGTTTGACATATTGGCAAAACATATATATATATATATATATAATAATAGTTTCGCGAATATATTCGAGGGCTAAATAGGTAATGATCCATATATTAATATTTCCATGGGACATATAAAAGTTGTCCATAAAATATAAAAATATAGCATGAAAGGATCTATCCCGTCTGTGAACTGCTCTACCGCCAAAATATAAAGTAAATGTAGTTGCTATTGCCCGATGAGATGAAGAGAGGGAGAGTTACCTGTCAAAAACCGAGTCACACGGGGGGCGTGGCTTGCGCGCATACTGAATGGCCGATTGAGCCGTAAGCTCTCAGGACCCAGCCGGGAAAATCGAAGACACCGAGGACGTACAGCACGATCCATCACCACTTACCGTTCCATCAACAAGCCCTCACACCCGGGGTGATGACATCCAGGAAAAGGAAGGATGAGCGAGGCCCTACTAAGCTGACGGCCTTCTTCACCAGGCCGCCCGTGCTCTCAGACCGCAGCCAAAATGGCGCCACCTCGAGACGAGGCCACAGTGATCCGGAGGCTTTCACAGACTTACCTGATGCGGATTCCTCTCCAATGCCGGACGGCCCTCCGCAGCACTCTCCTCAGAGCCCGACTACGATATCTCCGGTACCGGGAAGCCCCGCCAAGGCACGGATGAGGATGGATGACTCTGACCGGCCGGACCCCACAGTGAGTAGCAACATGCACTCCATGCACTCCATCTCTTCCCTACAAACATCCATAGCGGCATTCCCCACCACAGGGCAACCAGTAATTGATACGACCCTGAAGAACATGCTAATGACATTTCAATCCTCACTTATGTCCAACTTATCCACAATCATGGACAGATTCACTTATGAGATGAAGCATATGGGGCACAGAGTTCATTACATGGAGCAGAGAATGGAGGAATGCACCGATACTGTTAATGAATTGGTGGATGCTTATACAGAACAAAAGGAGGATACGGTGTGGATAAAAAATAAAATAGCGGATTTAGAGGATCGATCCCGCCGCAACAATGTCAAAATCAGGGGCATCCCTGAAGATGTACCCCCCGCAGACCTGCACCAATATGCTTCCACACTGTTCTCTTCTTTGGTGCCAGCACTATCCCCTATCGAACTTACAATAGATAGGATTCATAGGCTACCCAAGCCTAAATTTCTGGAAGCTTCAGTACCGAGGGATGTATTGCTGAGGGTGCACTTTTTTCCTGCAAAGGAAAAGATCTTACAAGCCTCCAGAGCACTGGGCACTCTTCCAGCCCCATATGCACATATCCAATTGTTCGCTGACTTATCTCAGCACACACTGCAGCAGCGCAGACAGCTCAAGACACTTACTAAAGCCCTAGCGAATCACAAAATAACCTACAAATGGTGCCATCCTGCAACCCTGCTGGTTACCCACAACGGTATCCCTCATTCTATCTCCACAATTGAGGGAGGCATGAAACTCTTGCAAGCATGGGGCATTATTCCGGACCCCCCGAGGGGACCCCCAGACGTGCAGAGGCGTACCCCGCCGCCCTCCCAGGGCTCCCATCGTAGCCGATCTAGGCATCGCCTTCCCTTGTAATATGATGCTGTACCTCCGTCTCCAGCAACACAGGGCCCGGCTGGCCTACTACACCTCGCTACCCCAGTTCTAACGCTTTGTTTTCCACCGTTGGTGGTTTTACCCCCCACTTTGTCAGCAATCCTGACACAGGAATATCATTGCTGATTGAACACTTTCTCCAGTTGACTTTGCTCAGCTAGGATATCGCACTTATTCATAGTTCAAGTTTCTATATACCGTTTTTGTTTGCCGATCATAGTAATCTGACTTGTTTCCTGCATTGCTGTCTCAAGTAGTTCCTATTGGTGACACCACAAGCAAACTATCCACTCCGTGATCTCCAGGAAGTGACCCCCTGTCCGAGTTGCAGGACATCTCTTGCTCTTCTACTACTTTCCAGGACTTCCACCGAATACAGAATGCACCTGCACAGCAACGCAATCTCACAGGTACTTTACTCCACTAAGGGATCACCGTCCCTGTACACAGTCTAACCAAGATCCCCTGCCAGTTCTTACCGCTATACAAGTCCCCCTTTGGTGATGTCACTCACAGTTCTCTCCCTCAATGCCAGGGGTCTTAACCACCCCGCTAAGCGCTCATCCCTTTGGTCCACAGCTACTACTCTACATGGTGATATAATATGTGTCCAAGAAACTCACTTCGCCCTTGAGGCCACACTGAAATGCACTCATAAGAAATACCCACATATGTTCCTTGCATCAGGGAAAAAGAAGAGGAAGGGGGTACTTGTAGCAATTAGTGATACTCTGGACTTCTTATTCCATGACATTATATCTGACCCTAAGGGCAGATATATTATCCTGCAATGCTTGATACTGGGTCGGAAATTCACCATTGTGAACTTGTATGCCCCTAACCATGACCAAATGTCCTTTATACAGTCTGTGGTGTCTAAAGCGAAAAATCTAGCCTTTGGAAATCTCTTAATGTGTGGCGATTTTAATCTCACACCGGACAGTACTCTTGACTCGACGGCTACAACTAAAAAACATAACTCCTCATTATCCAAATTTATCTGGTCTCAGGAACTATATGATGTTTGGAGGTGCTGTCACTCGTCGGAGAGAGATTATTCGTTTCTGTCCCCGCGTCACGGCACCTACTCCCGTATTTATTTGTGTATCTCTGATAGAACTGTCTTGGAATGTGTATCTGATGTACAGCTCCACACTGCCACTTGGTCTGACCACTCCTCGTTGGCGATAAAAATCTCCCTTGGCCCACATACTCAGGCTCCCTATGTATGGAGACTTCCTAATCATCTTCTGAACAATCCAGCCTATGTAGCAGAAATTCAAACTCATATTCAGGATTATATTATGAACAATGTGGGAGGCGGTTCGGGCCCAGAGGCGGTGTGGAACGCCCATAAAGCAGTCCTAAGGGGCGTACTAATTCAAATTGGCTCTAGGGAAAGGAAGAGGAGGTTGCAAAAGCTGACCGATATTACTAAGCAATTGATTACTCTAGATTCCCAAAATCAACTCCACCCGTCTAAGTCCCTTACTGAAAAAATATTCCTACTCCGTCAGGAGCTGAGATCCTTGCTTCTCGAAAGATATAGCTCCACTCTCAAACGGTGGAAAGTGAACTCATACTCCACAGGGCAAAAGGCGTCCAAGGCCATGGCCCTTCGTATCAAAGGTCAGAGGACCAAATCTAGAATACAGCACTTAGTACACCCGGTGTCTAAAGCTAAACTGCTCAAACCAGACCTGATAGCGGATGCTTTTCGTACGTATTATGCATCCTTGTTTAACCACTTCCATACAGAGCAGTTAGACACCCTTCCTGCCCAGACCAATTTTCAGCTTTCAGCACTCTCACACTTTGAATGACAATTGCTCAGTCATGGTACACTGTAACCAAACAAAATTTTTATCATTTTTTTTCACACAAATAGAGCTTTCTTTTGGTGGTATTTGATCACAACTGGAGTTTTTTTTTTTCGTGATATATGCAAAAAAAGAGCAAAAATTTTGAAAAAAAAACACTTTTTTTTAGTTTCAATTATAAAATTTTGCAAAAAATTAATTTTTCTTCATACATTTGGGCCAAAATGTATACTGCTACATGTCTCTAGTAAAATTAACCCAAATTAGTGTATATTATTTAGTCTGTGTGAAATTTATTGAATCTAGAAGCTATGGTACCAATTACTGAAAATTGATCACACCAGATGTACTGACTGCCTATCTCCTTTCTTGAGGCCCTGAAATGTCAGGACAGTACAAATACCCCCCAAATGACCCCTTTTTGTAAAGTAGACAGTCCAAGGTATTTAGTAAGAGGCATGGTGGGTTTTTTGAAGTTGTAATTTTTTCCCACAATTCTTGGGAAAATGAAGAAAAAATTATTTTTTTCTTTTTTTTCCCACAAAGTTGTCAATTTATAAGCTATTTCTAACACATAGCATGTACACAGCAAAAATTACACCCAAAAATACATTCTGCTACTCCTTCCGAGTATGGCGATACCACATGTGTGAGACTTTTACACAGCCTGGCCACAAAAAGATACTCCATGTCCAAGTAGCACCTTCAGGCGTTCTAGGAGCATAAATACACAAAACTTTCTTACTACCTATCACACTTTTCAAGGCCCTAGAGCACCAATACAATGGAAAAGTCCACAAAATGACCCCATTTTGGAAAGCAAACACTCCAACGTATATTCTATGAGGCATTATGGGTCGTTTGAACATATCATTTTTTTCCACAGGTTTTTGGAAAATGTGGGAAAAAAATGAAAACTTTTTTTTTTTTACACAAAGTTGTCAATTTATAGGATATTCCTAACACATAGCATGTACATAGCAAAAATGACACCCCAAAATACATTCTGCCACTCCTCCTGAGTATGGCAATACCACATGTGTGAGACTTTTTCACAGCCTAGCCATATAGAGGGGCCCAACATCCAAGGAGCATCATCATGCATCCTAGCCACTTGCCTAGGCCTATTTTTGACATTTGGTGTTTACAAGCTAAAATCAGTTGTTTTGCTATAAAACTGCTTAGAACCCCCAAACATTATATATTTTTTTTAGCAGAGACCCTAGAGATTAAAATGGAGATTATTGCAATATTTTTTATCACACCGTATTTGCGCAGCGGTCTTCCAAACGCAATTTTTTTGGAAAAAATTCACTTTTTTTAATTAAAAAATAAGAAACCAGTAAAGTTAGCCCAATTTTTTTCCATAATGTGAAAGATAATGTTACGCCGAGTAAATAGATACCCAACATGTCATGTTTCAAAATTGTGCACGCTCACGGAATGGCGACAAACTTTGGTACTTAAAAATCCCCATAGGCGACAATTTAAAAATTTCTACAGGTTGCCATCTTTGAGTTACAGAGGAGGTCTAGGGCTCAAATTATTCCCCTTGCTCTAATGATCGCGGCGATACCTCACATGTGTGGTTTGAACACCGTTTACATATGTGGGCGGGGTTTCCGTATGCGTCGCTTCTGCGCGCGAGCTAACGGGGACAGGGTGCTTTAATTTTTTTTTTTTACTATTTATTTTATTTATTATTTTTTATTTTTACACCGTTTAACAAAAAAAAAAAAGGATCATTTTTATTTCTATTACAAGAAATGTAAACATTACTTGTAATAGAAAAAGGCACGACAGGACCCCTTTTTTGTGAGATCTGGGGTCAAAAAGTCCTCAGATCTCACAAGTACACTAAAAGATAGAAAAAAAAAAAAATTATTATATAAAATTTAAAAAAAAAAAAGGACCTTTAAACCGGTTGCTAGGCAACAACATTTTCCGTAGCTCCGGTCCTCCAAGACCATAGAGTCAAGTGAGGGCAAGCTTGCCCTCACTCGACATCCTGTCTGTGAGGATCCGGGACCGGATTGTTTTCCCCGCTGTCGGCGGGTCCGGTAAGCGGGGAAAAGGACCGGACGCGGCGGGAGGGGGGGCACCTCTTCCGCCATCCCGGAAGGGTGATTCCACGGCGAATCCGCCGCTGGGACCACCCTTATCGGAAAGCCAACCGTCCACCGTTTAAAAAAATACCAGGGTTATGGCAGCTATCTGCTGCCATAACACCGGTATTTAGGTTTAAACGGAGGACGTATATAAACCTTTTTGGACTTAGACATGGTGGCTGTATGAAGGGCGACAGGTACTCGGGTACTTTGTTGGGCAGGTGACAGGTACTCTGGTACTGATGAGCAGGTGGCAGGTACTCGGGTACTCCGATAGGCAGGTGACAGGTACTCGGGTACTCTGATGGGCAGGTGACAGGCAGGTGATAGGTACTGATGAGTAGTACTGATACTGATAGGTGATACTGATACCTGATAGGTACTGATGAGTACTGATACGTGATAGGTACTGATGAGTACTGATGAGTAGTGATGGGTACTGATGAGCAGGCGGCAAGTACTCTGGTACTTCAGGCGTCAGGTACTCTGATGAGCAGGTGGAAGGTACTCGGTTACTCTGATGGGTAGGTGACAGGTACTCAGGTACTCTGATGACGGGTACTCTGTTGACAGGTACTCAAAGTACCCGAGTATCCGTCATCAGAGTACCCGAGTACCTGTCATCAGAGTACCCGAGTACCTGTCATCAGAGTACCCGAGTACCCATCATCAGAGTATCCGAGTACCCGTCATCAGAGTACCCGAGTACCTGTCATCAGAGTACCTGCGTACCTGTCATCAGAGTACCTGCGTACCTGTCATCAGAGTACCAGAGTACCTGTCATCAGAGTACCCGGGTACCTGTCATCAGAGTACCCGAGTACCCGTCATCAGAGTACCCGAGTACCCGTCAGGTACTCTGATGATGGGTACTCCGTTGACAGGTACTCAAAGTACCCGAGTATCTGTCATCAGAGTACCCGAGTACCTGTCATCAGAGTACCCGGGTACCTGTCATCAGAGTACCCGAGTACCTGTCATCAGAGTACCTGAATACCTGTCACCAGCCCATCAGAGTACCCGAGTACCTGTCATCTGAGTACCTGATGGGCTGGTGACAGGTACTCGGGTACTTTGATGGGCTAGTGACAGGTGCTCTTTATTGGGGGGGGGCAATCAGTGTGTTTGGGGTGCACTGTACTTGGTAACTAGCTGTTACCACACTCTCTTCCTCACACAGGATCAGTGTGTGAGGAGGAGAACACGGTGACAGCTAGTTACCGTGTTCTCTGTTGACATTTGTGACCGGCTGTGATTGGACACAGCCGGTCACGTGGTAAAGAGCCAATTTCATTGGCTCTTTACCTAGATCGGGGATCGACTCTGTCCGAGGGACGAGCCTCGTCCCCGATCACTGCTCTGCGTGCCCCCGGGGGCGCGCATTGCAGAGAGAACGAGCGGCTTGTGCTGGAGCCGCTCATATGATCGGCTGTGATTGACACAGCCGATCACGTGGTAAACAGCCAATTTATATTGGCTGTTTACCTTGATCAGGGATGGGCTATGTCCGAGGGACGAGCCTCACCCCCGATCGCTGCGCTGCGCGCCCCCGGGGGCGCGCAGTAGCAGCTAGAGCGGGCGGACGTCATATGACGCCCGCCCGGATCCGTACAACCACCATGCCGACGTCATATTACTATGACTCGGTATGGAAGTGGATAATATAAAAGCTGACCCACATAGTCCTCAATCCGAGATAGAAGCATTTCTCAACCAAATTGACTTGCCATCTATTTCACCACCCCTATTAGCTACTCTGAACCAATCGTTCTCTGAATCAGAGGTACTAAAAGCTATTGCCACCCTCCCTAACCTGAAATCACCCGGCCCAGATGGCTTTACAGCCGAATATTATAAACAGTTTTCTAGTTTACTAGCGCCCCTCATGGTCAAAATGTTTAACTCAGCTGCCACATCCTCTTCCTTCCCACATGAGACACTCAGTGCTATGATTGTTACTTTGCCTAAACCAGGGAAAGAACCCAACCAGCCCCAAAACTTCAGGCCGATATCGCTTTTGAATATGGATGCCAAATTGTATGCCAAAATGATTGCATTACGCTTGCTTGACGTCCTACCAACGATCATACACAAGGACCAGTCGGGGTTCACGAAAGGCCGACAGGCGTCCGATGCGACGAGAAGAGTCGTTGATGCCATACATTGCGCCCGCACTACTGGAACGCCTTCTCTGCTCCTCACGTTGGATGCATTGAAGGCGTTCGATAGAGTTCACTGGGGGTTTCTCTCAGCGGTACTGCACAAATTTGGTATCCACAGCTTCCTATACGAAGCCATTATGGCTTTGTACTCGAATCCATCACCGAGAGTGCGTACCCCTGATGCCATATCCTCATCCTTTGAGATATCGAATGGCACTCGCCAAGGGTGCCCTCTTTCCCCCCTCATATTCAACATGATTATGGAGCCCCTTGCAGAACATATTAGATCAAACCCTAGAATATCAGGTATAGAAGTAGCGGGTAAGTCACATAAAATTAGTCTCTTCGCGGACGACGTCATCCTAATGGTAACGAACCCTACCGGGTCCCTTCCCGAAATTCAAAAAATTCTAAATTGGTTTGGAGCAGTATCCCTATATAAGGTTAACGAAACTAAGTCCCAGATTCTAAATATTGGTATTGACGCTACAACAAGTGCCGTATTACAAACCCAGTTTCCCTACTCGTGGACGGACACACATCTTTCGTACCTAGGTATTAAACTTACGGCGAATACGAAAACGCTTTTTTTACACAATTACGTTCCGGCCCGAACTAAACTCCAAAATGACCTCAAACGCCCCCAACTATCGGGTTTTTCGTGGCTGGGGAGACTGGCAGCGTTCAAGATGATGCACCTACCTCAGCTCCTATATATCTTTCGCACTGTTGCAATCCCGGTCCCCAAAAAGTTTTTCCGCTCTCTACAATCTATCATATCGCAATATGTATGGCAGGGTAAGAAACCTAGATGCGCCCATGCGAAACTCATTAAATCACGCACCCAAGGGGGGGCGGGCTATGTGGACATATATGACTACTACCTAGCATCTATCCTCACACAATTACGAGCATGGTTCACCCCCGACTGCCCCCATATTTGGAGGGAACTAGAGGCGTCCTTCTGTACACTATCGGACCTTCCATCATGGTTGATGGCGACGTCCCTAGGGGCGAAAATTCCATCTCACTTTTCCCCGGCCATGGTAGCTTCGGTCAACGCTTGGAAAGTACTGCTGACACAAACACACGATGGCCCAATGACACAGGACCTTCAGATACCCCTGTCCGCCCTGCATTATCTCATGCCCGATACCAATTTCCACCCTTGGACAAAACGAGGCATTACCACTCTGAATACCTTGTACCACAACTCCAAATTGACCCCATTCCCTACATTGCAACTTAAGTTCCAATTACCGGCGACCGACTTTTTCCTACACTTTAGAAGTCGCCATTTCCTGACCTCTGTACCCACCTGGCCACTGACTGTCCCTACTACGGCGTGGAATTACCTTATCTCAAAATTACCTCCCAAGACCAAAGGCATTACTACGTTCTATAATCTACTCCAACAGAAAGAAGTCTTCTCCAAGTCACTTCCCCATATATAATGGGAGAGGGACTTGGGTGTAGAATACTCAGTAGCACAGTGGACACGTGCGATTCGCTCTGTCTACTCGACGACATGCAATTCCAACCTATGGGAATTGCACTTGAAACTATCGTTACGCTGGTACCTTACTCCTGAAAGACTAAGCAACTTCGACAAGCAAAGTGACGGAGGGTGCTGGAGAGGATGTGGCAGAGTGGGTTCTCTCTTCCACGTCTTCTGGCAGTGCCCAAAACTCCAGAATTTCTGGCAGGAGGTGTTCTCTCTCTTGTCTGACTTGACTAATTCCTCAATTGCACTCGACCCTGGACTTGCACTATTATCACTTGGCCTTGATCAGATTCCCCATCCTATGAGACACTCGGTTAACCATGGTCTATTAGCAGCTAGACTGCTTATAGCCAGAGCCTGGAAGCAGGAATCTCCTCCTACAACCCAAGAGGTGATTGAACTAGTGGCCTTGCACCATTCCTATGAGCGAGCCTTGTCTCTGAAACACCAATCCACCACCCGTATGTCTAAGCTTTGGCTACCTTGGACTACATGGATTAATCAGAGGTTATGTGAGATTTAATCCCCTAGAGCAAGCGGGGGGGGGGGTGCCTTGCTGAGGCCTGGCGCGCTGGAGATGGCCACAGTGTGGTTCCCATTTGGGGTGGCTATCTCTGAGGTGTCGGGCGGTAGGTGGGGTACACCTCGTTCACGCATAACCTCTACTTTGAACACACTTTAATATATTAAAGTCATTTAGTGGTGGAACAGAATTATTCCCCAATCAACAAGGTCCCCACGATAAGAATGTTACTAGGATCATCTACAAATCACCTAATAGGAATGAGCAGATTGCCTAATAAAAATATCTTGATGACAGTACTAATATGTAATATTCAATGTTATACTGAGATTGTTATGAAGGCAAATGTAATTGTCCATGAAAGTTACTGGGAATTGTACTTCCCAAATGTTTGTACCTTTGTTTGTTTTTCTTTTGTTTGATGAAAACTCAATAAAAAGATTGATTAAAAAAAAAAAAACCGAGTCACACATCCAGTCCCTGCGATTGCAAGGAAGGACGCCGAGTTGCCGCTATATATGGCCAGAAGACTCCACCCGGATGACGTACAAGACAACGTCTTGACGAACATCCGGGTTGGCGTCAGGAGTGTGCACGCAACCACGCATGCGCACTAGCCGGACGTCGACCAACACATACCAAGAACCGCCGCACGGGGCAGGAGGAGGTGCCACGGAAGCGGAAGAGGGAATGGCAGTCTCAATCCAGCATATCGCCCGAGACCCATGGTGGGAAGGGCCATACCTGACGTCACATGCCCGCCATTGGGGGAGAGACCCGAAGCAGTCACACCCCCATTGACGGTAGATGGAAAAGACCGATGAGTACCCGGGCCGAAGCCAGAGGGCAAGGAAATGATGATACATAGCCGCCAATAATAAAACATGGACGCAAAAATAACACATATTGCATAATACACTGTGTGCATAAATACACGAGTATGACATAAATAAGATACATTTCCAAATACAAAAGTATAATTGACCATAAACATTTTGAAGCATATCTAACATATTGTATCTAATTCAATAAATTCATACAAATACATTATATAGTAGAAGTGATATTCTCACTCTACACAAAGACTGGCTATTAACAGGGTAGTCAAACCCTAGAGATTAAAGCCAGAAGTTATATACATCATACAAATTGAGCATGGATTACTGATGAAGGACAGGGAGACAGAACAGGAAGAGAGGGGGGGGGGAAGGGGGGGGGGAGAAGACAAAGAGATGAAAAGCAAAAAGGAAGAATTCAGTGATGAATGACTTACAAAAATGATTTATAAGAATGGGTTTCGTTAAGTCCAGGGGGCATGGTAGCGTTCAATCTCTCTATCCAGAGAGTTTCACGCCGCAATATCCGCTGGTCCCAATTGCCTCCTCTGGGATCAGGGGGTATAATCTCCAGGACCCTAAATTTTACACAAGAATTGTCAAACCTATGATGTAACCCGATGTGTCGGGTAACCGGGGTCAGAATTTTACCCCCACCTGAGTAATACACATGATCCCCCACTCTTTGGCCAAGCTGCCTGATTGTTTTGCCAACATAGAAGGCTGAGCATTGGCACTTCATGAGGTATATTACACCACGTGTGGAACAATCTGCAAACCCACGACAAATATTATACTGACACCTTTGCCCAGTCCCTCTCCATACTTATCTCTGGGAACTACCTAGGTAAGATTATATGTAATCATTACATTTTATACTTTATTGTGGTCTCATACAGATGTCCGTTCATGAATGAATTCCTGGGACATCCTGTGGAGATATTACATTCTATGATTTATTGTTGTTCCATACAGATGTCTCCCCTATGACATTTGGTCGAGATACATTTTGATTTACTATCTTCTATTCTTTTCCTTTTTGTTTGAATCCTCAGACCCTAGTACCCATTAGCTGCAGTCTTGCCCTGGTTTTGTGGTCAGTCTCCCGTGTCCGCCCCGGGGGGGTCTCCCCTTACCTTGCGGTCTTAACCCACATTGCCGGGCCGCGGTTTTGATGCCAGACAGGTGCGTTATGTATGCTTACTTTGTTGCCTTTATTCATGGACTCATTACTAACACTATGTTTTCTCAATTAATACGCAAAGCTTTATTTTTTGACACCCTTATGACATTGAATGTTGTTCATACTCTTTGACATATTTGTGTATGATTTATTTACATTTTCTTTTTGTTTCTTTACCCTAGTGTTTTCATTTGAAACATATAGTGTGAAACCCCCAAAAAATACCCCTGAAGAAGCGGCTATAGTGCCGTGAAACATGTCGGGTTAATATTTGTGGGCCGTTTGTTTCCTGTACAGACATCATCTGATTGGATGGTAAACGGGAATACAGTAACTACTATTTACCTCTGTGTAGGATCTGACATTTACCTATATTATATATAATGAATATGGCTGTAAACTGCATCTGTTTTTAATATCACAATCTGTCATTGTTTGTTGTAACTGTTTATTACAGCATATATTTTATTGATCTTTTGTTCATAATAAAACATATTTTCTTTTACTTCCATTTCTGATCTCTCATCCTTTATATGTGGTTTACCCAGCACCCCAATTGAAAAGTCCCCCGCTATAGGCGCCCAACCTTTTTCTTTTTGTCAATATCCATTTGGGATGTGGTGCTTTTACTTCGTAAACAATTCAAAGAGCTAGTCTCCCCTTTGTACAAACCTAGTCTATTGCCACAATATATTAATCTTGACTGGTGTATAAGCATCCAAAAACACAGGACTTCATTGTAGATGGATACAATGCTTTGTTCTGGCATAAAGGACTATGACAAAAAAGTCTTTAGAGGGTGAGATTGGAATATTAATTAGGTGAATTGGTGCAGTACTGTTACATCTGAATGAAAAAATAAAGCCCAGAGCAGGTAGATGGTGTTTCTTGCTTGCATTTCAAGGTATTTTTTTTTTGTTTTATTTGTTTTTTACTACTTTTTTTGCCATGGCACAGAAAGAATGATGCAAGATACTAGTTATGCTTTGGTTCATGTTCATTTTCAGTAATTGCTGATTGTTAAAACTGATTTTTTAAAGTGATAATGTGACTTTTGTGTAGGAAGGTACAGTATCCTCCAACTGTGCTATTTATGTTGTAATGAGCACTAGCTATTACCGCACTGACAGCTCCTCAACAGTACTCCCTGGACTTCCAATGCTTCACAATCCTAGAAATATTGCCTTCAACATCCTAACACTTGAGTTAATGACTTAGCATCCCAGGTGGCAGATGCTGACAGCAAGGGTGATAGTGTCACTTGGTTTGAATTATCTTTTGTTCTTACTTACAACATAAACACAAGGCATTACTTTCACTTAGAGAGTGTTACAGAATAGAGGGCATATCAAGATCAAATTTTGTATATGTAGCATTAGGCCCCATTCATGATTGTGCATGTTTAGAGCAGTTAAATGCATGTGACGTTGTACATAAATACATTATGAGATCCTTGCCCCTTACAGTAAGTAGGACTATTCTCATCTCTGCATTTTCATTCAGGGTGTTTTTAAAAAGTCCTAAAGGAAACATTGATGCATCTATTTGACCAGAATATAAAACAGCATAAAAAAGATAAAATCAACCCTCTCTCCTTAGAAAATGCATGCAAAATGCACATGAAAGTGCAGGTATTAAACACATGCACTTTGGAACATAAAAATGTGAAACGTCTACAAGATAAAAACGAGACATTTAGTTCCCAGCGTTCACACTACTCGTATCAAACCCAAGAACAAAAACATGAAATATTACAGCTTACCAGTTCTTAAATAGTGTGATTGCATTACTTTTCCTTTTTCAGGCCTATTTTACCTTTATTGTTATCTGGTGATTCTGTCATTAACATACTTTTTGTCATAGGGTTAGGTGCTCCATTGCTGTCAGTTGAGATACAGTGGCTGCAAAGACACAGCCACTGATCCCAATGTACTATGACAAAGGGGTTGATGCCGATCCAGGTGAGAGATAAGTATCTAATCTGGTCTGGGTGCACGTCTAGTTCGTGACCATGGAAGTAGCAATTGTATAGGAAATGGTTTCCTATACAATTGCTGATCCCAATATGACATCCATGTTGGTGCACAGCCCCAAATGCATTCTGGGTGTGTTTGTGCAGCCGCTGCATCCTAATCAATAGCTATGGGACTGTTGGCATACTGCATTTAACATCCTAAGCTCTAGCTGCCTACTTTAAGATATGTTTGTGCTCCCTCGTATGGAAAGGGAAGCAGTGCTGATGTGAACAAAAGCCCCTTAATATCTCCTTATGTGCAGCCATAGAGTAATAGCTAATAATACATATTTCTTTTTTTTTTTTTCCAAAAAGCTTTATTAAAAGGTGAGCATAGGAAGAATACATTTTACAACAGTGGAACCAATCCGATCAACATTCTCGGTGGTTTAAAACCAAAGATAAAGAGGATTGTTTACAAAATGCATAACAGAGTTTTAACCAAACAGGATATGCAGCATTAAAGCTTCATAGCAATGCATAATGAGAGTGGACCAGGAGTAAGCCTTCAAATTAAGTTCAGTAGAATAAAAATGAGGATAGTAATGTATCTCAATATAAAATGGTGTGATGACATTGGATGAAAAAATCTTCTCATAGGCGAAACGGTACATTAACAGTTTTATGTTTGGGGAGCGAATGTCCAGCATTCACTCTCCCATATAGGGGAGGGGGGATAGGGACAGGAGAAGGAGGGGAGGGGGTGAGAGCAGATTAAGAGGTAGAATTTATGTGATAAGTTGTATTCGTAGTGGTGGTTAGGTACTTATTGGTGAATAATTCAGTCATGTTTCAATCCATTGCAGTTGAGCTTGTTATTCAGGAGTAAGTAATAGTGGTTTTAAAGGAAATCCATGGGTTCCAGGTTTTAGAATATTTGGTGGGATTATAGTGAGAAATTGCGACTAGTTCTTCCATCTCAGAGAGTTTTTCAATCTGTCTGAACCATTCTTTAATGTTCGGGGAAGAGGTGGATCCCCAGTGTCTAGGGATGCAACGTCTGGCAGCATTAATTAAAAACATTGTTAGTGATTTGATGGCCTCTGGGTGTAGATGTAAAAGAAATATGGTGGGAGATAGGGAAAATTGGTTTCTTGGTAATGGTGCGGATTAGTGAATGTATCTGATTCCAAAAGGTTTCAATAGAGGGACATGTCCACCAGATGTGATAAAGATCACCTTCGTGTTTATTTCATCTCCAACATTTCTTATAGGAGAGAGGTTTGCTCTTTGTAGCAAAGAGGGTGTGCAGTACCAACGTGACAAGAGCTTAAATTGTTCTCATGGGTGGAGACATTGACGGATCCCCTGTGGGCCGCATTGAATATTGTTTTCCACTGGTCTGCCGTAAGATTAATGTGTAAGTCTGTTGCCTATGTAGTGCAAAAGAGGCTGTCATCTGCCTTGACAGGAAGTGAGTAGAGTTTTGAGATTAGATTTGATTGTGGGAGAGGATCAAGGCATAACTTTTCAAAGGGAGTTAGAGAAAGTGGTTTGATATGTTCTTGGAGAGAATGGGTGATAAAGGGTCGAGTTTGTATATAGTTCCAAAATGAAATACTGGCAGTTTCAGGGAGTCATTTTAACTCATCAAAGTTTTGAAGTTTGCCTTGACGTAGAAAGTGATATATTCTTATCTTTTTGTTAGGTAGAGAGCTGTAAAGACGTTGGTTATGTAGGCCTGGTGGAAAATCTGGGTTGTTTAGGATGGGAGATAAGGGTCCGGGGATTGAGGAAATTTTGAGAGTGGAACAAGTGTTGCAAAAACATTTAAGAGAGGGGCCTAATAGAGGATGTGTTAACAGGTTAGGAGGGAGGTTCTTGGAGTTAAGCCAAGGTGTAGCAGAGAGGGGGGCTTGAGAAAAGGAGCTTTCTAATGTTGTCCAATCCTTGGAGTCAAGATGGATGTGCCATTCTAGTACTCATTGTAAATGGCATGCCTGGTAGTAATTGTACATATCTGGGACTCCTATTCCACCTTTAAGTTTTGGTTTAGTAATTTCCGTGAAATTAATTCTCAGCGATTTCTGAGCCCAGATGAATGATCTACACAGTTTATGGATCTTTTGGAAGAAGGAGAGGGGTAGTTGTATAGGGAGAGTTTGGAAGAGGTAAAGCAATCTAGGCAGGGCATTCATTTTGAAGATTGCCGCTCTCCCAAACCAGGAGAAGTTTGCTTTTTGCCAGGTACGAAGATCTTGTGCTATGCATTTGAGGAGCGGGGTGTAATTCTTATCAAAGAGGGTGGATAATTTGGAAGGGAGTTGTACTCCTAAGTAAGTTATCAGCTCCGAAGTCCATTTAAAGGCTGCTGGGAGAGAAATATTTAAAGCTTGGGATTTGGAATAATTATTTTTAAGTTTAGAGATGGATTTATATAAGTTAAGTTCTTGAAGGAGAGGTGGTATCGAAATATGTAGATTGGTAAGGAAGAGAAGTATATCGTTGGCAAAGGCTGCTAATTTATAGTGAGATTGCCAAATTTGGATTCCTTGAATCCTATCGTTGGCACGAATGGAGCGAAGAAGAGGTTCCACTGTCAAAATGAAGATTATTGGGGAGAGAGGGCATCCTTGGCGTGTTCTGTTAGAGATGTGGAAGGCGTTCGACAGGAGGCCGTTAACTCTCACCCTTGCTGAGGGATTACGATATAATGCCATTATAAAGCTTATAAGTCTGTCACCAAGACCTAGTGATATTAGTACAGCTTCTAAATAGTCCCAGGCCAGCCTGTCGAACACCTTCTCAGCATCTAGGGAAAGGAAGAACCCTGGTAGTTTGTGTTTATTTAGATAATGGTGTATATTTATGGATTTGAGGGTGTTGTCCCTCGCCTCCCTTCTGGGGACAAAACATATTTCAACCATAGGCAATTGAGATGAAAGATCACTTGGGTATTTTAGTTGCTGCACTTTCAAAATTTGCAGTTTTGTAACAAGTGCAACTTTGGAGTTTTTTTTGTTACACTTTTACATGGCTTGAAAACCTAGCATGCACACCAATCTCCAACAGCTCCAAGTGGTACTCCATCCAGTGCTTCCTAACAGCCATCTATTTGACTACTTTACCTGCTGGCCTGCTCTGGCTCAGCCGATGGTGCAAATTATGATCTTTATATGGATCTGGGAATCCTGCTCTGCAGCTCCCCACTCAGTGTAAGTGACAATCACTACTGAAAGCCCTATATACTGATTTCCAGCTCTGGGTACTCCATTTGCAGTGCTAATTGCTTATGACTTGTTCCGTATCTATTATCACTGCTGGTGGCAGGATAATTAGCCCTCTTTGGGTGTCCCAAGCATTAGCCCTTTCATGTACAAATACAACTCCAAAGCATTAACACTTTTATATTTTATCCTTCAAAAATGAAAACTGTTCATTTTACATAGCTCAAAAAGTCAAAATGGTTCATTGAATTAATTGTGTCATTTTTTACATTTAAATTCCTCTATGTTTTTCTAAAATATTTATTTACTTACAATAAATGGTTCTATGGCCCCTGAAGACATCCTTTGCAATTTCCTGGCCCCTGAAAACATATCTTGCACTGAATCATAATTGATTGTTTGTATAATAAGGCTTACCTATAGGTACTGTAATTATCTTATAAACCAGTACCGTTTAGGAGATATTTACTGCATTTGCTGCTGACATCATCATTGCCTCATGCACTCTGCAGAAACGCCCACTCCTGCCATTCCTTCAGTGCCCCATGATGTCACTAGCGGCTCCCAATCGCATGTGCTGGAGTGATGTCACGCTGCTTCAGCCAGTCACACAGCCAGAATCCGCCAACCTGGAAGGAAGATGGGCAAAGATGAAAGAGGCCCCCAGCAGTTACAATGAGGGCTTTGTTTGCAGGTACATTTTACATAATGTGCTAGTATGCAATGCATACTAGCACATTATGCCTTTAGTTTGCAGGTAATGGAAAAAAAAAAAAGCCGGCACTTTACGTCATCTTTAAAACATGTTAGGTAGAGCTTAGGCTACTGATGTTATCAAGTCTTTTTTTGCTGTTACTTTCTTTGCTTTGTGAGTACCCTCCTTTATTGAATAAATAATGCTGATTTTACAGTATTACACGATCTGGACTGCTTTGTTTCTTTATGTCTCCTACCTATACATATTGTGGAAGTGTTTGAGGTCTGGGCTTTGATCTGTATCACGCTGGCCAAGTTCATCTAAATTACACTTCTGGGATCTGTGCTCCGTACCAAGCTGGCCAAGTTACCGTTCATTATATATTCAGTATTATGTCTCTGGTTGGTAAGAAGTCATATATCTCTAGTATGCATTTTTTTAATGCTTGGTGGTGATGCACAGAGCTTGGAACATGTAAAGTGTGTTTCTGCAAAAGGACTTTTTTTTTTCACTTTGCACATGCTGATTGGATTTTTTTTCTCAACTCATTAAATTATACAATTGTGTTTTCTGTACTTTGGATTTAATATTCACTATGATGTTGGAGTGTTTATTGATTTAATATTGCATATTGATTATTGATATATATTTAATTTAAAGGGGTATCACAACATTTATGTTTTCCATTTAAAGAGGAGCTTCAGTCATTTTTTTAAACAAAAAAAAAAATGCAGCTACTGACTTTAAATACACAGACACACACCTGTCCAGGGATCTAACGTGACTTCTTGCGATTTCACAGCTGGCTGCCCTTGCACTTTGTGAATGACCCTGCAGCCTTCTGGGACCTGTGATGTGCCCCAGAAGTCTGTGGGCAGGGAGGGGGAGGAGATATTCCGCTTGGATCTCTTAGGCGATCCGTGTAGAAGTGGTAGTGGGTTCCTGTCAAAATTAGGTACCTGCTCCCTCTTCATAAAAAAACTGTTACAAATGTGGCAGTGGAGGAGGGGAGGAGAAGGAAGAGTGACCTTCCCCTTTTGGGTGAAGTTCCACTTTAATAAATGGTTGCAAGCATTGTTCAACTGTTTTAAATCCGTAGTATGTGTGCATTTTTGAAATGTTAGTTAATGCTAGCAGCATGTGTTCTAAGCACATCTTAGTAAAATTGAAATGCACTTTTATTAACAAAAAATTAGTTTGGTTTACTGAAGTCCATGATGGTGCTGATCCAGGGAAGGGATAGGAAGCCCTGGCCTTGAAGGCAAACACGTGGCTTTTTCATAGATAGAAATGTTGGATGTTGGCTGAAGACGTAGATACAGTACATGGCAAAATTCTAGCTGGTGACTCACAAGTTAAGTATGAGGGCATCATGCTAGTAATTTTTAAAATACAGATGGTGTGCAAGAAGAGGTTAAGGATGCTAAAACCTAGTAAGAAGTTGAAGACTTATCTAGAAAAATACATTAGCCAGGAAACTACTGCTTAGCTCTAAATTGGCCACACAAAATTGCTTTGCTTCCTCACGGGAGCTGTCTTGATTCCACTCCATCGATGGATTACTTCCCTATCCCATTTTACAAATTGGTGTATTGATTAATTAAGCTTTTGCATTTACTTGTGCATTTTAAGCTTGCCACCTCCTCTCCCTCATCCATCCTTGTCTAGTTTTCATTATTCATTCATCTTTGGCTATAAGCTGCTGTTTGGTTATTCAGTTTTGTGATGCTTATTGTATGCGTGATGATCCTATCAATTATATATTTGATCTTGAAAAAGCAGGAAAAGTTTCAAGCAGTCACCTGATGGTAAAAAGTCAGAAACAGTGTGATATAGCATGATGTTTTAGACACAGATGTACAATTTACACTGATCGGTGCATATTACAACTTTAGAATGCAGTTCTTATGACCTACCAATGGCCTTGGATAAATTGTGCCATAAGAAGTAAAGTATTTAAAACTGATCCAAGTTTGGATCCCAGTATTTACCTAACAGATGAGGAGCAGCTGCAATTTTCTGACTGCTATGTTATTGCTTTTGATGGTTAACCAGTCAATTTAACTTTTAGCTCAAGGGAGAAGTAAAGAGGTAATCCCTGATGCCGCACATCCATGTAGTTCTATGGTAGTGATGAGAGTGACAACCTCAGCCTGGATTCCAACCACGCCACGTGGCCTGGTGGTCTGGTGGTGTGTCCTTTTTGGAGTCCAGGCTGAGGTTGTCACTTGCATCACCACCATAGGACTACACAGATGTGCATCATCAGGGATTACCTCTTTATTTTCCCTTGAGCTATAGCTAAGAGCCAGGATGGGAACTGTCCCTTGCCAGCACTCCCGGCAGCGGATGTGGAGGGATCCACATGCATACCCCATATCAGGAGCCTGAGCGGCACACAAAGTAATTCTGTGGGTCTCAAATATAACCTTTACTTGCTGATTTATTACTGCATAGCCATCTTAAGTCAATTGCAATATGCTTTGCTGCTACCTAAACAGGTTTGTGTAATTTTCTGGTGTAAATGTATTACTGTGTTTGGGGATATTTATATACACTGGTGCCTGTATCTATATGTTCAGCTCACCAATATGTAAGAGAGTACAGAGCTGTTTGCAGAGTTGTGGGCACAAGACCAGAGGACCCAGCTCATCAAGAGGCTTTTTTGAGGATATGTGGCTATACAAGGGTCAGTCAACATGATTAGTGTGGTCATTTTGATTTTGCCAATACAATGTTTATTTATTACTGCTAGTGGTGTTTAAAAAAGAAAAAATTGAGGCAATGGTAAATTGTCAAACTATCTAAAAAGTTGGAAGGATAGAGGTACAGTATCTCACAAAAGTGAGTACACCCGTCACATTTTTGTAAATATTTTATTATATATTTTCATGTGACAACACTGAAGAAATTACACTTTGCTACAATGTAAAGAAGTGAGTGTACAGCTTGTATAACAGTGTAGATTTGCTGTCCCCTCAAAATAACTCAACACACAGCCATTATTTCTAAACTGCCGGCAACAAAATTGAGTACACCCCTATGTGAAAATGTCTAAATTGGGCCCAATTAGCCATTTTCCCTCCCTGGTGTCATGTGACTCATTAGTGTTACAAGGTCTTGGGTGTGAATGGGGAGCAGGTGTGTTAAATTTGGTGTTATCGCTCTCACTCTCTCATACAGGTCACTGAAAGTTCAAAATGGCACCTTATGGCAACAAACTCTCTGAGGATCTGAAAAAATTTTTTTTGCTCTACATAAAGATGTATAATCAAAAATAAACCTGCGCCTTTACAAAGCAGCGAACTCAAAACACCTGGAATGTAAAATGCAATATAAATAGAAAGAGTCGCGCTAAATTGCAATGATATGTTCTCTCATAAATGGACCTCCCAAGCCTCTAAATGATGAAAGCAACACAGTAGAAACTTATTAGCATCAGCAATGAAATAAAGATGTAAAGTCCACTCTTAATTTCAGAAGAACAGTGATAGTTCATATAGGTGATGCGGTAAAAGATATCCACCCTGGTGTGTATTAGGATGACACAAAACACTTTGTGAATCCCTCCACCACATAAAGATGGCCTAGGCTATCAGAAGATTGCCAAAACCCTGAAACTTAGCTGCAGCATGGTGGCCAAGACCATACAGGATTAACCACTTGCCAACCGCTCACGTTGCTGCTACTGCAGCAGAGCGGCTCGGCTGGGTATACAAGCTGTACACTCACTACTTTACATTGTAGCAAAGTGTAATTTCTTCAGTGTTGTCACATAAAGGGGTATAATTAAATATTTACAAAAAGGTGAGGGGTGTACTCACTTTTGTGAGATACTGTATATTCTAGACGTTGATAAGACAGGAGCTGTTGGACCATCATTTTAGTGATCATTTATATTGAGATATTCTCTATTGAGTTCAGCCAGAAGTGAAAAATGGAGGACAAAAGTGCAGTACTGAATGTTGATCTTGTACCTGCTGAATCCTATCATCCATCTTCACATGAAAAAATGCAGAAGCAGACTCCTGGGGAGTATGGTGGGTCTGAGGAACTGGAAAAGATGCTTCTGCTAGGTATGGATGTAGTTTGCAAATCTGGAGTATTCATGACAAAACCATGGCATAGGCCAGCACAAAGTTTATGAATTGCAAACCTTTCACTAAAAACTTTCCAGGTTTGCATCCAGAAATAAAGAATAACCTATAATGCAGTGTATAACCTTTTACCCAGTCAGCAAGAGCAATAATTTGAACCCAGCCCCTGAGTTCAAAGCAACCCTAGAGAGAGAATTACACAACTGGTGCACACAGAATGTGGTGCAGCTGTGCATAGTAACCAGTCAGCTTCTAACGTCAGCTTGTTAAATTAAGCTTTAACAATAAAACCTAGAAGCTATTTGGTTACTTTGCACATCTGCACCAAATTCTGTGTGCACGAGTTTTAGTAAATCTCCCCCATAGTGTCCATGTGTGTTAGAGCTGCAAGGAAGAGATGATAATTCTGTAAAAAGACAAATACTGTTTATTTATTGGTTGATTTATGTTAATCTCTGCATTAATATATATCCCCCATGGCCATGCTAAGTTCTTGTGTCTTTTGTTTGATAATAGCTTTTGGGTCTGTGAGTGTAATCTGAGGAACCAGGCTGTAAGTTTGAAAGATATGTCCTGTTCTGTGTGTCAGACTGACATCCAAGCCTCACAGGTCTTCTGATAGTCAGGTCCTGCTCTTTATATTAGAACAGGGTTGTCAAACTAAAAGTCACTCCCCACATGAGAAACTCACCGGGACACCAATTACACCATGATGCAAAACTCCTGATACAGAGATTAGGTCCAGCAGTAAAACTGACAACAGTACCCTGCAGATTACACTTATGACGCTTTTCCACTGCATGGAACCGTACCGGTTCGGCACGCTTTTGTGCTTTTCCACTGCTGGTACCGCATGGTATAGGGTCGGAACGGTTTGGTACGGTACGGTATAGGTTTGTTTTCCACTGCATGGAACCGAACGGTACGGTACGGTACGGCTCTGAAAAAACAGTACCTACTCGATTGTGGTTCCAACAGGTACCAAACTGGTACCATATCCCACAATCCTTTGCATGCAGTCACTACTAGCCACTGATTGGTCAGAGAATCCCACCCACCCCGTTGTTATCCCACCCACTTAACTTTAGTACTACTTTAGTGGAAAAGCAAACCTATACCGTACCGTACTGAACCGTTCCGACACTATACCATGCGGTACCAGCAGTGGAAAAGCAAACCGGGCCAAGCAGGGCCGAGTAGAGCCGAGCCGGTACGAGCCGGTACTTGCAGTGGAAAAGTGCCATTAGAGAGTGGGTATCACCATGTGAGCTGCAGTGAATTCACTTGGACACCCTGGTTCTGCTCTAAAAATCTGGAATGCTGCTAGAAAATTCCTGAAAAAAAAGCACAACGGAAGCCTTTCAAAAAATATGTATTTTTCATGAAAAATCAATAAAAATTATTGTTTTTTAAAAAAAATATGTATTTTAACTTGTTTCTATTTAACCCTTTTTAATTCCTTTAGTTAACCCTGTTTAGTTTTATTAACTCTTCCCTCCTTGTTTTTTTGGTGATATTTTCTTTTCTATATATATATATATATATATATATATATATATATATTATCTATACTATACTCATTTTGGCCCTTTTTTTGTTTTTTTTTTAGTGCCACATTTTAAAAAAGATTACACTAATTTTATTTTAGAAATGCACTAGTTTAGAAATAATGTCATCATGTTTTGTACCAGAAATATAACGTGAACACTGTTTTAAAAAGAACAATTGGCCACAGTTAAAGAACATTTAATTTTGCATGAAAATGGCTGTATTCTTAACTCATGAAGATTGATTTACTCATGCTGGTCAGACGTCAAAATGATTTTAATGCCAGTTCATAGCCATTAGGGAACAAGGTAGCAACATACATACTTTCTGTTGGGCAAATTCATTGTGGAACAGCTGAGTTTTAGCACCAGCCTCTGGTACCTTGAGAGGGGTAATCCCCCTCCATTCTCAAGTAGATAGGGACTAGTATACCAATGTCAAAGATCCAGCATAGTCATGTCCATGGGGATGCCATGAGGATTTCAACCTGAGTTGCTAATGTCATGCAAAGTTATATTTTAGAGCGATTTCATGTCTTACAATTCAAATTTTAATTTTCTTAAAATTAGATTGAAACCATTAATCTTTATGAGTTTGCATAAACAAAGTAGATCAATTTATTGGTGCCTTCCTCCTAGAGGAAGTTAAGTAGGCTTCTTGCATAACACTTTGCATACAACATAAAAATAAATGAAATAGGGAAATAAGCACTATCATGAGCAGTTTCCCTATACAATATAAAGTATTTGTCCATAAAGTATCACAAGGTGCAAAATATACACAGGAGTAGTGATGAGCTGAACATCACCTGTTCAGTTTGCACCAGAACATCTCGAACAGGGGAAATGTTCTTGCGAACATGCAAACTCCAATAAAGCCTATGGGACACGAACATGAAAAATCAAAGGTCCTAATTTTAAAGGCATAAATGCAAGTTATTGGCCCAAAAAAGTTTATGGGGACCTGGGTACTGCCCTGGGGGACATGAATCAATGCAAAATATTTTTTTTTAAAACAGTAGTTTTTACAGGAGCAGTGATTTTAACCGCCTTAGCGGTATCCCCGAGCGTGACTCGGGGTAGGAATTTTCTGCTATTAGCGGTATCCCCGAGTCACGCTCGGGGTGAATGGGCAGAGCGTGCAGACAGTGCAGACAGCGCAGCGGAGCTTCTCTTACCTTATCCTGGCGATCCAGCGATGAGCTCTCATTGCTGTGACCGCCAGTGAGATCTCCGCCGCTCGTCTGTCGGTAGGAGGACTTCCTGGTTCCGTCCCCTGCAGCAGCAATGCTGCATGGGAGCGGAACTGGGAGTAAAAATTAAAGTAACACCAAAACACAAACATATAAAAGGGAGGTGATACAGTGTAATCTGAGAGGATTACACTGTATCACTTTGCTAAAAGTGGTAAAAGACACAGTGCCCTCTCAGTGCCCCCTTGCCATTGTCCTTTGCGTGAATAAAAATAATTGGAAAATGGCATCAAAAAAGCGCTGTCCCGCATATGCGCTTTTGGATGAGCTGAGCGACTGCGACAGCGGCAGCGACACGGAGCTGCTCGCAGAACAGAGCGACAGTGAGTCGTGCGGAGATCTGTCATCTGACTCTGGCACCGACACGGATCCCGAAAGTGACGCCGATGATCCCGCACCTGACCTAGGTGATGTGCGCACTTGGTGCCCTTTGGACAGCGACGCGGACCAGGCAGCGCCCCCGAGATTCCCTTTCACTGGTTCTCCGGGGATGAAGGTTGACGTGGAGAGAGACAACCCCCTGGCGTACCTCAAGTTATTCCTAACGGAGGAGGTAATTCTAAAGATAGTCGCTGAAACCAATCGTTACCAGGAGCAGCAGTGCGCTACGCTGCGCGCCAAATTTTCCCGTTCCAGAAAATGGGAACCAGTCAGTAGCGAGGACATCTGGAAGTTTCTAGGACTCATCATCCTTCAGGGGGTGGTGGGAAAACCACTCCAAAAATGGTATTGGACCACGAATAAAATGCTGGCCACTCCATTTTTTGGCACAGTGATGTCCGAGTACCGATTTTCTCTGATTATGAAAAATTTGCATTTTGCAAACAACGAGGAGTTTGATGAGGCCACGCATCCTGCGCCCAAACTCAAGAAAATCTGGGAGGTGTACCAAACGATCGTTAAAAACTTCCAGCAGACCTATGTGCCAGACAGGGATGTTTGTGTGGACGAAAGTCTCGTGGCCTACAAGGGACGCCTGAGCTGGATCCAATATATTGCATCGAAAAGAGCGCGGTTCGGGATCAAATCTTACATGCTCTGTGAGTCGTCCACAGGATACATATGGAATGCTGTAATTTATACCGGGAAAGGTACAAAGTTCGATCCCAAGTACAGCGGCTATGGGATGGCCACATCCTCTGTCCTTTCACTGCTGGACCCCCTTTTGAACCAGGGATATTGTGTTACAACAGATAACTTTTATACCTCTCCGGACATATTTGAAGTTTTGATCCGAAACAAAACAGATGTGTATGGCACTGTTAGGCCAAACCGGCGGGACATGCCATCCATGTTTAGCAAGAAAAAGCTAAAAAAAGGAGAGATGGTTGCCTTTCAAAAGGGTAAAATGATGGCAATGCGGTGGCGAGACAAAAAGGACGTGTGTCTCATGAGCACCGTGCACAACACCACCACTGCCATGGTCCGCACAAAACAGGGAGCAGATATGCTGAGGCCGCAAGTCGTGATCGACTACAATCACACGATGGGAGGTGTTGATCGAGCCGATCAGGCAATGACCTTTTACCCGGCGATGCGGAAGCAACAAAAAAAGTATTATAAAAAGATTTTTAGGCATCTCCTAGAACAGTGCCTCTGGAACGCCTATATTCTTTACAAAGCCAACACTGCCATACCCCTCGTTCATTCGGACTTTATCTGGAAGGTGGCTGAGCAGATTTTCATCAACCACCCGGCACCATCATCAGTATCTGCAAACAGACCCGGACGACGTGCTGTTGATGTTGGCAATCCAGAGCGCCTGACAGGCCGTCATTTTGTGGACTTTGTACCGCCCACCCCAAAAAAGTTGGCGCCTACCAGGATGTGCGTCGTCTGTTGTTCTAAAAAGGATGGCAATGGAAGAAAAGTCCGAAAGGAAACACGGTACTTTTGCCCAGATTGCAATGTCGGACTTTGTCTAGTGCCCTGCTTTAAACTTTTTCACACTCAGGATGTGTATTGAATTTCTTTGACAAATTTCATTATTTTTCCTTGCCTTCTTGAATAAAATTCTATTATTGATTGGATTATAATTCATGTGTTTGTGTTTCAAATTCATTACATCTGGGATGTGTACTAGAGTCTTGTTTTGGTAAGTTTTAAGTCAGTAATTACTAAGAATTGTAGGCCTTTAATACATAACGCCAAATTTCCATGGAAAGAATTGTACCGCTTTTGGAACAGAATTCCTGACAGAATCATACCGCTAGGGAGGTTAATAATGCTTAAAGTAAATCAATAAAAATGAAAAATGTATTTAAATATCGTGCTGGGGGGGGCCCTTAATGTCCCGGTAAAGTGGCACATTTGTGCGATGTATATAGCCTGCTGCAGCAATACTGGCTTTTCTAAAGGGAAAAATGTAATTTAAACTCGCTCACGGCTGTAATGTATTGTCAGCTCCCGGCAATAAGGATAAAAAAATGAAAAAAACGAAAAAAATAACAGTGTGAGGTTCCCCCTAACATCCATACCAGACCCTTA